>NW_012267281.1:13230718-13460411 GCF_000151885.1 Dipodomys ordii
CTGTAGCTAGGCATTCTAATACTAGATTGAAGAGAAGTGGAGAGAGTGGGCATCCTTGACTTGTTCCTGAGTTAAGAAAAAATGGCTTTAGCTTTTCACCATTGAGTATAATGCTGGCTGTAGGTTTGTCATATACAGCCTTTATTGTATTGAGGAATGTTCCATGGATTCCTAACTTTTCCAAAACCTTCATCATGAAGGGGTGTTGGATCTTGTCGAATGCTTTTTCTGCATCTATTGAGATAACCATGTGGTTCTTATTCTTGCTGCTGTTGATGTGATGAATAATATTAATTGATATGCGTATATTGAACCAGCTTTGCATCCCTGAAATGAATCCTGTTTCATTGTGGTGTATGATTTTTGGGATGAATTGTTGAAGTCGATTGGCCAAACTTTTGTTGAGAAGATTTTGATGGATGTTCATCAAAGAAATGGGTCTATAGTTCCCTTTCTTTGATGAGTTCCTGCCTGTTTTTGGGATGAGGGTTATGATGGCTTCATAGAATGTGTTTGGTAGTGAGCTTTCTCTTTCAATTTCCTTGAAGAGTTGGAGGAGTATTGGTGTGAGCTCTGATTTGAAGGCCTTGTAGAATTCCACTGTAAAACCATCTGGTCCTGGACTTTTCTTAGCTGGGAGGTCTCTTATTGCTGTTTCTATTTTAATGCTTGATATGGGCCTGTTAAGATAGTTTAACTCATCTTGGTTTAGTTTTGGCATGTCAATATTTGCTAGGAACAGGTCCATCTCTGTCAAGTTCTCAAACTTATTAGCATAAAGTTTTGAGAACTATTCCCTTATAATGTTCTGAATCTTGGTTGTTTCCGTGGTGATGTTTCCATTCTCATCTCTGAGTTTACTAATTTGGGTGTGTTCTCTTCTTTTTCTGATAAGATTTGCTTAGGGTCTGTCAATTTTGTTAAGTTTTTTGAAGAACCAACTCTTTGTTTTGTTGATTCTTTCTATAGTTTTTTTGGATTCTAATTCATTTAATTCGGAATTAATTTTGATTATTTCCTTCCATCTACTGGAATGGGGTTTATCTTGCTGCTCTTTTTCAAGGAGGTTTAGATGTGTCATTAAATTGTTAGTTTCAGATCTCTCCAATTTGTTGATGTAGGAGCTCAGAGCTATAAACTTGCCTCTGAGTACTGCCTTTGCTGTGTCCCAGAGGAGCTGGTAATTTGTGTGTTCATTTTTGTTGAATAGCATGAACATCTGAATTTCCTTTCTAATCTCTTCCATGACCCACTCATGATTTAGCAGTGTGTTGTTCAGCCTCCATGTGATACCGGACTTTCTTTGGTGGCTTTTGTTGTTGAGTTCTAATTTTATTCCCTTGTGGTCAGAGAGAATGCAAGGTATAACTTCAATGTTTCTGAATTTAGACAAGTTTGCTTTGTGGCCTAAAATGTGGTCTATTTTAGAAAACGTTCCATGTGCTGCTGAGAAAAACGTGTATTCTGATGCTGCTGGGTGAAATGTTCGGTAGATGTCTGTTAAGTCTAGTTGATCTATGCAGCTGTTTAGATCTGCGGTTTCTCTGTTGAGTTTTTGCCGAGTTGATCTATCTAGTGGGGAGAGTGGTGTGTTAAAATCCCCAACAATTAATGTCTTTGGATCTATATGGGATTTGAGGGAAAGTAGTGTTTCTTTGATAAATTTGGGTGCTCCATTGTTTGGCGAATAGATATTTAGAATTGTAATATCCTCCTGAAGGAGAGATCCTTTAATTAGTATGTAGCGACCTTCTTTATCTCTTCTCACAATTTTAATTTGAAGTCTATTTTATCTGATATTAGGATTGCAACTCCCGCCTGTTTATGGGGGCCGTTTGCTTGGTAGATTTTGTTCCAGCCTTTAACATTGAAAATGTGTTTGTTTTTATGGGCAAGATGTGACTCCTGCAGGCAGCAGATGATTTAATATATTTGACTTAATATTTTTCTTATACTTCACTAAATTATTATATTATCTTAATAATTCATTAAATATACTCTTAGGTATAAAGAGAAATAGAAAGACAGATAGGTACTTTTAAATAGCATAAGGTACAGATTCGTTTTATTGTTTTTTGTTTTGTGTGTGTGTGTGTGTGTTTCTGCCACTCCTGGGGCTTGAACTCAGGGCCTGGGGTGGGGGTTGGGGGGTGTCCTTGAGCTTTTGTGGTCAAGGCTAGCACTCTACCACTTGAGCTAAAGCACTACTTCTGGCTTTTTTGGTAGTTAATTGATTAATTGTAGATAACGGTCTCAGGGACTTTCTTGCTCAGGCTGAACTTCTAGCTGGGACCTTCGATCTCAGCATCCAAGGTAGCTAGGATTATGGGTGTGAACAAGCACTCCTGGCTAAATATTAGTTTTGTCTAAAAAATTTAGTCAATATATTAATATAATCCTTGCTTCATAGATAAATTATATTCCATTGCTTGTTCTCTTCAAACTTACACTTTCATTATATTTAGGATAATATATGCATTTTGTACCTAAAATATATTGCTACTCTAAAAATAAAACCACTATGGATCCCTAAATAACATTACAGGAAAATAATGTGTGGTGAACATAAATTGTACAAGTACAGGGGCTGGGAAAGTGGCTCAGTGGTAGAGTGCTTGCCTTCCATGCCTGAGGCCCTGGATTCGATTCCTCAGCACCACAAAAGCAAAAGGAAAAAAGCCAGAAGTGGCACTGTGGCTTAAGTAGTAGAGCACTAGCTTTGAGCTGAAGAGCTGAGGGACAGGGCCTAGGCCCAGAGTACAGGCTCCAGGACCGGACCCCCCCCAAAAAAAATGTACAAGTATAAATAAGCAAGTGTGTTTTACACAGGTATCTAGAAAAAGCTTTAAGTTGGGTTTTTTTGAGTTAGGAGTATATTTGTCTTTAATAGTCTCTGTGGTCTGTAGTAAATTTCTTTTCAAACTAATAAAATCATCAAAGTTTATTCATTTTATACAAGTACAGCGGTAAATCTGTAATACCTTCCTAAATATATTTTGATAGATGTATTTTGAAAAAAGCTGAATGCAAAAACAAAAATGGACCAGACAAAACAAGTAGTTTTCAAATCATATGCTTTTATATAACAAAGTACACAGAATGACATTGTTAAGAAACTTGTAATGTCAAACATCAGATTAATGCCAAATTGTATGCTCCAAAAGGAAATGCAACATGTGTTTAATCATTTCCTTCTCAAATGACACTGTAAGGCCTGTTATACTGTAAGTTATACAGTTGGAAAGGACAATTGCTATCATTTGGGCACTGTAGTTGTTATTTTATTTCATAATGTAATAAATCCTCTGACAGACAGAATATATATCATCTCTTGGCATGCCCATAATTCATGTACAAACAAAGCTACAAAGTTTTATTTATCATTGAAAGCCATCTCCTAGAAGAGGAGGTATACTTTTACTGTACTTGGCATTATTTGAACCACAGAAGCAGTGTTGCACAAGTAGCAGCTGTGTGTGGAGGAAGCAGAGGCATCCCTTGTCAGGTGACTTGTCAGAATACCTGACAGGTCACACGCTGCTCAATGTTCCAAGACAACATTTGGTGATCCCCTGGGTCACCTGGATTCAGGGAAGGAAATATTGGAAGTCTTTGATACAATAAAACTTGGTCAGAGATTATACACAGCTCTGTCAATGACAGTAAATCCACATACTTATCACAAGTGTTTGTACTTTTATTTCTTTTGAATAATTTGCCATATATTCATGATTGTTTTAGTTTCTGAAAATATCAGCCAACTTTCATAAAACATGTGTGGCATATGTCGAGGGAAGGGTGCAAAAAAACAGTGTTAAGTAAAGAAAATCTGATAAATGTGTGGTTACAATGTGTTTTCTGTGTTTATTCTATGCTCTCTGTAAGGTATTTCTCTTCAAAGAGTACTGTCTAAGGAGTAATAATTATTGTACCTGTTGTTTATTATTAAATTTTAAAATTTGAAGTATAAAATTATTTAATCCATTTTAATATACTGATTTATACTCCACGTTATGCTAAGGATTATATTATATTATATTATGCTAATAGATCATATGCATTTATGGTAAAATGTATATTATATTGTGAAACAACTATTGTAGGTTGAGGAATATTTTAAACTGTGTATGTTTAATAAATAATTTTTCAAAAGTTGAAATGTAGAAACAATCTATAAAATAATAATCTGACATGTTAATACTTAACAAAATGAATAGATTGAAGCTAACACTTAAGTCACTTGTAAGATCAAAATTTAGGAAATGTGGTAAGAAACCAAATCAGTGATTATCCAGGAAAGCAACAGGAAGTGTTTAACCTAGGTGTCACAGCCTTTAGTATTCTGAGACTGTAATTCTGTTGTTATTCTATAGGTGAATAAATATGTACCTTGATAAGCCTCTTTTATAATGTCTGTATGCAATGACTCTCAAAAAGGATAAAGAACTCTGAACTTTTTCAATGAATTAATGAGGCTGTGAGAGGTAGCTATTGGGCAAATGCATTAGTATAAGAGCAGGTGATTCACATATATTTAATTGCAGCATGGAAATAGTATAACGTTTTAAATGGAAAAGGGAATATGAAAATATAGTTACTGTTTCAGGCTAGTAACAAATTTTCATTATTATGCTTTATTCAATTTCCTACTTTAATTCAGTTTTCCAAGTATAAAAATGATTCATGGACTTAAAAAGCTTTCATTACACATCCACGTGGAAAGGAAAAATGAGTCCTAATAGGTAAGTAATAACAGTTTCTCTTTTAGTTACTTCTGCTATACTTCAGGGTGAATAGGAAACTTACTATTTATCACAAAGGATAGATAATGATTTAGGTGGGGAAAAAAAACGCATATAACCTCAGATTGCCAATCTAACAGGCTTGTCCTAAATCCCATACTCAGGATAAATATCTATTCTTCTGGCTATTTTTGATATAGGACAAATATATGTGTAGCAGTAAATTCATTATCATTAATGTAGTTTTTCTTATATGTCTTGCAGGATTAGCACTCAAATACTTGGAAATAACATTTTCTCTCTCTTCTTGTGTTTGAAAAATGTTGATAACCAAATACATGTGAAAACCTATGCCGTATTGTTATAATAGTTTACCAGAAAAGATGGTAGAAAACAAATTCCAGGGGCTGGGTAGGTGGCTCAGTGGTAGAGTGCTTGCCTTGCATGCCTGAGGCCCTGGGTTCGATTCCTCAGCACCACGTAAGAAAAAGGAAAAAAACCGGAAATGGTGCTGTGGCTCAAGAGGTAGAGCGCTAGCCATTGAGCTGAAGAGCTGAGGGACAGCGCCCAGGCCCAGAGTTCAGGCCCCACAACCGGACCCCCCCAAAAAAAAGAAAACAAATTCCACACTGTGAACCGTGGAAAATAAAAGGTCAGAACCAATTTGACTTACTTGACATCACAGAGTAGAATTCTACAACTTAGACCATCACACTCTACTTTTTGAAAGTTTTTAAATGATGCTGATTCCGAAATGTGTAACACAGAATTTTCTCTTCTTTTAAAGAAGCTCATACTTCAGATAAACCAGCGTTTGGAACATAAACTATAAAAACTAGAAAAGATATATGGTATTCAAATATAAAGAAAACAATTTGGTAAGACAAAGAATTGTGCAAACCACTACCTATGATTTATACTTTTTAAAATTAATGTGATACGAATTTAATATCCCTGTCCTCCCTCAAATTCCCATGTTTTAACCTTCACCCACCAGAATAATTTTGAAGTTGGGGTAAGTAATTAAGTTATAGTAGTAATGCTTTAATGAGGAAAATTAGTAGTATTAAAAAACCAGAGAGATCCTAAGAGTCCTTCCACCTTATAAGTTTAAAATGCGAACATGGCTGTGTGTGAAAATGTACTTAAGAGAAATTAACTTTTTAAGTTATTTGACTTTGATCTTGGGCTAGCCATTTTCCAGAGTTGTGAAAAAATAAACTACTCTTGCTTATAAGGTACCCATTTTATGATATTTATATTTTCTGTAAATACTGGGGCTTGAACTTGGATCTTTGACTTCAAACCTAGCATTTTTTACTCAGGGCTCAGCTCATATTGTGCCAACTGAAACACCTCCTCTCAACTTCTGTTTTTTGTTTGTTTGTGTTTTGTTTCTTTTCTAGCTAATTGGATATAAAAGTCTATCAGAACTAAGTCTCCTGGGTTGACAGGATTAAAAGTTCAAACAGACTAAAGCAAATGTCTAGCAAATGAATACACTAAGTAGGTTCAGATAAAATCTCTAAAACTCCCAGAAGAAATCTATGGCAGATATTTGAAATTGAATATATGTATATATATATATATATATATATGTACATATATAATATCATGAAGTTGGGTTGAGAGCATTAGATGAAGTTTAAATGGAAATAAATAAATTTACAGTTTATGATTAAAAAGCACACACACAGAAGTTTTCAGCTGAGTGTGTGTGTGTGTATATATATATATATATATATATATTCATTCACAGAATGAAAGGAAGTGTTACACAGATAAAAAGGCAAGGTAGTTTTACCTCTTGGAAGAGAAAATCTTTCTTAGGAAAATCATTTTGTCATATTGGGATGAAGATTATGTAGATTTTTTCTAATCTTTCGGTAACAGGCCCTAACTCTCTTGGGAATTCCCAATAGGTTGAATATTTTTACTTGTATAAAAATCACAGGATATTTTGGTAGCCATGATGAACTTAAATTGTGAAAATTTCAGTTTAAAAATGGAAAAAAAACACCAAGGCCTTATTATGGGAATCATAAGATAATTCATTGAATTCTTGATTTTGCTTTGGGATTAAGAAAAAGTAAATATGATTTTAGACAGATAGATAAGTTGCACAAGTGGAATGTTTTGGAAAGTGTTTAGGAAAGAGTTCTTTCTTCTATATCTTCCTAGAAACATCACAGTTCACACTGTAATGCAGACAAGTGAGGAAATAACATGAAATACCAAGAGAGTGATATTCAATTCTAAAATATTAAGAAGATCCTACATAATGTTCATCTGGTTAACTTATTCCTTCAGTTATTCAGGAAACATATTTTAGATCAATGTTTGGTGAGAAAAAAATGGCAAAAAGCAGACAAATTAGATGCAACCTGTATTTAAATTGAGCTCATTGTAAGTGCAACATAGAAATATAAAATTAAAATACCACTTTTAAGACTGTCAAAGAATCTGTCTCCTGCAGTGATGAAAGATGGACTCATAATGCACATTTGAGGAGAAATTAAAACCTTAATGTATCCAAAATATAGCATTTAGCCATTAAGTATCAGGATACTGAGGGACCCCTTCATGAACATCAGGAAGGGCAGGGTTCATTGTGAATGCAGTTGATAAGGAGGACTAATAATTAGTAGGAAATGAGATGAGAGAGGTTGTAAGGTGAAAACTTGTTGAGTCTTACAGGTCAGGCAATTAACTGAAGATTTAAGGTAAATGTGAGGGGAAGATAAGAAACATTTTTGAACAAAGTAGTGAAGTTCTCTGATGTATATTTTCAAAGAATTCTTCTAAGCCATGAATGAGAATTCTTTAAGAGAGGAAGTAGAAAATTGATAAGGAATCTGGAGCAAGTAATTAATGAGAAAAAGCATCTGTAGTAGGGAAAAGTTATGAAACCTACTATGTAGAAATTTGAATTTTACAGAAGGTACTACACTGAATCAACTAATACTGAAACCTAGGGTAGCAAGAGAAGACATTAATATTCAGTGCTAATTCTTGAAAAGTGATTTTATTTTCTGGTGTGACTGTTTTTGGTGTAATTATTAAGAAAGTCTCTTCTCACTTAGGAAAAAAATCTATATTTAGAAAAACAAGACCAAAAACAGAAAGCCATTTTTGTAATTATTTTTATTATATGATAGATCCAAAAAAGACCAAGGCAATCTACATTGTACTAGGTATGGCTGTATCTGTGTTTGCTGAGTGAATTTTATAGGTAGAAAAGAGATGTATGGCAAGGGGAGCAGACAGTCCTGGGGCTTGAACTCTGGGCTTGAGCTCTGTCCCCTGAACTTTTATGATCAAGGCTAATGTTTTACCACTTGAGCCACAGCTTCATTTCTAGCTTTTTTTTTCTTTCAGTTTAGTGGAGGTAAGAGTTTCACTGACTTGCCTGCCTGGCTGGCTTTGACTGTGATCCTCAGATCTCGGCCTCCTGAGTAGTTAGGATTACAGGTGTGAGCCACTGGCACTCAAACCTAAATTTTTAGAATACATTACATTTAGAGAATGGAGCAGGAATTTCGGGCGGGGGCTGTGTACTTTGAGGGAGTATTTACATTTCTATACATCTTTAAAAAAATAGTGTGATGTAACATAAAATTGTAAACTACTATAGTCTAAGTTAAAAAATAACAGTTACCGGATTAGTGAGATCCTAGTTTTAAGTTAGTTAATATGTTCCTTGATTCTGGTACCTTGCTTCTTGTATATATATTTTTCTAATTTGGGGAGGGAAAGGGAAATAACAAAATGCTGAAACAAGGATACAGTTTGACCCATTGTAACATTAGGAGGTACAAGACACTATGTTGAAAATGAACTTTACAATTTCAGGGGCCAGGGACAGGAGGGAGGAGTTGAGACTATTGGAAGGAAAAGAATCATAGGGGAAAAACAAAGGAGGGGGTAACAATGCTCGATAGGAAATGTATTCATTACCTTACTCATGTAACTGTAACACTTCTGTACAGTATCTTTACAATAAAAATTTAAAATAAAAAATATAAAAGTGGTTATTTCAAACAATTCTATTTTTTTCCTCAGAGGTATGTGTATGTATATACATATATATTTATACACACATATCTTGAAATATATACATGTTTGAAATACATATATAAAATAAAAATATTTTTATATGTTTTTATGACTTTTTATTTGGAAATTTCATCTAGAGATCATACAAACTATAAAATAGAGTTTTCCAATTAGACATTCAAGAAATGCTTGTTTTTGTGTAGTGTGTTCATATTCAATTTGTCACAGTTAATATTAATTCCTACATTTAAATCCATCAATTACTAAATGGACACAGTCATATTATTAAATGTACAAATTTGAAAATGGAACTGGGCAAATGGAAAGAATAGTTTAAGGAAGAAGGAGTAATATGAGGCAATATATAACAGAATTCTCTTTGGTAGATATGTATAGATTTACTGCTACATTTCAATTGAATATTGGTAGCATCTGCTGTTACATATATAATTAATTTTGTTCTCATAATTGAGATTGCTGAAGGGAACAATTTGCAAATTCAATTGCACAGTAAATATACCTTATAAATATAGAAGAAAGAATTTAAATGGTAATAAAGAATAAATAATATTTTCCATAATTTACTAAATATGAAGACTATATTATTAATGAATTTTTCTTCAAAAACACTGGCATTTTTGTGTGCATGTCTGCCTAAGCTACAGTATATCAAAATGCTCAGGACTACAAGAGAGTTTCTTATTCAAATGAGGATATACAAAAGCAAAATATATTTGGCAGAATATCTCTTTGGGAGGAAATTAAATTTAATATGAAATTAAAGCAAGCAAATGTGTAGAAAATTATTTTTAAATTTCACCATTTAAAACTTGGGTTTACCTTGTTCATATGTAATCAAAATGGAATTTTCATATTTGAATGTTGGAAAATAATTTTAAACATAGGTTTTTCAGTAACACATTTTCCTGTTTATAAAATGATATTTGTTATTTAAGATATTGAAATGTATGTTCAATATATGTCATAAAATACAAAACTCACTGAAAAAATATTTTTTCTATTAAGTATCAAATTAATAAAACCATAAATGATTTTTTTAAAAATATACCAAACAGCCAAAATAAGCATAATAATTAAATACAAGAAACATCTATCACTAAGAATTGAAAGCAGATTTTATAATTTTTTAATTTCCTGAACCTGTAACACTGTTTTGTTTTAGAGTTTTTCTGATTCTTCTTTTCTCTTTTCTGTCTTTTCCCACTGCATTAGTGTAGGTTCTATTTAACATTAAAACCTGTTGTCAACAAACTTATGCTTTTATGTACCAGCTAAATAGAGATTATTTTGTGGTTTTTGTTTTTGTTTTTTTTTGGGGGGGGTCCAGTCGTGGGCCTTAACTCTGGGCCTGGGCACTGTCCCTCAGCTCTTCAGCTCAAGGCTGGCACTCTACCACATGAGCCACAGCGCCACTTCCGGCTTTTTTTTCTTTTTGCTTATGTGGTGCTGAGGAATCAAACTCAAGGCCTCTGGCATGCAAGGCAAGCGCTCTACCACTGAGCCACCTTCCCAGCCATATTTTGTGGTTTGTTCTAACATGACTTCTTAATTATTCAGAGGATAGCATATAAATTGGTTATTGGTCCTTTTGTTTTGTCAAATTGTGATGGAACAAAAGGAGCTTGATGCAGTCTATTCAATAAAGAACATTTTCATTCATTTTCTCACTTAAATACTTTGGATTTTAGGGCAGCTCCATTGTGTAAACCAGGAACAAATTAAGTTTTGAGATCTTTATAACATTACCAGCCAGTTGTTCTATTTTGACTCAGAAATCTTGATTTATTTCTTATATTCAACTCAGAAATGTATATACAGTAGCAAAATGGGTCCATATAAAAAAAAGTCATGGTAATCTTGAAATTTTTATCTCAAGCAGAAATAGGTAGTGAGTGACGTTATTGCATGAAAATTACTACAATAGAATTTTCACTGGAGCTGTCTAATATGACTGCATTTATTCCTTGAAATACACAATAGTTCAAACATGTTCATATTAAAGAAAACTAAGGACTTGTTAGGGTTTCTGAACTATAAATATTGCTGATAGGTATTGAATATATTAGTGCAAAGACCATTAATGTTACATATTTAAAGGTGATTTATATACATTGACTTTGTATGAAATCCTTGAAAAAGAGCAAATCCATTTATAATCATCCATATTGTGTATCCTGTAGGACAAGCCATTCATCAAGTCTAGTGATAGAATAACGCAGAATATTTACCTCCACAAAGGCAAACCAAGAAAAGAATTATCTTTTGGAGTATGATTCATGGGAAGGACATTTAACAATAAATAAGTTTTGCATTTTGTCCATGGGTACTGTGTGCAACTATCCTCTTTATTGATATTATGCTGAAGAGCAACTTAATATGAAATTAAATCAGACGGAAAATTAAGGAGGGATAGTATTGACTTAGTTTTATTACTGCCTTGAGAGACTGGGTAAAACTTTACTAATATACAATTTGATAAGAAAATATTTTAGTCACTTTGGATGTCTATAGCATAATGTCTAAGATAATCAATTTAGAAAGAAAATAATTCATTGGCTCACATTTTTGAAGATTGTATTCTATGAGTATTTGGCTGTGCTACTTTGGGCTTAAGGAGGAGGGCAGAAAACATGACTGGAATAAAATAAAATGTTACTTTATCTGCCAGGAAGCAAAAACAAGAATGGAGAGAGACTTGGGTGTAAAAGACTCGTTGATAGCACATCTTCAAGGACCACGACATCCCAAGCAATTCCATATGCTAAAGGATCAACCACCAAGTCATGATACCACCTGAGTAAACAAGCCATTCCCATAGAGCTTCGGGGTAGCATGTACCCTATCCCTAACAATAAATAGAATGTGCATGCTTGTAACCCAAAGATTTCCAAATAGGAATTGGTTTTATGATTTTTAGTTTTATGGTTATCCAAAATACTATCTCTTTTCTGGCATAATTCTATAGATCTGTGTATTAATGATTCACAATCTATTCATTTTAGGAGTTACCTAAATTATTATTAAAGTATCTGACTATCTCTATTGGATCTCCCTACTCCTATAGAAAACAACTGTGTAGGTCAGTTTCAACTATAAGACTCAGAGTGACTTTGTTGGTGACATGTTCATGTTTGTTTGAGAAACATGGAAACAAGTTTTTTCATGATAGGGAAATTTTATATTTTTAAAGTTTTTCTGTTAGACATATTGTCTTGTACATGACAAAAGCTTGAGATATATGCCTATACTCTTCTATAATGCATATCAAACAATAATTACTTTAAAAGGCAAGTTATAAATATTTTCTAAAAGCTACCCTTCATGTAGGTAAATAATCTGCTAATCATTTATATGTACATGTATAAAAATACAAAACATTATTTAGAAGTAAAAGTTCAGTTTTAATAATTGTCCTTTATTTGAAAAAGTAAACTTCTATTAGTTTATCATTCTAATTGATGAAACATATAATCTCCCTATCTGTAAATTTCCTGTAAGAAATCTATTATGTAAAAAAATCACAATAAATAAAACTTATTAAATATGTCAAGAGATTTAATATGTAATTGAAATTTAAGAGAATTATTTTAGGAGTTGAAATTATTTTTCAATATGTTTATTATTTTAAAGACCTCTCTCCTATCACAGTTAATGTAATACAAATAAACTAAATTTTTTATGTAATAATGCAAACAATCATGGAGATTTTCAGTTTATTCGTTTTATTTAATATGTTAGTGTTTCATCAATTTGTAAACTTAGATAATTTTTTTTCTTTGTGCTAGTCATGCTATTTGAACACTTACTGTTCCTGAGCTTCTTTTGCTCAAGGGTAGTGCTCTACCTCTTAAGCCACAGTATCACTTCCAGCTTTTTCTGAGTAGTTTCTGTGAGCTATGAGTCTCAGGGTGTTTTCTGCCTGAGCTAGCTTTAGACCACGATCCTCAGATCTCAACCTCCTGGGTAATTAGGATTACAGACATGAGCCACTGGCACTTGGCAGATGTTTCTTGTTTATGTCAATTCCATCTCTTTCATACATGCATTTATAAATTACATGCATGCATGTATAAATTATGTCCTTTTCATGTGTGTATGCATGTGTGCTTATGTATGTGCATAAATATGCACATTTATGTGTGAGTACACGCATATTTTTGAGGTATTGAGACTTTTGAACTCAGGGACTCACTTGCTAAGAAGATGTTCTAACACTTCTCCATGTGTCCAGCTCTTTTAGTTCTAGTTATTTTTATTAATGATTATTTTTATTATTATTTAATAAGGCTTGATATTATTTTTTGGCAAGGGTGACCAGAACTGCACTCTTTTTCATACTCTTCCAGCATAGCCAGTATGAAAGGCATGTCTTACCACATCCAGCTCTTACTGTTCAGATGGAATCATAAATGTTCTGCCTAGGCTGGCCAGCAAACAGTGTAGTCTTTTTGAGTATATAGGATGAGGGACTTCAGAAAACAGCTCCAGAATAGGTAGTTAAAAGTATGTCAGGAACAATAGGGGCTCTGGGACTTCCACCCTATTTACAAATTAGCAAGTTATCTTGCCACAGTGTATCATGATTATTGGCACACAACAGGATTCTTGGGTCAGAGACAAAGGGGACACATTATTACTCACAGAAGTAGCAGCAACCAGATTTTCAGCATTTGTGTCAATTTCTTCAGCTTCAATTCCCCAAAATGATTTGGAGTCCATATGGCTTATGTACACATGTCAGATTGTGTTACAGACAAATCTCAAGTGTATGTAGCATAAATCATTTTAAACAAGGAGTCAGCAAGCTAATATTTTCTTGTAGAAAAGAAAATGTTTTTGTGATACTATACATTTTAGGATTCCTATTTTTCCCATAATGAAGACTATATCTTTTCATATGAGTTTATGAATTATTTTTAAAAAAGACCTGAATAATGACAGCCAATGTCCCTTTGCTTAAGAGGTCTTCGTTTAAACTTCAGAGGCAATATCTCCTGAGGCTGGTTAATCTTTGACAGATCAAGGTGACAGCTAGCCAGCAATCTCAAGTGTCAAGTTGGTAATAACTAAATTCATACTTTGTAGAAAACTCATGGACTTGTCTTATTTCATAACCAAACATAACAGAAAAATAATTAAGATTTTCCATTCAATCAATTAGTAATCCTCAATGGATAGTTCTGAGCAAAGTACATATTGATCCTGTAGCAGTATAGAAAAACAGGAAAGTATCTTAATGTGCTAGTTTGCTGAAACAATTTGGTGGTTTAAACCCAATGGAAATGCATTACTTACCATTCTAGAAGCCGGGGTCTTCATTCAACAAAGCCATATGTATATACATTTTCTGGTTCATTGATAGTGCCATTTTAGAGCATGGTGATGTGATAGGAGGACAACCAAGCTCCTTAGTGTTGATTTCAAGTGGCCAAATCCCATTCTGAGAGCTCCAGCCTCACAATGTAATCCCCTGAAAAGCCTCACTACTTCATATATTCCATTTGAGCATCAAGTTTCAATGTATGAATTTGGCAAGACTAGGAGGAACAAACAATCTATAGAACAAAGGAGACATACAACTACATGAATAGGGAGCAAGGGAGACATGGAGAACCAGAATTGTTGGCAGAAATACAAATTACGTTAATAGATGGACATTTTGGCTTGGGTAGTAGTAAAATGGCTGATTCTAAGATTGATTAAGAAATGTCAGAGACTCCATTGTAACTTGAGATGAAAATGGCAATTTACAAAGGATACAAATGGACATTTTAAAATTTCCCTCTGCCTTTCACAGTGGTATGCATTTCAGTTTTACATACACATGTACTCATGAGAGCTGGTGTCAATCAAGAACTGTTCAAAGGTTGCTTTGCTGCTTATCACCTAAAAACAGGCCGCTCCATGCTTGTAGATGTAGGCTTTAGGATAAAGTAGAGTTTAACTTTCCTATTATAAATCATTCTCAGATGCATTATTGATATTATTTGAGCTATGCTGTGATTCCCACATTAGCTCTCAAGAAGACACCTGAGGAATGCACGTACAGTGGATTGAGGTACAGGAGATGAATGCAAGCTTAGGGAATGTTAGTATCATTTAATAGGTGCCAAGTCACCGGAACTTTGCCCTGAAAAATATTATTTCAAATATGTTATAGAAAAATCATGCTCATTGATCCATGGAAAAGATATTATCTCTAATATTAATATCCACATATTACTAGAAAATCTTAATAATTGGGTCTAACATAAATAAGTGTTGAGGCCTCTGCTCTCCTTAAGTGAAAAAATTCTGAATGGTACAGGTGAAATTGTCACATGATGTTATACAGCTCCAAAACACAACCTTATTGGTATTGAACTTAATGGAAGATTTTCGTAACTGTTCTAGTAGTCTATAATTTTATTTTGTGCCAGTCAATTTGCAACTTTAATTGGGAGGCCTTATTAGTTGTACAGTATGATGTAGTTGTTTTATTGCCTACCAAATTTTGTGAATGAATATAAGCATTTTAAATAGAGAAATTAAGGAGTTAGAAATAATTGTAAATAAATGTGCTCATATCATAGATACAGTAAAGTGGGGTGTGATTTGAGGTTCAAAGTGAGACCCAATTATGTTCAATAGAAGTGATTTAGAGCAGGAGTGTCACTAAAACAGTCCTTATCAGATCTAGTGCTGATAATGACCAGTATTAAGACACATTTTTGTCGTTTTATGTAGAATGAAGATTTTATACTGTAAGGTCTCTAAGGGTTGCATACAGACCATCTGATGAACACAAGTAACAAAAGTTCTCAGATGTCTTAATTTGTAAGTGATCAATCAAACAGCCACTTTGCTGTCAACAGACTATTTTCCATTCTGCTTATTTTTCACATGCCCTTAGAGAATTATGACCAATTAACAGGATACAGAATAAAAAGCTTGTCTACTACACTGACATAAATTATAATGATCTATTGGTAAGGCAGTGCTCATCACATGTGAAACACATTCTGACTATTTTCTGTTACATCAGAGCTTTATATAGTCGTTTAATGAAATGTCAATGTGAGGCAAATTTGAGTGGACCTGCCTACGGGCTTCTGGAAGGATGCAAAACATTAATGTAATGTCCACAGCATAACAAGACTAAGAAGGGTTTAAGGGGTAGAAGATGCTAAGCTGTCTTCCAGGACACATAATGTTTCTGAGTACAATTTATTTTGTAAGTGGCATAATTTCCTTTGACATACATGTGATCTGATCAGGTTTAACTTCAAAATGCCGGTGGGGAGAGGGGAACATTAGAAACTGAAGAGAGTTCTTATTAAGGCTGCTTCTCTAAGGTTGATTTCAAGATATAAACAGACTCTAATGTGAAAACAGACAACAATGGCACTCTCTAACAGGATATAGACTGTCATGAAATTGACAAGGGGATTAAAAAAAAGAACTTCTAATTTAATTAATGACTCTTGAGTTTAAGGAAGTACCATTCCCATGTGCAATGATAGAGAGTAGATGCATATTGAATATCCTTACCAAAATATGACTACTGAAAAACGTAACATTTCATGTCATTGAATATCAAAGACTGTATGTGATACTAAACAAAAACCACAGAAATGAGTTTGTGGAAAGCTTGAAGAATACAGGTTTGGATTAGAAATACCTTCATTCATTTCTGTCTTAATTATCTAGTTACCAGAGATAAAAGGAAGAATCTAATATTCTAGCTATGTAACCAGTTGAGATCAGAACTATTGATTTTTTTTAAAAAAGCAAAAAACACAAACAAAACCCACATATTATCCTTGATGGGGTAGAGTGACAGGTAATGTTTTCTGACACTCAGTAGCCAATGGCTATCAAAACCTATTTTATGGACTATAACTACATTAAAAAGAAACAGACAAAAATCAAAAAATTGCTAAACAAAGACTTCTAAGGCACAGTCTTGTCATCTAGCATCCACAGTACACAGGAAAAGTTTGTTTTTTGTCAGCAAAGAAGTGACAGGGGACCTAGAAATTCTTTTGATTTATGATATAAAACCATGAATTGAACACTTCTGACATAGCTCTATGGCATGAAGAAGTGCTATAAATTCATAGATATCATTGAATGAAAATGATTATTACATATAAGCAATTCCCAAATTAAGAAAGTATTTTGGAAATTGAGAGGAAGGAAGAAAGATTTGTGGTAATACCTATCAAAAACAATTTGACTCAAAAGTAAGAATGTTGAGTTTACAAAAATTATACTTATATATAGTTCATATATGTGTGCAGCCTAAAGCACGTGTGTATAATAAGGACTCAAATTTTCTTTTCTTTCTTGCTATTGTTTCCAACATATTTATAAGATGATTTCTTAGTTGCTTTTTATGTCTCTCCCCCCACAGTATAACCCCTGTTTTCACTGTATTTGATGTTGGTATAATTTGGGAGGGGAAGGGAAAAAAAACAAATTGTTTAAATAGGGATACAGGTGGATCCATTGCAACAATGAGATGTACAAGACGTTATGTCGAAAAATGAACTTTACAACTTTGGTGCGGAAGGGGGACGGGGGGGCCCCCCCTCCGGGAGGAGGGTGGAGATGGGAAGGGATGGGAAGGGGAAACAAAGGAGGAGGCAACAATGCTTGATAAGAAATGTACTTATTACCTTGCTCATGTAATTGTAACCCCTCTGTATGGTATTTTCACAATTAAATAAACAAAAATGCGGTATAATGGGGAAAAATGTTTAGATGTTCTTTTCCTTCCTTCCTTCGTTCCTTCCTTCCTTTTCTTTTTTTTTAAATTTTTTTTGGGTCCAGTCGTGGGTCCTGAACTCTGGGCCTGGGCGCTGTTCCTCAGCTCTTCAGCTCAAGACTAGTGCTCTACTACTTGAGCCACAGTGCCACTTCCAGCTTTTTTCTTTTTGCTTATGTGGTGCTGAGGAATCGAACCCAGGGCCTCATGCATGCAAGGCAAGCGCTCTACCACTGAGCCACCTTCCCAGCCCCTTTCCTTCTTTTTCTTTTGCTGGTCCCAGTGCTTGAACTCTTGAACTTTGGGACTGGGCCTTTTTTTTCTCAAGGTGGGTACTCTACCACTTGAACCACAGTGCAACTGCCAGCTTTTTTGAGTTATTTTATTGGAAACAACAGAGTTTCTCACAGAGTTTCCTGCACTGGGTAGCTTTCAACTGAGATCCTCAGATCTCAGACTCCTGAGTAGCTAGGATGAGAGGCTTGAGCCACCAGAACCCAGCTGTCAAAATAATTTCAAATATAAAACATGGTGTTGATTTACAAACAAGGGAATTCCTATTTCCCATTGAGTGGCTTCAATTGTGATAAAGGCATTCAATGTCCCTCTCTTAATTAATTAATTAATTTTATCATTTCCTTTTACAAAAGATTACAAAAAATCACAAGAAAAATAAAGAATATCTGAGAACTATGACATTGTAGAGGTTCAAAATTTTGCAGGGTGAAAAGCAACTGCTCATTCAACCATCTTTTCTCTCAAGCACAGAAACAGACTGAAGGAAAGAAAACAAGAGTAGAAGTCTACTTTTTCTTTTATTAGTATGCAAATTTCTGACTTTTTAACCAATAGTGTATTATTAATATAGTTAAGAGATACAGATTTTTATGGAAAATCTTGGGGAGATCCTCCTGTATTTGCCACTGCTTTTTATAATCAAACCTAATGTCTATAGAATAGTGAACATGATCCAGATGCTTCATTAGTATGATTCTTCTATTGTGTAACGTGACATTAGTAACTCATATTTTACAACTATTCCTGTCTTCTAAAGACTAAACTACAAGAAATCAATAAATGGCCTAGAGATTCAGGCCATATGACACATATTTCCTTGTACTTTGTATGTGCATTATTTTTTATTGTTATTTAAATTCTTATTAAATTTGATTCCAAATCAGTACAATTTTGCTATGGTTCAATAGAAAATTATATAAATTTTCAATACAACCCTTAAGTAATCATTCAGCTTGAGTAACCATGCAAAGAAATTGTTGCTAGGGAGGAAAGGAAAGGGAGGACACATACAAATGAAAGTTATACAAAGCATACTATTGGCTAGAATGGATTATAGCATTATACCTCATTCACTAATCAGTAAAGTTAAAACAAATGTTTAAGGCTTTTATGCATTTTATTAAGGTCAATATGATAAAAGCCTATAAAATCTGAAAAGTTCATTTTGCAGTACATTATGAATAGACTAACTTAACATTCCTGTTAGGCTCTGCTTTATTATAAATTGTACGCTGACATTCTATGCTTCCTATAACTGTGAAACTTATGACCTCAGGAACTATGGCCATGCTGCTGAGACTGTAAATCTTTCAGTAATGAATGGAGTGTCTGCACACAAACTTTGGTGCAAAGGAATACCACCTATGTGTTAGTAATCTGTGTGTGCTTTTTTCCTCTGGTATATGTTTTGCTATGGACATATTTACATTCTTTTTAATTTTTTTTAAATTTTGTTACTGTAAAACTAATGTCGGGAGGGGTTGCGGTTACATGAAAGGTAATAAGTATACTTCGTTTTTAACAATGTCATCAAATTTACATTCTTATACATTGTCCCAGTTTACCTGTAGAATAAAGATTCGATTCCAGTGTTGTATGAAAGGATGGAAGAGGCCCTTGGGCCTGAAAATACGCATACGGTTAAGGCATTGCCACGTACTTTGTGGCATCGTTTTTGCTCCTGGATTGGAAAGATCAACATCGTGAAAATCGTAATACTTCCCAAGGCTATCTACAAATTCAATGCGATACCTATCAATATTCTAACCTCATTCTTCAAGGAAATAGAAGAGGCAACCCAAAAATTATATGGAACAATACAAGACACCAAATAGCTAAAATGATCCTCAACAGAAAGAACAGTGCTGGAGGAATATCAATACCAATTGTCAAACTCTACTATAAGCCAAAGTAATCAAAACAGCTTGGTACTGGCACAAGAACAGACCTCAGGACTGATGGAATAGAATTGAAAACCCAGAAATGAACCTACAGACCTATAGCCATCTAATTTTTGATAAGGGAGCTAAAAAAATAGAATGGAAGAAAGACAACCTCTTCAGTAAATTGTGCTGGCAAAATTGGTTAACTACTTGCAGAAAACTAAAGCTCTATCCTTACATATCACCCTGCATCAGAATCAACTCCAAATGGATCAAAGACCTCGGAGTCAAAGCAGACACCCTGAAAACATTACAGGACGGAATAGGAGAAACCCTAGGACTCCTTGGCACAGGCCAAATTTTTCTTAATAGAGACCTACAAACACAACAAATCAAAGAAAGGTTGGACAAATGGGATTGCATGAAAATGCAGAGCTTCTCTATGGCAAAGGACATAGCTAGCAAGATTAATAGAAAGCCCACGGATTGGGAGAAGATCTTAACTAGCCTTACAACAGACAAAGGTCTCATATCTAAAATATACCTGGAACTCAAAAAATTAAATCCCCCAACAACAAATCTTCAAAGAAACAACTGCTCAATAAATAAATGAGCTAAAGACTTAAAGAGAAACTTCTCTGAAGAGGAAAGAAGGATGGCCAATAGACACATGAAGAAATGCTCAACCTCTCTAGCCATAAAAGAAATGCAAATCAAAACAACATTGAGATACCACCTCACCCCAGTTAGAATGACTACAATCAAGAACTCTAATAACAACAGATGCTGGAGGGGATGTGGACAGAAAGGAACCTTACTGCATTGTGGTGGGAGTGTAAACTTGTTCAACCACTTTGGAAAGCAGTATGGAGGTTCCTAAAAGACTCCACATAGAGCTCCCCTATGACCCAGCAATCCCACTTTTGGGCATTTACCCAAATATTTACAAACAAAACCACATTAAAGCCACAGCACACCTATTTTTATTGCAGCATTATTTACCATAGCTAAGATATGGAACCAACCCAGATGCCCCTCAGTAGATGAATGAATCAAGAAAATATGGTATATATACACAATGGAATTCTATGCCTCCATCAGAAAGAATGACATTGCCCCATTTGTTAGGGAAGGAAAAAACTGGAAAAAAATAAAATAAAGGAAAGAAACCAAGCCCAAAGAAACATAGGTCCCATGGCTTCCCATATTTGCAATATCTAGTATATGTATGAGTCAAGCAGAAAAGGGCAGATAAGGTGATGTTAGGAAAACGAACCCTAAGATATGTATTTAAATGTTTTTTTTCTTTCATGCATTTGTTTCTAATGCATTTGTAAAATTATTTCTTTGTTGATTTGTATGTCCCTCCCCCACAGTATAACCCCTGCTTTCACTGTATTTGATGTCGGTATAATTTGTGGAGGGGAAGGGGAAAGACAAGTGGTTTAAATAAGGATACGGGTGGACCTGTTGCAACAATGAGAAGTACAAGTTGTTATGTAGAAAACGAACTTTACAACATTGGTGGGGGGGGAGTAGGTGGGGGGAGATGGGAAGGAGACTGGGAAGAGATGGGAAGGGTAAACAAAAGAGGAGGCTACAATGCTTGATAAGAAATGTACTCATTATCTTGCCCATATAATTGTAACACCTCTGTACAGTATTTTCACAATAAAAAAAATACTATTCCAATCTTTGGCTGTTTCTTCTGAAGATTGTTTACTTGGAAAAAGAATTTAATTTTACAACAATCTACCATGTTGTTGTTGGTTGCATTTTGTTTCTGACTACTAACTCTAGAGAAAAACAATTTCAAGCTGGATTTGGTTATTATTCACTAATGAAAAACATATAATTTGTTCATATGTCTAGCATTGTTTTACATTGCTGCACAGAAATGTATATTTATCATTAATATTGTTACCATTGCTGTCCAAGAATCTATATTTTTCCACTAATATGAGAATTCATACAAAATTTTATTCTGTGAATTAATTTCAGGCCATTTGCAATAGAGTTGCATGTCATATAAACCCTTCACAAAAAAGGATTTGCTGTTATCAGTCCATTCACCATCCATCACCAAGGCTGTCCTCCGTCAAGATTATCCACCACTGCAGTTAAACAATTTTAAACTTGGAGCCAGTTAGTTTCATTGAATCTTTATCCATGGACCAGAGATATCTAATACTCAGAGTCTGTAAAGACCTTGGTATATTTTCTTCTACATTCCCCGGTGCTATCTGGCCATAGATCCTAAGCAATAGGATGCAAGTACCTTTTTCCAGTTTCAAAGCCAGTCTCCACTTTTATTGTGACTGATTAACTGGGAAATCTTGCAAGGAAATAATAATGCACAGCTACATCATTATAGTGGGAAGACATCTGTGCTGCTGAGAATTGTAACTCTACAACTTGGACAAAATATACTGGGACTTGGTGAAATAAAAACACTATGTGCAAACAAGGCAGGTATCTGCAGTGAATCTCCAGAATATGAAGTCACTCACTGTGGATGGTAGGCTACTGGGAATTCATGAAATATACACCATTACCAACTGAAAAGGTTTCAAGTATTTATAGATCAGGAAGGAGAATCATGTTCTAGTACATTTATATAAATTAGTTTCCTAGAGAATCATATATTATCCATCCATATAAGATAAATTTGTTATTCTAATTCCAATTTATGTAATTTAGGGTTTTGAATGTGGAAAACATTTATTCATCATTAAGATGTGCTAAGTGATTTACTTTTGGGAGAATTTCTATAATTTTTGTCAAGGGTATGTGGTTTATATTAACTAAATGCTACCTGGAGTTCAATGAGGGATGTATAGGTTTGGAGTGTTGAGATTATAAACTATTACTAGCAAATGGAGAAATGACTATGCTAACATGTTGTGAAATGTCTTTCTGTTACATAAAAAGAGAATGTACACTTGTATGATATACACAATCTACCAATATTAGTAACCAATATAATAAAGCCTTAGTAAAATTACACAAAGGTCACACATTACTAAGTTTAAGATTTAAGGGATTCATTTCAAAGGCAATATTAACTGTGTATCAAAACTTTAACCAAGCTCCAATATTTACATATAAGTCAATAAAACCAAAAGAAGTGCTTGGCATAAATTTTTACTTCAATTTAATTTACATGAAAATCATACTAAACTTTCTAATGAATATAGCAGCTACCCTAGGATTATATCACACATTTAACATAAAATTATGTTACATTTCTATATATATATATAATATATGCTTATATATAATGTATACATATATGTAAATAAGTATAAATATATTGTGATATATCACAGTTTCATATATATAATGTACACATGTACATTATATATATATTACACAAACTTTTCTTAATAATTTTAAGACAATCTTTGTTGAAATTCAAAATAAATATATAGCATATGGCTAGAAGGGAAGAAAATTATTTCAGCTCTCAAATAGAAGATCATAGTAAAGGACAGCCTGGACAGAAAACCATAAAGACTTTGCCTTCAACATAACTAATCGAATATCAGGCTGAAGATATGGCTCAAAAGTTAGAGTTCCAGGCTACTTAACACATCATGCAAGCTTGAGGTCCTAGGTTCAAAGTCTGACATAAAATAAATAAATTAACCTATAAAAGAACAAACAAAAACATTGCCACAATAATGTGAAGAAGTGAATTGTAGAAACACTTCTAAATGTTTGAGAATATTTGAGCATGAAACTTGGATTTATGGTTGACTGAGAATTAGTAAATTATATCAAATTTTTGTATTCTTACATAAATTATGGTAGCATTGCAACTGCACTACTGAAAAAATATTACATATATCTAGAAAAAAGAAAGCCAAAGTTAAACAAAATAAAGACCAGGAAGTCGGTACTTGAAAGAGGTGGATGGGTCAAGGGAGAGTAATAAACAAATGAAGAGGAAAAGAGGGAGAGAATGCAGTCAAGAATTCAAAGTATATATTTGGATCCTACAAATAAGAATGAGTAAGAATGAGGGGAAGGAATAGACAGAAGAGGCATGGATGAGAATATTGAAAGAGAACATTGACCAAGATTTATTCAGAAACTGCCCTGCTTTTTTTTATTGTGAAAATAATGTACAGAGGAGTTACAAATACATGGGCAAGAAGAAACTGCTCTGTTAAAAGTCAACTTCTACCAGGACACTGGTGGCTCATGCCTGTGATTACAGCTACTCAGGAGGCTGAGATCTGAGGATCATGGTTCAGAGCCAACCCAGGCGGGAAAGTCTGAGACTCTTATCTCCAATTAACCACCAGAAAACTGGAAATGGTGCTATGGATCGAGTGGTAGAAAGCTTGTCTCGTGCTGTAGAGCTGAGGGACAGCACCCAGGCCAAGAGTTCAATCCCTACAATTGCCAAAAAAAAAAAAAAAGTCAAGTTCTTTGTACAACTACTTGAATGTTTTAACAGCTTTTTGTTGTTGTTGTTGGTCATGGGCCCTGAACTCTGAGCCAGGGTACTATCCCTCAGCTCTTCAGTTCAAGGCTAACACTCTATCACTTGAGCCACAGCACCACTAACAGCTTTTTCTCTTTATGTGGTGCTGAGGAATTGAACCCAGGACCTCATGCATGCAAGGCAAGCACTCTACCACTAAGCCACCTTCCCAGGCTTTTAACAGAAGAAAATTTAAGAATATAAAATACAATCAAAGTACTTGAAATTCATTCTTTCAGACAAAAAATAAGCTTGGAGTTACAAAACCATATCCCACTAACCTTTTGAAAGCTGGTAACAGAAAATTAATTATGCAATGAACTCTTGAATATGACAACTCCAATGAATCATCAGTAGCAGACTGATTTAGGAATAGTCAATCATTTTATTTTAAGACAATTAACTTCAGTGTATTTGGAAATCTAACATAATTTTACTATCTGAAGTAAATAATGTGATTTCAAACATAAAAGCTCCAAAGTGGCTACAGATTTGACTAGGTGGGAGGAACGCTTGCCTAGCAAGAACAGTGCCATGAGTTCAAACCACAGTACCATAAAAGACAAAATAATATGGCCAAAGGGTAAAAGAATGTAGCTGCATACCTCGCAAGACTCATAAAAAAGTGCTGTCCATTTTCTGTCACATGATACATGACAGCAGGCTACAGGACAGCATTTCCCATTTCCCAAATCCCTTGCTGCCTCTAATAGCTGTTGTTGAGATTGACTACATACCAGGCCAAAAAGAACATAGTGAGCCAAGTTACCTTTATTATCGTAAAATACTTCTGGCACACTAGATGCTCTCTTCTGGATACTTGGGTTTGTGCATGACACAACTCTGAGTAAAGTATGACTAAATTCTGTGCTCACATATTTTGACTTTTTGTGAAATTAGCATTCTGTGAAATTATTTACACATACAATGACGTACACATGACTTTGAGCATTCACCAGGAGAATGAAGTGCACTAAAACCCATTCCATAATTAAGTTTTGTCTGGAGTTCATTTTTTTCACTTTCACATATATTAACTACATGAAATGACATAGCACATAAAAATATATAATGACTAAAAAGGACACATTTTCCAAATGACTAATACTAAAATAAAGGTTTCAATAATTTTTTAATGGCTCTGAAAATCCCCATGTATTAAAGGAGTCTCCGAATACCATTTTCCCGTGTTATTTACAAATTTATTTGTTCAGTCAAATTTGAAGAATCTGGAAGTAATATGCTGTTGCAGTACAAATGTAAAGTCTTTCCCTAATGGCTCAAATTTTGTCATAGAGTTGGCATTTGTGGTGCCCAATGCTTTCACTGTTCTGGACTGTACCCTCTGTTCTTGGGAGACAAATTAAATCTTTCTTTCTTTGAGATTTTTTTTTCATTAGATATTTTGTCACAGCAGTGACAAACATAAATATGTAATATAAATATGGCATATATGTCATGAATCGTTATATATGTCTATATTCCATTTGTACAAGGAGATATAAGAGAAAATGTAATATAAAATACTTTAGAAACTTGCATACTAATGAGGAGTAGGTTCTGGCTCAGTTTTGCCAGTACTGGAGCTTGAAGTTAAGTCCTCTTCCTCCTTCTTCTTGCTTGCTGAGCTGATATTCTTCAGTTTGATCTACATCACTTGAGTCATACCTCCAGCCAGCTTTTTTCTGGTTGTTTAGAGATGGAAACTTGCTGATATTTCTGTCTGGGCTAGCCTCTATCAAGATCTTCAAGATTTCCTCCCAAGCAGCTAACAATACTGGTAAGATACCTGAACACAGCATGTTCTGTATATTTTTAAAAATTTTAAATATATTTTTCCTCATATATATAGTGTTGGTTCTCATCCTTCTCACTAGTTCACATGTTTATAAGCTATTCTCATTATATTATGGATTGATGATGTGCTACAAGATAAGGAAACATCTATATTGATAAAATTTGATTACTTATAATTTCTTGTGGAATTAGCACTCTGTGGAATTCTTTACATATACAATGATCATTCCTTTTCATATGCATATGTATTACTTATTCTACATAGAAGACAATTATTACTGAAAAGTTAAACATGTAGTAAAAATATCTGAAGTGTTTTTAATTTTCAGAAAAATTTCTCATAGTACTTATTCAACTCAAAAACACAGGTGAAGTAATATAGTACATTACCTTTTATGTACCAAATTCAATATTGTTAAATGGGTAGAAATATTGCTTTATTGGGAAAACTCACATCCAAATTACTTTGTTTAAAAAAAGGCCTACCAGCATTCAAGAAGAAAATACATAGGAATATATTCCATAGGAATAAGGACAAACAAAACAAGGGCTGATGATTGCCCCAAATGATATTTCCTTGGGAAAAAAAATACATTTACTTATCTTCTTTTGAGAGAAGCGAATAATGTACATTATAAATAAGATTTTTCTTACTTTATAAGAAGGAAGAACTGAGATCTTGTTTTTGATGCATATTAAATACAAAATCTACCAAGATGAGGGAAAAAATCATTTTTCAGCATTTCAATTCTCATTTAATAACATCCACCTTTTCAATTCATATACTTTTTTTGGGAGGGGGGGTCCTTTTGTGAGGCCTGAACTCTGGGCCTAGGCGTTGTCCCTCAGCTCTTCAGCTCAAAGCTAGCACTCTACCACTTGAACCACAGCGCCACTTCCGGCTTTTTTCTTTTTGCGTTTGTGGTGCTGAGGAATCAAACCCAGGGCCTCATGCATGCAAGGTAAGCGCTCTACCACTGAGCCACCTTCCCAGTCCCTCATATACTTTTTATATTTCCTCTTTTGAGACACATTTATGGCATAGGCATTTACACAGAACCATCTACCTTCTTCCCTTTTGTGGAGTCAAAAGAAGCAAATCCCATTAACTTTCTATCTTTTCCTCCATTTTGCTCTCTAAGTCTTCTTCGGTAATCTGACGTTCTTTTTGTTTCTTGTTTCTTTTCTTCATCTCTTCTTTCTTTCAGTTGAGAAGGGGAAGGAGATATGGATCCAGGTGGTCTTTGGGATGTGGGGGACCTCGAATGGCTTCTTCCTCTATCTCTATCCTGGGAACGTGACCTTTCTCGTCGCCGGCTTTCCCTCTCCCCGCATACGGGCTGCAACTGTGGCCCATTCAAAGTCCCACCACGCCTTGGAACCGCCAACTAAATATATTCATCAGGGTTGTGGATAGATTTTAGTTTCATTGGCCTGCCTTTCTATTTGGTAAATTATTGAATTTAAATATTGTCATTTGGGATATTCCTACTAAAAACTCAATATGTTTGAGCTTTTGAATGTAACATTACAACTTTGGTTAGTATTAGATATAATTTTTAAGATCACTTTAATTATTATTTTAATTCTTATGATTCTTATCATTATCCTAACTTATACGCAGAAGATAAATATAATGAACTATAGCATATACTTTATCTGCCCATTTATCTATGAAGAATATTAAGGCAATATATTGTATATTGTTTAGTTTATTTATTTTAGTATCCGTGTATTCAAATTTTGCTCACACCTTTAATTCTTTGTGTGTGTGTGTGTGAAAATACTGTACAGATGGGTTACAATTACATGGGTAAGGTAATGAGTACATATCTTATTAAGCATTGTTGCCTCCTCCTTTGTTTCCCCTTCCCATCCCTTCCCATCCCTTCCCATCTTCCCCTGCCCCCCTCCACTTTTCCCTTCCTCCACCAAGACCCCCCCACCCCAGCCAAAGTTGTAAAGTTCATTTTTCGACATAAAGTCTTGTATATCTCATTGTTGCAATGGGTCCACCTGTATCTCTATTTAAACAATTTGTTTTTTCCTTTCCCCTCCACAAAATATACCAACATCAAATGCAGTGAAAACAGGGCTTATACTGTGGGGGGAGGGACATACAAACAACAAAGAAATCATCTTATACATGTCACACCTTTAATTCTATATAGTCTCTTATAATTTTTTTAGTGGTTGGATTTTTAATTAAATGAGACATTTTAATTATACACAGATATTAGTTTTGTATTGATTATGAAAACATATTCTTTAAAATAGTTGGTATTATTATATATTATTTTCCCTAATACTATCAATATATTTCATATAAATGACATTTACAAAGCCTAAATGTATTCTTTGCTCCAAGCATAAGTAGAAAAATAATCTAAATTACTCTCACATGTTTATTGAAACAAGTTGTATTAACTTACTCAATGAAGACCCACCTACAGTGCCATTGTCTCTTGAGATTGCATCAGTTTTATTTTCATAAAATATATAAACACTCAATGTTTAACATCATTAGTAGCTATAACATCATCATTGTCCATATTTTATGTTGTATAATCCAGATATAATCCAATATTTTGCTGGTCTGCAAATTTATGTCTATTTATCCTATGTACATTCATTCCTTAAATGTTTGGCCATTGTAGTTTTCATTCATTTGCTTGAATTTTTATCAGTTACTCAGCCTTCCAATAATTATATATTTTCAAGGTTAATAATTCTCTAGGGCATAATTTCTTTCCAAATCTAACCAAGGAAAGATTTTCTTCACCATGTCATACTTGAAATATCTAGTCTCACATGTTCTTTGACATTCTATACTTCTCTTGTCATTCTTCTTATGCTTTTCTCTTTGTTTTTGTCCTTTTTGAAACAAGTCTCTCTATGTAACTCAGCAGTCTTGAACTGTTGACTCTCCTCCTCAGCCTCCTATGTAGGACTGCATGTACCCAGGTTTAGGATACCACAAGCCTAAAATCCTAAAGCTCAGGAGGCTGTTTGCAACCAAGTAGAAAATAAGGATCGAGGCATTCAATTCTGTGGGAATGAATGAATCCTTGGTAATTATTATCTGATCTTCAATGGCAGCCAGTCTCCATTATCTTATGTCTGAATTCAAAATGGTTTATTTCATTTTATATTCCGTGGAAGCATTTGTCAGCTTGGATTGTAAAGTGATACGCAGTTTCTTACAAACACTAATGATATCCAGTGTGGATCCTGCAAATGAAAAGAATTCCTTCAATGGCTCATAGCACTCAGGAAACTGTCAAAGCTGAGAGCTGGTGAAGATAAGCATTAAGGGCCCAGCGTGCAGAAGCCCACTGTCTGAGGGGGATAAGAGAGTTACACACAACAAAGTGAGATAGAGAGAGAGAGAGAAAATGCTCCAAACACAAACAAAGACTAAGAGAATGATAAGAGGATTTCACTTTCAATTACAACTGTAGTGCTATGAATTCAGCTTAGAAAGCACCATGGTACAAAATTTTCACTCCGTTGGAAAGTAAGTATTCTACTAACATAAGCATATAGTTAACACCTCTAACCTGGCACACATAAGCATCAATGACATTTTATTTAATGTTATATAAATAAAATTAATGCAAGTGCAAGTAAGGAAGAAAATTGTAAATTTTATCAGACAAAATTCTATTTTTCAGTTTCCATGTGGTCTCCTTGACAAATACTATCTGATATAAGCATTGGGCAGATGAAGAGAGATACAGATATTTACTATACAGTCTTGTTTGGTTTTAAAATTTTACTGTAACAGTGATGTACAAAAGGGTTACATTTACACAAATTAGATAATGAGTCCATTTCTTCGTGAACAGTGTCACCCCCTGCAGTCTGGTTTATTGCTGCTGTTTTATTTGCCTGTTTCTTTCTTTTAGGTGTTACTGCCATCATTTCTTCCCCACCCTTTTTTTCTAGCTAGCCAGATTTACTCAGTGCCAACTGTACCTAGGATTAAATTTTTTTTCTGTGGTATCCATGATGCCTAGAAATCAACTGATAAGGAAAATAATTATAAACCTCATGCAAAATATGCACAATTTTTTCTAATTTCTGTCATGTAAAAATCATAAATAGTTCATATACTTTCTAGACTCCACATTCTAACTGGTTTTGTCACTTAAAGAACAGTAATGGTTTATTATGAGTGTTAGGCACTCTTCCTCCTCTTCTTTTTCCTTCTCTCCTCCTCTTCTACATCCTCCTATTCTTTTATATCTGCTTCCTTCCCACTTTCCTCTTTCTTAGGCTTCTCCTTTCCTTCTTCTCCTCTTCATGTTTGTTCTTCTGTTTCCTTTTCATGTTCGCTGATTCCTGGGAATTTCTACATTCAACTCCTAATTCAAACCATTCATTGCCAAGAGTGCCTAAGAGTCAGCACCCTACGTATCTCCTGTAGTTTTATACAGAATTGCTTTTTGTTGCTACAAAATAGGAATGAGATGTAAGCTCTGTCATTTTGGTAAACTAAGCAGAGAACGATAAGATTACAGTGCTTCAGGAGATTTTTGTTTTGCCAACTAGTTTCTATCAAAATGAACTCTCAGTGTGTTGTCTCAAGAAAATAAAATTTCTTTCTTAGAAAACAGTCAATTCCATCCATGTAGAGGAAGCGAAGGCTGAATGGAACAGGCCCCAGCCTAAGCAGGTGCTTATGGCATAGAAGTTAGGAGAATATACTTTTTGCCCAATTTCAGTGGAAACTTCGGGAGAACAGTTAAATTAAGAGAGAATTCAGAGGCCAGTTCATCCCCATGGAGAGCACACCTATTGTATGCTGGAGAGTTATGGTGGGGATTATTGAATCCAAGAATTTATGGATTTGTCTGCTTATTGAAATTGTATGTACCCTGGAGCATAAAATTATCATATGTTTATATCCTGAAAATGCTAAAAGAAACATTATTTACCATCTTGCAGTGTAGCCTGCAATTCTATATGAGAAGAGAAATGAACACTGAAGATCTATTGGTGACTAAATTTCATCTAAGTGTGACATATACTACCAACAGAAAAGTATGTGTTGTCAGATTTTTATGCTTATAACAGATTACCTAAGAAAATCAACTGGAGAAGAAGGATTCATTTCCACATACATTTTCAGAGGTTTCAGTTCATGGTGGGAGGGCCCTGTCACTTGGAGCTTATGGAAAGATCAAACATCAACATGGGAACCATGTTATGGACACAATGTCCTTACATCACAGTGATGTCGACATAGAAGGAGTGAGGATGCCAATATACCCCCATTAGCACACCTCCAAATACTTGAAGCTTCCAATAATACTCTAAGCTGGGGATCAAACCATCAGCACATAAACTTTTGAAGGACACTTATTTTTAAAATCCAATAGTTCTGTTGGTGTATAGAAAAAATTATATGTTATACCTATTATTAGCCTTAAAGTACAATTGAACAAAGAGAAAGAAGCACCTCCAGAAAACTGGTAATTGTTTGGTGGATCTTGAATGACCTAACTTGTAACCTCTTATTCCTGAGTCTTATTATAGGTTTCTTTCCCACCTGAACAATTATTTAAAGAATTGAATATTATGGCTCCATAACCCATCCTGTTGAAACTCCAAACAATACCTCCCACAATGGCAGCCCACAAAGCAATCCTTACTCGAGCATTTTACCTTTCCCTAGGTCCATGTGAGACTCTTAACCAAGGTTGGGTGTCATACTTTTGGATATCCCCTTATACCTATGGTGTGAATCTCTTTGCCATTAGCAGGACAGGAAGTGATCAAAACAGCCCACCAAAGTTTCTTCAGTATACACAATCTCATCGAGGTAGGCTCTTTTGTAAGGGAAGGAGCTTGAATCTTGAGAAGGGAAACTTCTTTCCTCTTTTCCCTTAGAAAGCAGAAATACCCACAGTATGTAGACAGATATCTAGTGTATTTGTTATACCAAATGTCATAAGAGAAACAATTAAGAAAACCATTTAGAGAAAATTGGTCTACTGAATGGCTGCATTAAGCTGAACACTTAATGCAGGACATAATAACTGAGGGAAACCTTTTCATATGGGTCAAGGACCACTCTAAGAGTTACACAGCTTCTGAAGGAATCTTGGGACAGAAAAAAAAGCTGTAAGAGACTTCCCAAATGGAATAGAGCCTTTCAGAAATGTACCAAAGAGGCCTTTACAAAAATGAGGCAGGAGAGAGCACTTGATTTAATCTTCATGGCACAGCACATGGTCCCTGTCCTGTGCTCATAGTTATCAGCTAACAAAACTATGGCCAGGATAGAAGAAGAAATAAATGGAAAAACAAGGCAATAAAATATCCAAAGAAGGAATCCTTAGGTAAGACATTTTAATTACAGGGTACAAAGCCTTTCCAGATATAGAGAAACCAGGGACAAAACTGAGAATCAGAAGTCTGAGAATGTGTCAGTCATTTCAGGAAACTGTAACAAAATGGTAATGTCTGGGTGCCTTTAATAAGGGCACTATCCTTATCTGTGGAAGATTGGTCCTCACTCCCCAACTGCTGTCCAAATTCCCTACCTTCTGATATAATCCTAGGTATGGAGATTTCAAATATGAATTTAGTTAGGACATAACCACTGAGACCATAGCAGTCCAAGCTTGCTGATTGCTCCCACCAGGGTTCATTCAAGCTGCTGGCCAGGCAAGGACAACATTTCTCTACATCTGCTATCTCCAAGCTCTTTTCTTCAGGATGAACTCTAGTATACAATAAGAAAGCTTCAGACAAAAATTGTCTGCAGTTGTTTGTACACACACGTTATCTTCAAAACATATTCGTAAACTTTTCCTCTGGACCCAGAAAACACTAATCTATTTACCTCTCAAATTATCAGCCCCTGCCCCCTTTATCATGACGTTGCAATCTTCGCAGACAATGTTACAAAATGCTTTGAGTGTAATGGAAATCATGCCACCGACTATAATCTAATCTAGCCTAAAAACCGTTCATTTCTCATGTTCAGAATTATTTCTTCCTCTATCTACTGTCCTAATAGAAAAATGCCAATGAAAGGAATGATTTCATTTTAATTTTATTTAAAAAACGAAGACATACTGTACCTCCCCATTTATATGTCTTGCCTAAGCTAGATTCATGTGCAATTTGATCCATTATCATGGTTACAATTCTGTGGTGCTATCTGCTAACTTCCCCAAATATTTCAGTCAAAGTTTCCAATTCAAATGTTCTCAAGCATTTTGTTTTATTTTCAAATATCCCAGCAACACATAAACTATGTTATTTCAACACAAGCCTTCATCTTCAAAACTTATAAGATGTGAATAAAAGTCAGAACTAAATATAACTATTTCTTCCATTTACACACTAAATATAAACACCCTTAGACATTACTATTCCCAAGTGTAATGGACAATTCAATAACAGAGAAACAATTGCAAACACTTTCAATACTTCCATTGTCAACTAAGTTCAATATTCTCTAGGGAAAATAGAATGAAAGGAAATAAAGGAAGAAAAGAAAAAGAGAACACATCTTTGTTATGGCTCACTTGAATTAGGAGTTAAATACATAATAACTGTGATGAAACTTAAGGAAAACAATATAATATATGATTAATTTTGTTACTACATGGTTGTATCCGAGATAAAAACAAAAGCATTTTAAAAAATGATGGACATCCATGGTCTTTTTCAAATATTTTTTAAATTTACTTTTTATTGTCTTTAAATTGTTGTCAAAAAAGATTTCACTTAAATATATCATTTTCTTGTTTTTTGTTTTTTTTCAAGGTCACGGGGCTTAATCTCTGGGCCTGGGCCCAGTCCCTCAGCTCCTCAGCTGAGCCACAGTGCCACTTTCGGTTTTCTGAGTTATTGGAGATAAGAGTCTCACAGACTTTTCCTGCCCAGGCTGGCTTTGAACCACGATCCTCAGATCTCAGCCTCCTGAGTAGCTAGGATTACAGCTGTGAGCCATCAGAGCCTGGCCAATATGTAACTTTCTGAGTACAATGCATCTGGATCAATGTCATCCCTTCCTTAATCCCCCCCACACACACCACCTTTCCAAATTCCACCATGCCTCTAATTTTCAAGTTTTATTTTCACTTATATAGATTGAATATTATACTGCATTTGACCACACCTTCCTTCTTTAGTTCTACTAAATTGTATGTTCCTGTATTAGAAACAACAAAGTCTCTGTCACGAACATGAGAATCTAAAAATATTATGTCCTGATAACTGAGTTAAGTGTGACATACCTTATCCACAGAGCCATTAAGTAACTTCCCCAAGATCACACAGTTATTGAGGTATGAACACACATCAGAGTAGCTCTAAGATTACTTCCAGTTACTTTATGTACATCTGACCATAGCTCCACCCCTTTCTTTTGTAGTTAAAATTCATAGAAATATTTAATTGTAACTTATCTTTGGAGAGATGTGAAATTAGACATAAAGGTTTTTTAGAAAAGAGAGAACTCTGTGTCTAGAATATTGACTATTTTAGTTGAAAGATTTTTTTATGAAATATATCCATTTTCCAGCCACTATTACTTGAAGGTATTAGTAATATATTATTAACAAAGCAAACAAATACTGATAATAAATAGGCAAATAAAATAAATAAAACACAAATTACAAAAAAAATCCTGTTTTACACTTGGAAATAATTTCACATCTAATATGGTAACTTGTGTAAACACCTGAGGTGAAAAGGGATCATGGGAAAGAGCTAGCAGTTGTAAACAAGTCACCCTGATTGATGTGTTCATGTGAGGTGACAGGGAAGGTGGAGAGCAGCCAGCTCTCATGGGTAAGGTTGAATTTGAGTAAAACCTTCTATGTCTCAATTTAATATCTTGACCCCTCACTGATTCAGAACAGAGAGGAAAAGATTTTCTTTTTATCAGCAACCACAACAAAACCTGCCACAGTCGGAAAATACCTATAGGGGATGAGAAGAGATCCGAATTTTATTTCATTATATTCTTCCCACCTACTCTACTAGCCTCCTTACTGTGAAAAAAATAATATCTAAAATCAGCCAGACAACTTCTCTGTAAGCCATCTAGGAATAAAGGGGTTAGTCATCACAGCTTGAGCCTAGTAACAAGTCAAAAAGATTGTGAGAGTCCCAGTCCTGTGTGCTATGATGTTCCCAGGGCAGAGAACTAATAATTTGTAGAAATGAAATCAGGAAGTAAAGAGAGAATGCTTCCTGTAACACTCTGCCAAGTAAATATGTTCTACTTATCCCTGCTTCATGCTGAGTCGCTGATGGCCTATGCTGTACCCTCGCTTCTCATCAGGTGCTTCAACAGTTCTTCAGTTTTTATACTGTAATTTCTTGAATTAAACTTTGCCATCAAAGTAAAAGTGAGAAGAAACTATCCAATAACTTTTAATGTACAAGTTTAAAAACTTTACTTACATCCTAAACCTTCTAACCTATTTATAGAAGTATCTGTATCTGTAAATAAAAGCTATTGACATAATGTACTACGTGATCTAATATAAGTATTAAATCCATCTCTGTTAGGGTACATAAGGTTGATAGAACAATTATTCACTATACTGTAACTTGTCGGAAACAAGAATTTTAACACAATATAGTAGTGAAAATAAAATATTCACCTCATTTTCCTTTTTCAGTCTACAAGTGTGATTTAATTTGTATAACAAACAATACGGAAGTGGCACTGTGGCTCAAGAGGTAGAGTGCTCACCTTGAGCTGAAGAGCTGAGGGACAGCACCCAAGCCCAGAGTTCAATCCCAGGACAGACCAAACAAACAAACAAACAAACAAACAAACAATATATGTTACACTACTACTTAATCTGGAAATAAATGATCAAACATGTTAAATAATGAGATGATTTCAGTTCAGCCCAATTCGGTGAAATTGGGCTGAAACCACTCAAGGGAATTGAAGTTACCCTAGTACAAAACAAAAATGATAATCTTGTCTTAATCCTATCATACTAATATCATCATCCTGTGGAGGACAAATGCTTGTTTATCTGCAGCATCTTGGACCCAGGGACTTATGCAAGGCTTGGTGAAGTAATGGGGACAGGGTTTAAAGCACTCAGAAGCACCTATAGACTTCAAATGTATACAATGAACTTAAAACAACTGGTGTGTATAAACTGTTAGCATTGAATTATGATAGAGTCAAGAATATGTTACTTCTAGTCTTAAGAATGTAAGAAAGGGGAACAACAAAATATTGAGACAAAGGACACACAGGGAGCCAATGCAACAGCCATGCTCACAAGACAATATGTTGGAAATGACCTGTACAACTTGGCAGGAATGGAAAAGTGGGAGAAAAATGAGGGAGAGGGTTACAAGTTTGACAAAACATACACTCAGTATCTTACTTATGCAGCTATAACCCCTCCGTACATCACCTAGATGATAATATTTGAATTAAAAACAAAAATTAAATTAAAAAGAATGGAAATTCAAATGTGCAAAGTATGCCTAATCTTGCCTGGTTTTAATAATATAAAGTGAAAAAAATGTCTCCATATGCCTTCCTGTACCTTTTCTGTGTAAAAGGTGGGAGGGAGTGATGTGGAAAAAAATAATTTTAGTTTTATCATTTTAATAGTTTTTAAATAAAATAAAATTTGTTCTTTCTAGTGCTAAGAATTTCTCTTTAGTTTACGTGATTAGAGATTGTACGCCAAATTTATTGCACATTTTCTCACTCCTGCACTCAATACCAGAATGGGTCTTTGCAACATTGTATGTACTGTGATGTAAAATAGCTTTTCAAAATCATCTTAAATTGTGATATAAGTTATACCATATATTCAGTTTCTTCCTCTGCAAAGAAGAGATAAATGCAAAGTGTGTGGCTCATCAATTAAAAATCTAATCATATTGACTATTTACTATATGGATACCCTTTTATATAATAGAATTCAATGTCATGGCTGCCCTTGTTAGTTATATGGAGAAATACAAGCACTATAATTAGCAGTGAGTTTATTTTCTCGCATACTAGGCAGAAATGTAGCCCCCCATAGGAAGATAAAAATGGAAAAGCAAATTAAAATGGATTTGAGCCAGAACACTGCAAGATCAATACCTGGCACTCATAGATCTGCTTAGCGAAAGTTCTATAGCTGTTTCGAAATCTTATTACTCCATCCAAATGACTAGTTTAAAACTATGAATATTTACAGAGAAGGCAGAGAATAAAACCAGAAGGGCAAAGAATAACTTTTGAAAATTGTTTACCTTAACATAATTAGAAACATTTGTGTTATATGCTTTATTATTAAATATACTCCATTTTTCTAAATTAGAACTGTCCAATAATTTGTGTTTGTGCCATTTCAATGGTCATGCTTGTTTTCTTAAGCAAATCTTTTTCTTGTCTAATTATACTGCACCATAAATAAGAATAATACTGAAGTCAACATCCAAGCTGTCTCTAGTGGCCAATAAACCTGGCAGGATATCTCAACCCATTTTCCACAGTGATCAGCTCTGGTGATATATGCAAATAGAAACTTCTGTGCACATATTCTTCTTTCTACCATCTAAACTACTGCTTTATATGTGAAAACTGAACGCTATCTCTTCTTAATTGACAAATAAAACACCCATGTGTTTATTGTGTACATGATAATATTTTGAATAATGAATGCATAATTCATTGTGGAATAGCACACTCTAGGTAATTATCATACATCATATCATAATTATGGTGAAATTTTTTAATATTGTTTTAGAAGATTTCAATAAGGAATGCATTGTCATTAATTACAGCCAACATATCATATAATGGAACTCCTGGATTTATACTAAATATGCATACTGAAATGTTATCCTGTGTCCTTGATAAAAACTTTCCAACTGCCTCTTCTGCTATAGATGCAAATGATTATCATTTTACGTTTTGCTTATATAATACATATATATAAGATCAACTTCTACAAATTGTACATTGAGATCAGATATTATTTGTTTCTGTGCCTACTTTGTTTCATATAGCACAATACACAGTTATTTCATTTATAGTAAATGAAATACATTTTCTTGCTTTTTAAATTCTACATAGCATGCCAGGTTGTGCGTTTGTGTGTGTCTGTGTGTGTCTGTGTGTGTGTGTGTATCTACTACTGATGTACAAAGTTTCATTCCCGATCTTTACAAATACGAATAACTTTGCAGTGAATGAAGACTGCAACTATGTCATAAACATACCAATTTTGTTTCCTTTGCATATATAGCCAGTAGTGGGTGGCATTGACAAACCCTCTGATGATTTCACTTTTAATTATTGAAGGCCGTACATACTATTTACCATGCTGGCTGTATAATGTGTATAATTTGCATTTCTACAAACAGAATGCAAGAGCTCCCTATCCTTCCTATCCTCACCAAAATAACTCTTATTTCTTGTAATTGTAATGATAATTATTCACAAAACTTTTAGGCAAAAGTAATCTCTTGCCATTCTATGGATTCATATGATATTTACAGGTAAAGAGAAAGGGAAAGACTAATGAAAAGGAGAAACTATCAAAATCACTGAATGGTTAGAAAAAGCCTGGTTTGTAGACTTCAATATTTTTGTAGCATCATTGTGATAGAAAGGTGGAGTCTTCTAATAAATGCAATAAAATAAATATTTAAAATACTTGAAAGAAAATAATTCTTGTCCCTTCCTATGTTGAGTCTCCATCTTTTAATGAATGTAGTATATTTTCAAAATAGGGAAGCTTGTATAATCTCTCATTTTTCAAGAGGGACTATCTTACATGTGCTAATAACTTATCTGTATGCTGCTTTTCAATCTGAGAAATATGCCTCTGAGATGCTTCTATATGTGCTGCATATGGCATTGCTTCTTTTTTAATCACTTGACTTCAGGAATCACTTATGTATCTCTCAATTCTGTAAAAGTAATGAGTAATTTTTAAGAACTATATATTTTCTATTACCTAGCATAACAGAAATTTGGACATCAACATAACAACATCATGGTGTAATTTTCACAATAGAAATGAGAATATAGGGTATGATTTGAGAATACTTTTTGTTCAAGGTTTTCTTAGAACTTTAGATACATCTACATCTGTTTTCTGTCATTTTGACTTCAACCCATGGGGTTTAGCATTACTTCCAAAAAGTGTCATAGTGGGAAACAGTGAAAGTGATGGTCTATTATTAGATTTACATTTTTATATCACTGAACTTCTGTTAAGAATAAAAATTTGTGAGAATAATATATTTTCTTTCTGGATTTCAGATGCTTGATAATGTCACCTAGCTTAAGAATAGTAAATTGGAGAAAAGGAGATTGTAGAATAGTCATAATATGTAGATGGAAGGAATTATCCTTTAAATGGAATTCCCTCTGCTAGACAACTTTGGCCAGTTTTGTATGTAAGAGAGTGATAGAGAAAGAAACAAAGGGAAGGATTCAGCAAAACAGACAAAGAGTATGACAGACAGATACAAAGGAAGACAGAAAAACAGAGGAAACAAATTCAACAGCCAATTTTAATCAAAGACCCAAGAGTAAGTAGAAGGGGCTTGTGTCTTATGTTCCCAGTAGGATAAAGGAGGAACATTCATTTCTCTGCCCAAGGTCTGAGGAATAGCTGTATGCATGGCATAGCATGAGAACTAGTGTTGATTATCTATCTCTCAGAATCAACAAGCATAACAAAGCATAGAAACACAGATAACGAAACAGTCTTTGAATTTGGACATAGGGAGAATTAGGTTTAGAAATGAATACATGATCACATTTTATAGGTCTTACAATCTAACTAAATAAAAAACATGAAATATTTAAGAGATGGACAGATAATTCTCAAAATTTAAAGAATTGTTCTCAGTGTTGCTTTTGGAATAAAGAGTAATTTGTTTAAAAACACCAAAAGAAAACATTTTTGCTTCAAAAATGCACAAATGTGTATAACACATTATGTATTACAATAGCTATTATATTTACATAATGCTATAAAATTTCCATTCTGCAACTTGTAAATGATCTTTGATCTTGAGGACGCAAATAAATTAAAATTGATAGCCCTACACAAAGAACAAACAGTGGACTTATATTCCTAAACTAAAATGTTTTAACACCCTCTGCTTACACAATTAGAAGTCTTCTTAGTAATCAGGGGCGACTAACTCCTCTGATTGGCAGTGATGTTGTCCTCTGTTCATGTGCACAGCTCTTCTACCTGTGGGCAGTGTAGGGGCCTTGCGTTTGATGCTTCTTAGTCACTCTTTATCCTGCCCTATCATTATGCATGTTATATTGATAAAAACATAGCATGTTTGTTTAAACTCACATTGATCTTCAAATCAACACTGATTTTGAACAGAGCTGCCCTCGCAAGCCTCAACTTAATTTTTATTGATTCTTTTTGACTGTGTGATGCACAGGAACTTCTATTGCTTCTATTATAGGCCAAAGATGTAAAATGTCTTCAATATAATAATGTAATTTCTAATTGAATTAGGTGTATATTTTTATTTCCAAAATTAAGTTGTACCATTTATATAAAATTCCATTTTAGATAATTTCAATAAATTCATAAGTAATTTTATTCTGTTATGGCTTTTAATCTTCTTCAAGAGAATCCAGACAGTCTGGCACTTAAAAAATTTGAGGTAAACATTAACCTTATGAAACTATGAACTTAAAGTGAACCATCTTCAAGGATTGTGTTCTGAATATTTTACTTTCAAATGTCTAATTCCTAATTAAACTAAAGTAAAATTAAGATTTATTCCTACAGTATTGAAAAAAGAATTTATAGCTTCCCTTCCACACTCTTGAAAAATATAGATACAGACTTTGAACTACATAACATAACTTAAATTGCCATTCTAAAGAAATAAGATGGTGGAATCAGTTGTGGTAAAATAATAGTAATTAAGTTCTTTTATAAAATTTCATTGTGTCTATTACAAAATATTCTCTACATGAGAGACGTTTTGTCAGTTATATGGTAATTTGTTCAGTGATGTATGTTCTCGTGGAGTTGGTGGTCAGCAGTGGAGTTGAAGGTAAATAAGGATTTATTTTATTAAACTGAGCAAAAGTATAAACATATTAAGCATGTTACCTAAAAAAGTTGGTTGAATGCATGTTTTTAAATTGAGGTAGTCAAAATCCATCACAACTTTCCCATAGCATCAGCCTGTACCTTATGGTATTTTGAGTAGATGTTGATGGTGAAGAGATAGATTAATTGCACACAGTGGAAAACAAAAAGCATTGTAGAAATAGTGGGTATTTTAACATGTAAGTGATCACAATGTGTTTGAAAGTGAGTTACTTGGGAAGGACCAATGTGGTTGATAAGAGCAAATTTTAAGGGCCAATTTTGTAAAACAAGCAGTTTTCTGGTAGTTGAGACTTGAAAAGTGATGTAAGAGCAGAGTGAATCTGGTAAAAACAGATTCCTTGTGTATAGATAAACATCCACTCAGGTCGGCTTGTGTAGGATGTTAGAAAAGGAAGACAGGCAGGGCTGAGATAAAACTTTGTGGCATTTATTTGCTTGCCTAGCAAATGCAAACTCTTGGATTTGCTACCCAGTACTAGAAAAAGCAAGGACAAAAACAAATATTAAGACAGGAAGAACTGATCAAATAATCAGGGAAGTATTAGAGAAAGAAAAAAAATCACATATTAGAAATCAGGTATACCAAACTGAATATTCAGTGGTATCATTATCTGATGTTCTAAAAGAAGAAAAATTTGTGTTTGTACCTGTAAATTTTGGGTTTAAATTTTTGATTGTATCAATGGGCCTCCTTTCCTCATTTAATGTGCTGAAATTTAAACTTTCTTAAAAATCAAATAATTTGGGGAAAATGTTGGGAAGCAAAGGAAGGGGTGACATAGGGCAAGAAGAATTACACTCATTACATAACTTAAGGACTTGTAACACCTGATGATAGTAATAAAATTATATTAATAATACTGGTTTGCAATTTAATATTGTAAAAAAATCATCTATCTGCACAAATGAGAATCCAAAGTGGTAGCAATGTCTCAAGGATTGGATTGATGGGGCTGTCTTAGTGTATTGTATCATTATGTTTTGGTAATACAAATAAATATTTACCAGTTTAAGTTTGCCTCATTACAGTTAGGGTGTTTGATAATAACATGTGCATGAATTTATCTAAAGTCTAAGTTGTTTCCCGGGTCAGAAAATATGAAAGCAAAGCTCAAGAGACAAACACATTTCATTAGTTACAAACTCAATTGTCATATTACCAGTGCCTAGCATTATGTTAGGAAGAATAACCCATGGAAGTAACTGAAGGATGTAGCCAGAGCCTAAGCAGAGAATCAGTAAATTGTGTTTTCTGTAAACTCAAAGGAAAATGTTGAAAGAAGAAGGAAATAATTAGATTTAATTTTTGTATACTGAATTTCTTAGCAAAATTCATATTGAATTTAAATAAGCCAGAATCTGGATCAAGCAACAGTTAAACAGAGTTATGTTACAGCATTTGATTGTAGAATTAATGACATTAAAATGCATTTCTTGATTGTGGTTTACATATGAGGTAAGCACTTGTTCATAATGAGAACCTATATTTACCAAAGCACTTTTAATTCTATTTTAATTGAATATATATTACAGCATTTTAGCACAATCAAATCTTTACCTGCTTTAAGCAGAATGAAGCTCAATCTTAAAAAGATTTATTAACTTACCCCAGTTATAGGGGTAAGATTTGTAAAAATCTACTATGGACATTTTCTCATTAAGTACAATATATTCTATGGAGACCTCAGATATTTGCAAATAAGATGTAAGTAACTCAGTTAATGTATTACCATTTTACACTGTGTACCTTTCCTGTAACAGCCAATTTGTGTCACTCTTTAGAAAATTGTTCCATAATTCTAATGCCACTAAGGCAAAATAAGTAGTATATTTGATATCTAAGGAAGTTGGGAGTAAAAAGGAGGCAATCTTAATAATAAGTTTGAGTTAATAAGACTAATATTTTAAATAACTATCATAAACTGAACCACATATATATATATATATATATATAGAGAGAGAGAGAGAGAGAGACTTCCACAATAGATAAGAAGAATCACACATTTAGAAGTTTTGCATTGGCAAGAAAATATTTGTATTTGAGTTTGGCATGTAACAGAAAAAAACCCTGCGATGCACCTTATTTTCATTGTTGTATGTTTACTATTATCAACATTAAAATTAAGAGTTAAGTTTTTCCTCTAGAAGCATCATTTAAACATTTACCATTCAATGCTAAATTGACAAAGACAATTGGTGTCTCTCAGGAAATCTACTACCCAAAGCAGTAATAGCCATAACCTTAACTAAGCTAAAGGTGCAATCTTCAATCTTTTTAGAAAGGTTTCTAGGATGTAAGTGGATGAATTGCTATGGGAAGACAGGTGTCATGATTCATTTGGGCATCAGAGAGTTTCTCCTTTTCTCAGGCTCTGTAACCCCCTGATCTTATCATTTCAATTGCATGCACTTTAACATTTAGCATGCGTGGGTTAGATAATGAGGATCACACTGTTGTAATATATTTATCTAGAAATTTCTGCATAGCAGCTACAACCCAACAGTTTAGAAAATTTGTAATGACAAGAAAGCAAAATTACAGATCATAATTACTTTAACGTCCTTGAGAAACCCCAGGGCAGAATAGTGAATAAACTGAACTTAAATAATTGAGAGATGAAATCAGAAATGATTATTAGCTTTTTGTAAGAAGCTGTCACATAAAATTGCACATATTTATGAAGTGCATGTAATATTTTGTCAAAAAACGAACTTTACAACTTTGGTGGGGGAGGAGGGAGTATAGTCGTGGAGATGGGATTGCAGGGATAGTAGCGGAAAAACAAAGGAGGAGGCAACAATGCTTGATAAGAAGTGTGCTCATTACCTTGCTCATGTAATTGTTACCCCTCTGTACGGTATTTTCAGAATAAAAACATTAAAAATATTCAACCTCCCTAGCCATAAAAGAAATGCAAATCAAAACAACATTGAGATACTCACCCCAGTTAGAATGGCTATAATCAAGAACTCTAATAAAAACAGATGCTGGAGGAGATGTGGACAGAGAGAACCCTACTGCATTGTTGGTGTGAGTGTAAACTTGTTCAACCACTTTGGAAAGCAGTATGGAGGTTCCTCAAAAGACTCCACATAGAGTTCATCTATGTCCAAACAGTCTCACTTTTGGGTATTACCCGAATGATCACAAACAAGGCCACACTAAAGCTACCAGCACAACTATGTTTATTGCAGCATTATTTACCATACCTAATATATGAAAGCAACCCAGTTGCCCCTCAGTAGATGCATGGATCAAGAAAATGTGGTATACATACACAATGAAATTCTATGCCTCCATCAGAAAGAATGACATTGCTCCATTTGTTAGGAAATGGAAAGACTTGGAAAAAATTATGTTAAGTGAAGTAAGCCAGGCCTAAAGAAACATAGGTCCCATGCTTTCCCTTATTTGCAATAACTAGTATGTCTGAGACAAGCAGAAATGGTCAGATAAGTTGATGTTAGGTGAAATGAACCACAAGATAAGGACTCAAATTTTTTTTTCTTTCCTCCTATTGTTTCTAACATATTTATAAGATGATTTCTTTGTTGCTTTGTATGTCCCTCCCTCACAGTATAACCCCTGTTTTCACTGTATTTGATGTTGGTATAATTTGTGGAAGAGAAGGGAATAAACAAATTGTTTAAATAAGGATACAGGTGGACCCATTGCAACAATGAGATGTTCAAGATGTTATGTTGAAAAACGAATTTACAACTTTGGCATTGGGAGGGGCGGGGGAGAGGGGTGGGATGGGAAAGGATTGGAAGGGGAAACAAATGAGGAAGCAACAATGATTAATAAGTAATGTACTCATTACCTTGCTCATGTAATTGTAACCCCTCTGTACAATATTTTCACAAAAAAAAATCAAATTTAAGAAAAGGTATGAACCATTTCAAATATTTATCACTTCTCTGTGGTTAAAGCATAACTTTGTGTTTCTTCTAGCTACTCTGAAATGTGTACATTCACACTCTGTCTATAGTCACCTTAATATGCAATATAACATCAGAACCTTTATAACTATAATGTAGAACCCAGAAACTAAATATTTTATATATTAATTTTTGTTGCTCTGTATGCCCCTCCCTCATGGTATAACCCCTGTTTTCACTCTTTTTGATGTTGGTACAATTTGGGGAGGGGAAGGGAAAAAACAAATTGTTTAACTAGGGATACAGGTAGGCCCATTGCAACAATGAGATGTACAAGATGCTACGTCAAAAAACGAACTTTACAACTTTGGCTGGGGAGGGGGGGAGTGTAGTCGTGGAGATGGGTGGGCAGGGATGGTAGGGGAAAAACAAAGGAGGATTGGGTGGGGTGGGGGAGGCTTGGAAGGGATGTGAAGGGGAAACAGTGGAGGCTACAATGCTTGATAAGAAATGTACTCATTATCTTGCCCATGTAATTGTAACCCCTCTGTAAATTTTTTTCACAATAAAAAAAAAGAATTTGGTAAAAAAAGAAAGAAAGAAAGAAAGAACTAGTATATGTCTGAGTCAAGCAGAAAAGTTCAGATAAGTTGATGTTAGGGGAATGAACCCAAAGATAAGTATTCAAATATTTTTTTTCTTTAATGCAATTGTTTCTAACATATTTATAAGATTATTTCTATGTTGCTTTGTATGTCCCTCCCCCACGGTATAACCCCTGCTTTCATTGTGTTTGATGTTGGTATAATTTGTGGAAGGGAAGTGCAAAAACAAATCGTTTAACTAGGGATACAGGTGGACCCATTGCAACAATGAGGTGTACAAGACGTTATGGCAAAAAACGAACTTTACAACTTTTGTGCGGGGGGGGGGGGAGGATCAGGTGGGGAGAGTTCGGGGGAGTATGGGAAGGGATGGGAAGGGGAAACAAAGAGGAGGCAACAATGCTTGATAAGAAATATTTTTGTTATCTTGCCCATGTAATTGTAACTCCTCTGTATGGTATTCTCTCTCACACACACACAAAAGAAATGTACTCATTACCTTGCTCATGTAATGGTAACACCTCTGTATGGTATTTTCACAATAAAAAACATTTTAAAAATCCAGGCAAAACAGAACAAAAACAAAAGAATATTCATATTATTATCTCTCACTCTATAGCAAAAATCCCTCTATGAGATTTTTCAACTTAAATCCATTCTTTATTATTCCCATATTTATAACAGTCTTGGGCAATTTAGTCAAGTGATTATGCAACACCTTACAATATTATTCCTTTCCTAAGACTGATTGTGACATTCTGAACATTTATGATAACCAAATCTTATGTTTAGTTTAAGTAGGCAAGGGTTGAATTTTCATGAGCCATAAAAGTACCTCAAAAATATTCTGATCTTGAAGTTCATTTTGATAAACATCATACCATCAAATTCACATAGTTATTGAGTGTGATCTCTCTCAAGAACCTCTTCTTTTGGTCTCCCTGTGTGGATATCTATAGTACAGTATAGTTTATCATGTCCAATTGTATTTTTTGTCTTTTAAGAACCAGTTTGTTTACTTGTAGGTATATAGACACATTTGAATTACAAAAAAACGAGGAAAACCATTCAAAATATGTTTCTCTGGGTCCAGTTTACTTTGCTTAATACAATTTTTCCAAGTCTTTCCATTTCCTTATGAATGGCACAATGCCATTCTTTTTGATGGAAGCAATGTGATGTGAATACACATCACATTTTCTTGATACATTGGTCTAAGAAATGGAAAGAGGTTTTGGTTATTTTGTGTTCTTTTCTCCTATGTTGCTGTTTTTGATTTCTGTACCTTTTGTCTTAGATTTAAGTTTATCTGTTTGGGGGCGAAAAAAGGGGAACACAGACCTGGTGAGACCCCTGCAGCCATGATATTCAGTAGACACAATGTTGATAATGAGCTATACAACTTGTGAGGGAGGAGGCTGAGGGGAAAATACTTAGAGAAAACGAGGGAAGAAGTGTCACTGTTCACATTACCTGACTTATATAATTACCTGAATTATGTAACTCATTAGTATGTCACCTTTATAATAGCAATAATCAAATCAAATAAAGTAAATAGATAAATAATTTTAAAATATTTATGATCTGTCATTCCCTTACTTCCTTCTTTATTTCCCACCTTGATGCCCCCACTATGAGGATTACATATCTGTTTCTGAAACCTTCTAATCTGGAACAATTCCAGGTTTCTTGGTTCAGATAATATTTACTTGAATTGAGGAAGACCTGGTTTGTTTTACATATATATGTAATAACTTGGCGTGAGAGCCTACATTTGTATGGTAGCTAAACACTGTATGTTAACTAAAATCAAATTTTAATAGGCACTGTCTCATTTGTTGTATTAATCCTAGAGCCCAGCTCTTAGTTTACCTATTCTTGTATGATGAATGGTTTAAATCTTTATCATGTATAGTTAGTTATACACAGTGTTTAATAACCAAATGTGTGACTTTAATAAATAAATGATTTAATAATATATAACATTAAAAAGAATTGAGGAAATTATTCAATAATTTATTTGTGTTTTATTATTTATGCATAAAAGTATGTCAATATCATTAATTTACCAATGAATTATAGGTGAGTTTAATTTCAGGAATAACATTTCAGGTGCAAGTATTAATTTTTAAGTTCAGGACTAGTCATTCTATCATTTTATGTATTTTACATATTGACAAGGAATTGTACAAGTTATGAATTATTTTGAAACTTCTATTTTTTCTTAATTTTATACTTCGGTGTATTAATAATATATGCATGATTAACCTTAATCATGTGTGTTTGAATAGATAAAATACCATAAGGGCTCATATATTGTTAAGATAACCAGAGAATGGAAACCTCTGTTACCTCCTTTTAATAAAATAGAATGTTCTACAACATTCTAAACCAAGAAAGTACTTAACACATACTCTTTCAAGCTTATTGTATTTACAATATGACAGAGGCCAAAGTAAATTCATAGGAAGTAGATTCTGGCACTCTCTAACATGATACAAAGTGACAAATTTTAGAATCTATTGGGAAAACCATTTCTGTCACTTGTCAAATGCCATATGCCAATTTTCCATTGCCAAATGAATTTTCAAAACTTTTATCATTTGGTAATGTTATTTCCATTATGTTTTGACAGTATATATTGTATATATTTTTGGGCACAAACTGTTGTTATTATTTCTGAACATTGTAAGATGGCCAAAATGAACCAACCAACTGAACAATCACTCTAAACACCTAACATGTACCATAATGAGAACATGCAGCATTGATGCTCTTCCAAACACTGAAATATTGGAATTTGAAAAATAGTATATAGTTCAACACTGTAGAAGGCTTTCTTTTAATTTCTATATATCATCTCAGAACTTCCTATCACTTTATGTAGCTTGAAAGCATAATAGCAACTGCCATGAAGAGCATTGTCTGGAGGCTTTCAGTAATTATGATAAAGAAACCTTATGGAAAGTGTTTGGCTGAGGATATTCTGATAAAATCAAGTCTTGGGGGGCTCAGTAGCTTCCTTCGAAACTTCCTTTAACACTGATTGCAATAGCAGCTTTTCTGATTAAAATGATGCAAGTGTTAAAAGAGCTCACAAGCCTGAAATGAATGTATCTTTTTCCTAAGGGGGTGGGGTGGGAAACTTGGTCCAATTTTCCTCTTCACCTATCTTGTTTCTGATGTTCATTTCTCTCCCAGTACTACAGAACTCTTTTGGATGTGTTTTAACTTAGATTTGCACTACTGGCTTCCTATTTCTGCCCGTGAGGAGAGAACATTTGAATTCATGTATAAAACAGTTAAATAATGGATTCTGAACTATAGCCAGGAGCATAAATATGGACAATGTAACATGGCCTGCAAGTATTACATTACATTACATACCTTGTAACTTTATATCATATAACTATTAAACTTTGTTCAATAGTATAGGAAACATAACAGATGAAAACAATTGTGTGTGAATATATATAAATAATAATATAGATGTAAAAACATGAAAATGAGGAAGTATATTCATAAGTATTTATATGAATTGTTATAATTAACATGCACATTATTATTTCCCTTCTTCTATCCTTTATCTTCTTCCTTATCCTATAAGACCTATTGCCAGTAAGGAACTTTTTAACTTGGTATACTACCTGGTGAAGAGAGACAAATTTTACTTCTATGAAACCTAATTCATTAAACTTCTGGTAATATTTACTGAAGTATTTACTCTTGATATTCTATACAGAAATATAGCAATACTACAGAAGATCATCAAGATTTTGAGTCCTAGTGTACTCATTGTTCAGCAGCAGACTATTGGTTTATACAAGGAGAGTAAAACACATCAAATATTTGCTTTCTTTTTTCTGTTATCGAAATGCTATGAGTTGCTGGAAAGGGTTGGATGACCCTCTTAACATCCGATTCAAAGAGTATGTTATTATATTATGGTAAAAGCATTCTTCTATAAAAATAACATCTATGAATCAATTTAGTCAGTCAAAAAATAGGAAAGGAAAATGAAATTTCATTTGACTTACTAACATTATTTTTATTTTTCACTTCAACCCAATTCTACTCTCTTTCCTATAATAAGAAATATTTATTATATTGGTTTCTGATTAAAAGTCATACTGAAACTACCCAAAACATACCAATCTTAGTGGTCACGTTTTCACAGACCCTGCTATTAATAACTTCCACAGCCCATTATTTTTCAGTTCTATGTGGTCATCTGGATGGACTATTTATCATTAAGGGTACAAATTTCGTATATATGATTTAATTCTTCTATCATTCTTTTTCAAAGGTCCTTTGTTCAGAAGCATGACGAGATCCCTAGTGGTAATTGACATTCAACAATTGCCTATAGAACTGTAACAGAAGGGTCTCATTTCCTTAATAATTACCAAACCAAGACAAAGAGCTCTGCCCTTGTCATTATCTGAGAAATGAAATGAGAGCATCTCACGCAACATTCCTGACTCGTCCTTGGTGTTGGGTTTTATACTCCTTCCCTCTGCAGTGGTGGTAGCCAGCCCAGCCTTTTAAAGGTTATTTTCTCATACCTGCCTATGATCTTCACTATTGTAATCAAAACAAAACCATCTAACACACAAGAGAAAGAATAAAACCCTTGAAATACCTTCTACATGAGTAGCTATCCTAGTTCTTGTAAATAGAATAAAACAAAGACTTCAAGGCTTATTATGTAACAATGAGCATTTGTTACATTATGGTTAGTAATCAGTTTAAATGTAGCCCAAATGCCTACTGAGCCAAAGCAGTAAGAATGAACAAACAGTAATGTTTTGCTGGAGAACGGCTGCTCCTTTCAGGTTTTTAAAAGAAAGGAGAAAGGATTTAGACATTTTCCATCTGAATTCAGAAGAAAAGCGATAAAAGTCAAAAACAGTGTTGGAAGTTTGCAAAAGTAACCCTCCCAGATAAGATGGGGTGAATAACTTTAAAATCAAAACAAACAGAAAAGGTACACACAACATAGAAATCAACCTTTCAAAGTCAGTATGAACATTCTTTTATTTATCAGTCATCTTCAGCAAGAGTGGAATTCAAGCTTATAGCCTCAGTTGGCACTCTAGTAATATATATTTTCTATGGAGAATTAATTTGATCTGAGTCAAAACTGTCCTGAAATGTCATTTCTTTTCTGCATTTTGGTTCTTTACAAAAAAGACTAAGTCAGTCTGCAGACAAACAGTGACATTTAGTTTAGAATATCTTTCTTTCAAGCCAATTTCAACCTTCACTGTGCAGACACCACTACCTGTGTCACACACTGGCATAGACTAGGGCAGGACCCTTGGGGTGTTTCTGGTAGCATGTCTTCATTACTGAGACATTCTTCCTGTGCAAGAACCTTGAACACAGAGCACAAAGTCCTCTGTGCTCTGAGAAATAATAATGTTTTGGCAGACTGAGCTCTCTTTAACCCTCTTCTCATTGCTGCAATGTCAGCATTCTATGTGGTGGAATGTGATTTCATGAGCTATGTTCCAATGGGAACAACAATTCCTCCTCTTTGTTTTAATAAAAAAATCAATTCATGCTTTCCTCCAGAATCCATAGTTTCCTTTCAATTCCATTAACTTCTCAGAGCTTTCCCTAGCTGCCTCCTGCATAGTGCAAATTCAGCAGCCATAACAAAAAAATTAAGGGATTTATAACTTCTCTAGTTGTGGCTTGATCAATGTTTAAGGTATTAGATTGATTACATATACAAGTGCTCACTAAAATTGTGATATATCAAATATCATTATTTTTACTGGATATGTTATTCAATGAAAGAAGGATGGTTTATAATTTAGGCCATGACATCCACTCTGAGCAGACTTTGTATTGCAGACATACATGCCTCTCATTTGTATTTAAAATCTTATTATTACCTTTATGGATCTATAATGACAGCAAGCAGATGTTCAAAATTGTAGTAATTATATATAAAATTAGAATATTAGTTTTCAGGTACTAGAAGAGGACATTTTGTCTCTTGAGTTTTTCTTTTATAGTCTACCATTATGTATTTCAGACAATAAATTAGAGATTGGGTAAAATTCACAGCTTAAGGATAAAGTGATCCTTACAAATTATCTTACAAATGATCTTTTATACCTAAAAGTTTTGGGAATCTTAAAGCAATAAATTGAATGGCATGAAAAAACTATGGTGAAAGTTTTTATTGAATAAGCAATGTTTATAAAGGATTGGAGATGGAATGCTTGATCAATGGTAATATAGCCATTACTAAACATTCAATTTTAAGCAGCTTGATATATTGCAGGTTGAGAACGTTTCAAAGGCAGAAGTAAGCACTGTAAGAAAGAAGCTGCACAGCTGTGTATGAACAGGCAGTCTGAACAGGAAAAATCTGACTTCAAATAATTGTTCTTTCACTCATTAATGTGAATGAGTTTTAGGCAATAGTTTAGTTGTCTGATGAATCATTTTTCACATCTAAGATATAGATATCTCCATACATAAATATTTTCTCATGAGTTTTGGAAAAATGTAAAATTCCATATAGAAATGCCTGGATGTTGAATTACAGAGAAATAGTTTGATAACTATTATTTATGATTTTTATAATAACATTTTCAAAGTGTATGAAACAAATTTTGGGGTTCCTCATGGAAAAATCACCTTGTAGAAAAGAACATTTTCAAAGTACCTATTAATATTTCCATTTACTTTTCCTAAAGCCAGAAGTAAGAGGAACATTTATTACATTGGATATACTATAGCAGAAATGAACTAAGTTTACATAAAGATTGAGAAGGGTTAAATACTCAGTCACCAAATGAGAGGTGAAAAAATTAAAAGTATGTTATAGATTACAAAATAAAAGTGAAATATAACTGATAGAAAATTGAGATATGTAAATGAACATTCAGCTGTGCACAACCTTAATTTTTTTTACAATTACAAAAAGTGTGTATGTATATATTTAACTTAGCACTTTTGTTTTCTTTTGGATTGCATTTTTTTCACATTTTAAAGACTTTAATTTGCAGCTCATAAATTTCAAGTACCTCATGTTATCAGTAATATAATGTGTAAATTATTGTATTTATATGTAGATATATTCAATTCACACAAAAGTAATTCAATATTCATTTTGAAGATACTATATAAATAACACAACATTTTTATGAAAACATATTAATTTCCACTCTGAAGTAACAAATCAATAAAACTGAATGAGGGAAAAGTAATGCATGTTTTCTTATCTTCATAAAGCAATGCTCTACAAGCAAATGCAGTACATAACATTTTACAAATAATAGCTTTTCTTTGGGAATTTACCTTTGTTTATCTTTGTTTAATCCAATTCTCAAGTTCAGATACCATGTATGCAATTTACATCTAAAATATATAAACAGTAAGGAGAAAAAAGGCCTCATGCATGAAAAAATACACAAATGGAAAAATTGTGTATAAGAATGTATAGGAACCAATACTGAGAAGAAGAAGGTAGTGTAAAGTAATTTTAGGACTCAACACAGGTAAAGGAAGGAGTTTTGAACATTCTGTGTAGGGTTCTAGAATGAGTATCACTTATATAGTTATGTTGTAGAGGTGGGGGACCAACATCTCTTGGATTTTTGAGCCCTGCTCACTCATTCACTATGTGCAAGTTGTGTAGAAACATTTAAAAATGCTGGCCTCCTTCACTAATTCAGATGCTGGGATCTGAGAGCTAGATGTTGCCTGTAGAAACCATACCTCCAATGGTTAACTTTTACTTTTTTTTTTTTTTTAACAAGGGGTAGTGATCAGTTAACCCTTTTTGTTGCTGATTCTTGGTGACACCAAGTTACACTTTTCCTTTCCACTCTACACATAAATCCCCGGGAATCCTTAGGCCTTCCTCATATATACAAACTTAGGTGAGCACAACTAACGGGAAACAAATAAACTCCTGACAATAGGGTGAATCATATGCAGGATAATTACTTGGTGGTTCTTTCCTCCACTTTCTATTTATATTCTTGGTGCCTCTCTTGTTTGTGGGGTTAGCTGGTGATAGGACTCAAGCTCTTGCAGAGAATGAGAACTGGGTTCACTCTAGAGATTCATTTAAGGTCTCAAGTATTCAAGCTTGCTGAGCGATTGTGCCTAATAAGTCATGTGATTTTGTGAGTGTTTTTCATTGCCTCCAAAATATAATACCAGTTTTTCCACATATAGAAGATTAAGGTCAATTACTCCATCTAACTCACTGAAAAAAGTACTTCCTGGCCCCATCTAAATCTAAGTTGTAGCTTAAAATTCAACTAAGACTTTTGGAATGTCTCATTTGCCACCAGGATGTACAACCTTATAGACACCAAAGTGTCATAAGTAGGATTATGTTAAATGATTGAGGCAAAATTAGACATTTCTCTCTTTTCTCTCTATTTGCTAAGGTTTAAGTGAATTATACAATCAAGTATCTTTGGCAATACATCTGAGGAGATAATGCATTCATTTTCTTCCACAATTTTTTGTGTTTTGAGCCTTTAATCATTATTATTATTATTTTTTGGCAGTCGTGGGACTTGAACTCTGGGCCTGGGCACGGTCACTGAGCTCTTCAGCTCAAGGCAAGTCCTCTACCACTTGAGCCACGGTGTCACTTCCGGTTTTCTGGTGGTTTATTGGAGATAAGAGTCTCATGGACTTTCCTGCCCTGACTGGCTTTGAACCTCCATCCTCAGATCTCAGCCTCCTGAGCAGCTAGGATTACGGGCATGTGTCATGGGTGTCTTGCTGAACCTTTATATTTTAAGCATCTAAATCACCTTCTCATGGACTAATGCAATATTTCAAAATTATTAAAGAATTCTTATCAATACACCATTACTAGTAAAAAGATTTTTATATTTTTTGGTGCACCCAAAACTTTATTCCCTGAAGTTCTGCAAGCCTACACCACTACTGAGCTTTGCCTTTTCATCCACATGGCCTTCTTAAATCATAACCAATGCCTATTTTAGGACTGATCACTAATTCTTTCCAGTTTTGCTTACTGCTATGTCATTTTTCACATTTAGATAATCTGATTCTTCACACTGAGCTGTAGTCTCAGATTTGCAGACTCTTATATATTGATAACTTGGCATACTTTTTTCTTCACAGAAAACTTTTTCTTTATTATTTATTTTTGGCTTCATATTTTAAGTTGGGTATATGTTAGTAAAGCATTGCTTTTAAATTTTAAAATGCTGTTGTAGAGGTGATGTATAGAAGGGCTACAGTTAGATGTCAGGTAATGAGAAAAAGTCTGTTTATTTTTATTTTTTTATTAATAAGTTTTCTTCATTGTTACAATTACATAAGCAAGTACATTTCTTATCAAGCATGGTTGCCTCCTCCTTTGTTTCCCCTTACCATCCCTGACCTCCCGTCTGCCCCCACCCAGCCCCGCGCCCTGCCAAAGTTGTAAAGTTCGTTTTTTGACATAACACCTTGTACATCTCATTGTTACAATGGGTCCACCTGTATCCCTATTTAAACAATAAAACAGAGAGAAAAGACGTCTTTTTATTTAGAAGTTCTCAGTTATCAGTTTTGGTGACTCCCAAGTCCAAGTGTACTCAACACAAAAATTATTCCTTTCTTTGACATTTAAACCAAGTCTTTTCTTAAAAAAATACTGAGTATATACTTGCATACCACTCAACTTACTTATATGTTTTAAACGAATTCTAACTTACATGTAAGAGAAACAACTTGCAACCCATTGTCTATCTGGATCTGACCTGCTTCTCTTTATTTTTGGGTCCTGCCATTTCTTTGCACGTATGTAATAGTGTTCTTTCTAATGGATAAGTAAAAATATAATATTCAAAGGAGAGCTCAGTGTAATTCCACAGAAAGGTAAAGCCAAAGTTCAACAAAAGAAACACCAGAAAAATGAGTATTTTGAAAAGGGAGGGATGAGGTCAAAGGGGATGTGTAGGCCAATGAAGAAAAGAGGTAGAGGAGAATGCAGTCAAGATTTCACTGTTACAAAATTAAGAAGAGTGATAGAAGTGATACTTTGTGAGAGATGGGTGTAATATTGAAAAGGGTGACACTGATCAATGCATTATTTTTATAGGCTGCTTTGTTAAATGGAAAAGCCTTTGTACGATTACATAAAAATGTCTTTTACAAAGACCCATAGCATTCTAATTACATTTCTTCACAAGCTTGTGATGATAGCTGGTAAATGCCTGAGTTTTAGATGAGATTCTTACATCTTCCAACATATCATTTCAACTTCAGCAATTTCCTATGCACTTGATGTAAGAAATTCAATCTTTCTTGTCAAGCCTTGTCTACTGGGAACATTCAGAAAACCTCTAGGGGGCAGTGTTGTTTCACACCACTCAGCCAGAAAGGTGCCTCAGTTCTGACCCAAGCAGAATGTTTTGTATAGGCTATCTGTCTTAATTGTATGCTATTTAATATGTTCGCAAGTATTTTAATCCTAATGACTGCAGATGCTAAATACTACTGTGGTATAACAAGATATTTTGTACTTATACCTATGTGGACTCAGAGACATGTGAGTAAAATTTTTCATTATATATGCATTATGATTTTTCATATTCGATTCACTGCACTAAACTTATATTTTTACTTAGCGTTTATGCTCTTAGGCTAAAATATGTATCTTTATTTCTGTAGTTTCTTATTTTAAAGACTATTAAATTATGTGATTTTGTATTTTATTTTATGTTCTCGTTTGAAAAGAGTCAAAAGAGAAAACCTTACTCCAGATTTCGAAGACTAAAATTCTACTTAAGTAAATCTATTTTTTGACTGTTTACCTAATTAAATATTTATTTTACATATGAACAAAATAGATAAAATAATTAATTTTGCACAAAATGTGCAGAGTTACCTTTTTTAATACATTTACTTTGTTGCTTAATTTTCAGCCAGTTACAGAAAGATGAATTATAACAGATATTTTTGGGAACCAGTTTTAGATATGACGAAGATAAAGTAAGAGATATACTTATGAACTTGACCAATAATTCAAAAGCAGAAAACCCTTGACTGTCCTAATTCAGATAGAATTAGTCCTGTTGTACTTACACAGTCTTTATTCTAAAACCATACAAAATTAAACAACCATCCATTTCCACACTTCTTCAAATGCTTCAAATCTCTCTCAAAATCTGTTTCTAAGCAAATCTGATGAGATAGTAAATGCTTCTGAGAGCATGTGTATGACTTATAAAGATTAATCAAGTTAGTGGCAAATTCAAAGACAGAAAAAAAGAAAAAAAGAAGCAAAGAAAATGTTCTTCTAGTTTTCTATATAGCCTCATGCCTAATAAGATACTTTTGTGAATTTTATCACATTTTATGTATTCTGATAAGTAGCTTAATATCTGGAAAAATACATAAGAAAAAAGAATACTTCTTATTTTATTGCAACTAGTTGTATTTGGACTAATTTTAAGATAGTATTAATATCATGTAATCATAAAATATGAATTTTAAAATTCACTAATTTTGAAAATTTTGTATGTATTTCCTACAGATATTTTCTTAGTAATAATTATGTCAGTATTTTCAAAATTAAAGAAAGTAAGTTATTTTTAGTTTCTGTTTTAGTCTTTTTTCCTTTTAGTTTCTATTTGTTTTCTTCTTTTTTTTTTTCTGCTCATTCCTGATGAAGAGGGTTGGGAAGTTTTTAACTGAGTGTTAGGTTTACTTCTCTAGGCAAAGTTAGGCTAGAAGTTTTATGATTGTTAATATCATTTTTAACAACTGGCAAATGGAAAAACTCTGCATCAGTCTTTTTTATTTGAATATCACAAGGAATTTCATGACATTGCCACTTACAATTTTGTATGTGCTATAGTAATTTATGTATATTCAGAATTTCACTGATGGTGTCTGTAGTCTGGTATTATCAAGTCCAAGTTGAGAAACAAAATTACTTGAAAAACTGAGTAGTCCAAGGCTTGTTCAGAAGAGATTCTTTTTTGTTGTTGTTGTTTTGTTTTAATGATGTACTTTCTCCTCCCCCCACACACCCTTTTTGAGTTGGATAAAGAATGCAGGGCATAGTGCAAGGTAAGCACCGTACTATTGAGCTATTCCTCCAGCTCTGTAAACTAATGCTGACTTTAAAAATGTAGAACTCCATTAAAACATTTCCATTAATTCAAATTTTCAATAATGTTTGGAAATAATTAATTGCAAATCTAAATTTTCCTTATGATATTAATAGGAATCATGAGAAACTAAACCTTCCCTGGAATGAAAAAATCATTAGCTTAAATTAACTGTCAAGAAGAGCTTCTTTGTGATGCTTCCAACATGTATATATTGTGGTTTTATCAAATTAACTTCATCTGTATCATTCTTTCTTAACATTTTTAACAATTGTTATGTTTCATTATACTAGTCTCACATTTATGTTTAATGTACTTATCGAGCTTTTGCCTAGCACTTGTGAGGCTTTGAGTTCAAACACCAGTATCCCTACACTCTAAATTTAAAAAAAAATCTAAAAATAAGGAAAAACAAAGTACCATAAAAAAAACTAGATGCAATAAATGTCAAATGTTTCACACTTACTTTGGGTCATCAAAGGTTATTGCTCCCAACTATAATGCAAAATTGTATAAAAGAGTAAATACAGTTTTCTGGCTTACGTTATGCAACTGGCAACTAAAAATAAATGCATAACATAATTTTAAAAATTAAATGTAATTGTGAGCCTAGATAAAGTTATGCTAAAATAAATAAAACTGCTTGCATGATTGTCTCTGCATTCTTTTAATTATGCACATATTTCACAGTACTAAAATGACCATCTGTTTATTTGATGTAGATAGCAAGAAAATGTTTATTCTAGCAACTTACATATGATCATAATAAAAAAGGCAGAGTAAGAAAGAATAAGTAAACATCTACAAAGTAATTGGTGTGAATTCAAACAAAATGTGAGTAGAATAAAATGAACGTACAGGTTATAAAATAAAGAAGTTATATGTCAAGAAATACCAGATGATAAACACCTCTGTGGACAGTGACTAATGAGCTGATAACGTAGTTAAGTTGACAATCTTTTGAACAAGGACTCTTTTCACACTGTAGTCCACACCAGGAGCCAATTCACAAGAGTTCTTAGTCTTTGCGCCCAATACTATTTTCCTAGCTACCAGAACTGTTGGTTGTCTGTCAAAGCTCCTTCACTATTAGTTGAATTTGGGGAGGTGAAGGGGAATCACAGAAATGGCATACTCATTATCTTGCTCATGTGATTGTAACCCCTCTGTACAGTATTTTCACAATCTTATTTTTTTTAAAAAAAGAAAGAAATGATGGGACAAAGGGTGCACCAATTCAACCAATTCAGCTGCGAACTATACAACTTGCAGGGAAGGTTGACTAGGATGGGAAAAATAAAGCAGTGGTAACACTATAGAAAGAGAAATATACTCTTTACCTGACATGTACCTGTAACTCCTCTGTACAACATCTTTAAAATACATACATACATACATACATATAAAAATGGTAATTTTAATAAGACTAATAAAATAAAGATAATTTTTCCTTAAAAAGAAAAAAAAAACAGGGAATACTTTTGTAATCACACTGTCAGGAAGTTCAAATACCAGTCCAGTGTCAGTTCTTGTGATTAACTATATTAGCCATCTTTCCCATTTTCTGTATTTCTTGTAGGCAGAAGTATTGCCTATGTAAGCCTGTGAGTACATTAAGCTAACTTGGAAATGGAAGTCAGGGCATCTCTTTGGAGTATGGGAGAATGTTTACTTAAAGTCTTAGGAGCTACAGATGCTATTTTCTTCAGTAGCAATTACAAGCATTTTTATCACCATTGTGTAAGATTTAACTTCCTAAAATTACATGGTCCTCCCTTTTAAACAACCTCTAACACATATAACCATCTTGTTCTCTCAATGCATCAGAGACCAATGGAACTTGGTGACAAGGAGAATGCTCACAAGTTATCTGATGCCCATCTAACTCATGGAGTATTTCATTGCATATATCTGACAGTTTTCTACTGGCATCTGTAAAATTATGGAAAAAGAATTCATTAATTGAAGGGAGAACAGAATATGATTGTACCATTCTTGACAACTGCCCTTCAGATTCCAGACCTCCCAGATACATGAGCAGATGCATGTGCATCAAGCTTACTCTAGAATATTACCCTTTTAAATGAAGTTTACCTGTGTGTCATTCTCTGGTAAGTACTTTGGCAATCAGAACTACCAAGAAAGAAGAACACTAGCAGCTATGTAGTGAAAAAAATGTCACAGTAATTTAGAGAATCATCTCTGAACACTATTTTCTCACAGAGCATTATGGGAGGAGTTCGGATTTATGCGATTATCTAACTATGCTATTAGTAATGTGACATCTTGTGCTATGATATTACATACACACTTATCTCAGGAATCAGAGAAGCTGAAGGAAGACCAAAGTGACATTACTGTCATAACTATAACTGTTCCAGGCCAATACACTGAATCATAAGGTCAGTCACATGTGAGAGTTATAAACTAACTACACTGATCTTCCAAAAGAAAAGAATTCTGGGGAAAAAATGAATTTGGTTTCATTTATGGCCATCAAGTATCATACTGAAATGTTTCATTTGTCCCATGCTACTTAGAAAACATAGAAAACTGCATTCTGGGAAATGTAGTTCAGCCTATCCAAGAGACCACAATTTAAAGCCATTCGATGTGAAATATTAAAGGCATAGGGAAGTTTAGGAAGGCAATGTTTATTATATGGAGATTTGGTGGCTCTTTTACTGTTGATGCACTGGAAAAAGACTAAGTGGTTAAGGATGATTAATCACCAAATTAAAACCAAATAGGAGAGTTAGTTTCCTTTGACACGTTTAATGAAATTTTCATCTCAATTAGTCAGAGGGCAATGCAAATAAAGTGAATTAAAGACCTAGGAATTAATTATACAGGTAGGAAAGTAGAAGTGAAGGGTGAAATTTTAGTAGGTCAGGGTCTTGTCTAGAAAGCAAGGGGACCTTGAGACTTAGGGTAGAATTCAATTTTCTTGTACTCTCTAGGTATTACAGAAATAGCCTCTATAACCTTGATTTGACTAAATGTCTTCCTTGAATACATACCCTCCTCAGAATCTTCCTATTCTCCAGTAGGTACACCAATAACTCAATCAAGTCAATATAATATTATATTGATGATTTGATTGGCTAGGTACAGAAGTAATAAAGAACCTCTACCAATGTTGAGGACGTAGCATATAGTATTCAGAAGAATATCTGAGTCCTGTGGATTCAACAGATTCACATGCTATGATATATAAAATTGAAAATTAGAGGTTTCAATATGAGATCACTGCCGGCAAATACATGATGTAAAACCCAACAAGGGCTATGATGATATAAATAGTTGGTTCTTTAGAGGATGGACAATTCAGGACCGAGTTCAATGAAATAGAAGTTCGTGACTTAGCATTGTTACTCTCATATAAAAGACAGTCAAGAAGGAAAAAAAAGCAGGCCTAGAAAAGCAGTTATGCCATAATGAATATATTATATTTCACCAGAAACTACATATACACAAGCAAGAAAAGGACGTAGAAATCACCGAGTTTATCACAAGAAATGAAGCATGCACTTCATAGAGGGCCATTATAATGAGAAGCTGAAAGTTAACTATCATTTGGAAACTAGGACTGAGCAAATAAAGTATTATTATTCATAAAAATAGTGATTATGAAGTCATGGAGGTCAAGGAAAAATGTCTAATAATCAAAAGTAAATTCAGCCGGGTGCTGGTGGCTCACGCCTGTAATCCTAGCTACTCAGGAGGCTGAGATCTGAGGATTGCGGTTCAAAGCCAGCCCGGGCAGGAAAGACCGTGAGACTCCTATCTCCAATAAACCACCAGAAAAACCGGAAGTGGCGCTGTAGCTCAAGTGGTAGAGCGCTTGCCTTGAACTGAAGAGCTGAGGGACAGCGCCCAGGCCCAGAGTTCAAGCCCCACGACCGACAAAAAAAAAAAAAAAAGTAAATTCAAAGGTAGGGATGAATGGACAACAAGATAAAGATGACCACTAATGAACTGGGTGGCTGATAGAGAACAATGAAGATGGTTATTTGGAGATTAAGATTTTAGAGTTAAGAAAAATGAGAAAACTTGGGAGGAAGATGGCAGAGGAGAAGCTGGGGCCTAAACAAACTCTTGAGTAGGAACAAGATTTAGTGTTCCAATGAAAAATCCAAGGCTAGAGAGTCACACCAAATGTGCCATCATACTACAGAGAGTTTGGCCAAAGAGGAAAAATTCAGGCAACTTGGTTAAGTAGACTGATTTGAGCACTTGTTGGTGTCTGCAGCTGTGGAGCATCAGCTGTTGCTGCAACAACCATATCAACACAGAGAGCCTGAGACAAAGGTTCCAGGGACAGTGTGTAAGCAGATTCAATTCAAAGCCAGCAAGAACTGATGAGAAGCAGAAATCTTCATTCTGCTGACCACACACAGTCACAGAATATAGATAGCCTGGAAACCCAGGGAAAGCCATGAGTGCCCCACAAGACATCCTCACTACTTCTCATCGCAGAGGTGGGAAGGTAGCCTCTCCCCTGCCACTGGAGAAGAAATCCATCTTTGATACTGACAAAGACCCAGCCAGAGCAGCTCTCCTGTAATACAGGCCTTTGAAGAAGGCAATAGGAGTCATTCAACAGGTCAAAGGAACCTGACCTGCAGGGCTCAGCTCCACCCAGGAAAAAGTTTCCCTTCTCAGGCAGAGGGAGCTCTTCTCAAGGAGGAGTGACTTTCTTCACTGGGTAAACTGAGCCAGAGGCTTCCCTACCCCAGTGCAACACAGGCAGCTGACCCAGCTGGTGGAGGATAAAAGAAATACAATTGGGAACTCAGTATACAGAAACCCTGAGAATGGCTCCAGGCTGGGTCATGTCTCAGGAGCTAGCCTCTCAGGAAAAACTACTGATTGCTGACAGGTCTCAACCCCACCTACAACCTAGCCCCATCACAGCAACTTGAAGCCAGAGGAAACAGCCATCTCCCTCTTTTGTGATACTCAAAGCAGATCACCCTCCCACTGAAGGAGCCTGGGAGGAGGATCACAAAGTCCCTGGTAAGGCAGAGCTTTGTTCTACCTCCTCAAACAAACTGATGTAAGAAACTAGTCAAGACACAGGAAAACCAAACACCACGAACAAACCAGAGGTGCCACCAAGAGACTGGTTACAGACACAGGGAAGACACAAGATCCCCCCCCCCAAAAAAAATCAAAGAATTCTTTTCTACCTGTTTTTTTTTTAATTGTTGCCAGGCACTCATGGATCACACCTGTAATTCTAGCTCTTCAGGAGGCTGAGATATGAGGATTGTGGTTCAAAGTCAGCCCAGGCAGTAAAGCCTGTGAGACTCTTATCTCCAATAAACCACCAGAAAATCAGAAGTGGCTCAGTAGCTCAAGTGGTAGAATGCTTGCCTTGAGATGATAGAACTGATGGAGAGTACACAGGCCCAGAGTTCAAGCCACCAACAAGAAACCACCAACCACCAACAACAAGAAAATGTTTTCTATTATTTTCATCATTTTTATTTTAGGTTTCTTTTTAAATTATCTTTTTGCTCTTTTCAAGTTTTGTCCTTTTTTATGTTTTTGCTTTACTTAACTGATGTTTTGTTCATCCCCAGATATATACACATCTTCGATTATTGGACATTATACTCAATTGTGTGCATACTTAATTCAGATTACTCAATTCACAAACACTGAGCCTTACCTCCTTTAACTGTAGTATTATTTCTTTATTCTAATAAGTGTTTAAGTGTTTCATTCTAAATTTATTTGTTTTGGGGGGTCCAGTTGTGGGGCTTGAACTCTGGGCCTGGGAACTATCCCTCAGCTCTTCAGTTCAAGGCTAGCACTCTACCACTTGAACCACAGCGCCATTTCCAGCTTCTTTCTTTTTGCTTATGTGGTGCTGAGGAATTGAACCCAGGGCCTCATGCATGCAAAGCAAGCACTCTACCACTGAGCCACCTTCCCAACCCCTCATTTAAAATTTTTATTTTTCCTTTTTCCATCTCTTTTCTCCTTCTATCCTTTTCTTCTCTCTGCATTTAGGTCTTGGTTGTATTCTGTCTCTCCTTTCCCATCCCCACAATCCTCTAATCTTCTTTTCTCCTCACAAATCTCCCTAAACCTATTGACTTCTAGTCTGCTGACTCCTTCTTTGATTTTCTTAGTCCATTGATCCCTAGTTGTGTGTTGTTGAACTAGATTGTATCTGTTGAATTAGATTGTATCTGTTGAATGACATTTTACATTTACTCATTTGAATACATTAAACAATCTGTGCAACTACAAAGTTCTGGTTAAATAGTGTTCTAGTGCAGCACTGGTTTTGCTTTCATACCCAATGGTCAGAACAAGTCAGAGAAACACAAGTAAAATGGCAAGTCCAGGTATCTCAACTCCCACTCATGATAATCAGGCAACAGAGCTGTTAATGAATAATCCAGAGGAATGTTGCAAAAATGCTCCAGAAACACTATAAACATGTTGAATGAAAAGATTGAAAGCCTGCAAAGGACTCTGTGTGAGCATGATAGGGAAAGGCATGAGTGTGATGAGGCTAATCAAAGACAGAGGAATTGTGTGAGCAGGATGAGAATAAATAAAAATTAATAGAAGCATTCATCGAATCTACAAACAGAAAGCTGGAGTAATCTGTGGAGGCCACAAAGAGAATGCTGTACAAAGGTCAACAGAAGGAAAGGGAGTCCAATGAGACTATAACAAATCAACTAAGGGATCAGAGAATGAACACTGAAAACTAAATTAAGTAGGTAAAGAAGTCAATACAAAGCCAAGTGCTGGTGGCTCACACCTGTAATCCTAGCTACTCAGGAGGCTGAGATCTGAGGATTGCTGTTCAAAGCCAGCCGAGGCAGGAAAGTCCGAGAGACCTTTATCTCAAATAAACCACTAGAAAAACAGAAGTGGCACTATAGCTCAAGTGGTAGAGTGCTTGCCTTGAGCTAAACAATGCAAGGACAACAAACAAGCCCAGAGTTCAAGCCCCATGACTGACCAAAAAAAAAAATTCAAAATTTAAATCAAAGCTCCAAAAAAGAAATTGAAGCCAACAAACCTGACCAATTAGAAGGAAAGGGAAAAAAAAACAAAAAACAAAGTAGAAAGTCTTGACAGTAGGTTAGACCATGCAGAAAATCGAATTTCTGGTATTGAATACAACCATTATATAGAAAGAACATTCATTATATAGAAAGAATATACAAATATTCAAGACAAATCTAAGGAATAAAATAGATCTATTCAACGTTTAGAAAACACCATCAGAAGGCTTATTTAAAGATAATAGGTGAAGAGGAGGGCCTTGAGACAGAAGTGAAAGGTCTAGGGAATTTATTTAACAGGATCCTAGCAGAGAACTTCCCAAACATGCAAAAAGGTAGGCCCATTCAGATACAAGAAGCTTTAGAACCCCATATAGACCAGACCAGAACAGGACATCCCAGCATCACATTGTAATCCACACAGGAACAACTGAGATTAAAGAACAGATCCTTAAAGGGGTCGGAGAAAATATCAATCATCTATAAAAGGAAAACAATCAGAATAACTTCAGATTTCTCACTAGAGATAATTAAAACAAGAAGCGTTTGGAATGAGATATGCCACGCCCTAAATACAAACAACTATCAACCAAGAATACTGTACCCAGCTAAACTCTCCTTCATAATGGAAGGTCAAATAAAAACCTTTCACAGCAAAGAAAAATTGAAACAATATATCTCCACCAAACCAACCCTACAAAAGATACTTAAAGATGTCCTACACATAGAAAATCAACAAAAGCACAATAAAGGCCAAGAAACAGGCCCCAAAAATCATAGGAAGAACCCAGTGGACACAGCCCCCAAGAAGAAGGATAACATGGGAGGAACTACCAAACACCTCTCAGTCCTAACTCTCAATATTAATGGACTTAACTCTCCAACTAAGGGACATAGATTGTCTAGTTGGATCAAAAAGCAAGATCCTTCTATCTGCTGCCTTCAAGAGACACACCTTGCCCACAAAAACAAACATATTCTGAAAGCGAAAGGCTGGAATAATATCTACCAAGTAAATGGCAGGTGGGAGTTGAAATCCTAAAATGAGATAAAATGGACTTCAAATTTGAATTAGAAAAGATAAAGAAGGTCCTTACATACTAATTACGGGATCTCTTCTTCAGGAGGATATCACAGTTCTAAATATCTATTCACCAAATAACAGCACACCCAAATTTATCCAAGAAATGCTACTTACCATCAAATCTCACATAGTTCCATACAACATTAAGTGTTGGGGCTTTAACACACCACAATCCCTGGTGTACAGATGAACCCAGCAACAACTCAATAAAGAAACATCGGATCAAAACAACTGCACAGATCAACTTAACTGACACCTCCCGAATATTTCACCCAGCAGCATCATAATATACATCTTCTCAGCAGCACATGGAACATTCTCCAAAATAGACCACATTTTAGGTCACAAAGCAAATTTGTCCAAATTCATAAACATTGAAATTATGCCCTGCATTCTCTCAGACCACAAGGGAACAAAATTAGAATTCAAAACCAAAAGCCACCAAAGAAAATCCTGTAACACATGGAGGCTGAACCATGATACAGTTGAACTACCAGTGGGTCATGGAAGAGATTAGAAAGGACATTAAAATAATCATGATATTTAACAAAAATGATCACACAAATTGCCAGTTCTTCTGTGGCACAGCAAAGGCAGTATTCAGAGGCAAGTTTATAGCTCTGAGTTCCTACATCAACAAATTGGGGAGATCTGAAACCTCCCACCTAAGAACTTCAAAGCAGAACACACACCAATACTCCTCCAACTCTTCAATGAAATTGAAAGTGAAAGTTGACTATCAAACTCTTTCTATGAAAACATCATAACTCTCATTCCAAATCCAGGCAGGGACTCCTCAAAGAAAGAGAACTACAAACCCATTTTTTGGGCAATTGACTTAAACAACTCATCAAAAAAGTCATAAACCATGATCAAATAGAATTCATTTCTGGGATGCAAACTGGTTCAATATACACAAACCAAAAACATAATTCATCACATCAACAAGTGCTCTGGTAAGAACCACATGATTATCTCAATAGATGCGGAAAAAGCATTTGACAAGATCCAATACCCTTTTATGATGAAAGCTCTGGAAAAACTAGGAATCCATTGAACATTCCTCAATATAGTAAAGGCTGTGTATGACAAACATAGAGCCAGAATTATAATTAATGGTGAAAATCTAATGCCATTTCCTCTAAACTCAGGAATGAGACAACGATCTCCACTTTCTCCACTTCTCTTCAATTTAGTATTAGAATGCCTAGCTAGAGCGGTAAGAAAAGATGCAAACATAAAGTGGATCTAAAAGAGAAAGATGAAGTAAAACTCTCCCTCTTTGCAGATGATATGATCTTGTATTTAAAGCACCCCGTGGATTTCACTCCCAAGTTAATGGTTGCTGATCTGAAATTTTGGCAAAGTAGCAGGGTATAAAATTAACCCTCAAAAATCAATGGCTTTCCTGAATGCCAAATATGAGAAGAGTGCAGCTGAAATCAGGAAAGCAACTCCTTTTGTAATAGCTCCACAAAAAATACAATATCTGGGAATTAAGTAAAGAAGTGAAAGACTTCTATGATGAAAACTTTAGAAACCTGAAAAATGAAATTAAAACAGAACTACTCAAGTACAAAAATCTCTCATGCTCCTGGATTAGGAAGATTAACATTGTGAAATGGCAATACTGCCAAAACCTATCTACAAATTCAATGCAATACCTATCAATATCCCAAGGTCATTCTTCAATGAAATAGAAGAAGCAATCCAAAAATTTTAATAGACCCTGAATATCAAAAACAATTCTTAGCAGAAAGAACAGAGCGGGAGGAATATCAATTCCAAACTTCAAACTCTACTACATAGCCATTGTAATAAAAACAGCTTGATTCTGGCACAAAAACAGACAAGAGAATAGAACAGTGGAATAGAACTGAACACCCAGAAATGAATCCACAGACCTACAGCCACCTAATCTTCGATAAAGGAGTTGAAAATTATAGAATGGAAAAAGACAGGCTCTTCAGTAAACAGTGCTGGAAATACTGGTTAAACACCCATAGAAAACTAAAATTAGACCTTTATATAGCACTCTGCACCAGAATCAACACCAAATGGGTCAAGACCTTGAATTGAAAGCAGACACTCTGAAAACATTAAAGGAAGGATTGGGAGAAACTCTAGGGCTACTTGGCATGAGACAAAATTTTCTTAATAAAGACCCAAAAAGACAACAAAGCAAAGAAAGATTTCACAAATGGGATTGCATAAAACTGCAGAATTTCTGCATGACAAAGCACATAGCAAGCAATAGAAAGGACATGGATTTGGAGAAGATCTTCACTAGCCATACAATGGACAATGTAGTTACAACTCAAAAAATTAAATCCCCCAACAACAAATCCTCAAAGAAACAACCACCTGATTAATAAGTGGACTAAAGACTTAAAGAGAGACTTCTCTGAAGAGAGAATGAGAATGGCCAATAGACACATGAAGAAATGCTCAACTTCACTAGCCATAAAAGAAATGCAAACCAAAATAACATTGAGATTCCATCTCACCCAGTTAGAATGGCTGTAATCAAGAAATCTAGTAACAACAGATCCTAGAGGGGATGTGGCCAAAAGGAAACCTACTGCACTGTTGGTGGGAGTGTAAACTTGTTCAACCACTTTGAAAGCAGTATGGAGGGTCTTCAAATGAGTACACATAGGGCTCCACTATGACCCAGCAATCCCACTTCTGGGCATTTTTCCAAATGATCACAAACAAGGCCATACTACAGCTACCAGAGCAATTACGTTTATAACAGCATTATTCAGCATAGCTAAGATTTGGAACTGACTCAGATGCCCCTCAGTAGATGAATGCATCAAGAAAATGTGATACACACACACACACACACACACAGTAGTATTCTATGCCTCCATCAGAAAGAATGACATCACTCCATTTGTTAGGAAATAGAAAGACTTAGCAAAAATCATATTAAATGAAGTAAGCCAAGCCCAAAGAAACATAGGTGCATGTTTTCCCATATTTGCAATAACTAGCACATTTCTAGGACAAGCGGAAAAGGTCAAAAGCTTTGTACATATAACCATATAAGATGATAAACACAATGAAACCCAAGATAGGGACACAAGAGATTTTATTGTTGTTGCTGTTGTTTTTAATGTACATTATCTGTGTGACTTTTTTGGTTTCTTTTGTATGTTCTTCCCCCATGGTATAACTCCTGTTTTCTCTGTATTTGATTCCATTGTCCTGTGTCTTGTATGTACAGTTTTCTAATTTGGTGAGAAGGGAAATAACAAAATGCTGAAGTAAGAATACAGGTTGACCCATTGTAACAATAAGAGGTACAAGACACTATGTTGAAAATGAACTTTAGAGCTTCAGGGGTGTGGAGGAAGAAGTTGGGGGGTGGGGAGGGATGGAATGGTAGGGAAATAACAAAGGAGAGGATGTGTACTCATTACCTTACTCATGTAATTGTAACCCCTTTGTAAAGTATATTTACAATAAAATATATATTGAAATTTAAAAAATAAAATCAATAGCCAATAAGAATAATTCTAATTAATCAAACTACAGAAATCTGCCAAGCTGAGCAAAGGTGCTACAATGAAAATCCATGATCTTTTCCTAATTTCTAGTCCTTAAAATTATCATATCTAGGAGTAATTAGCCAAATAAGAAACATGATGCCTATGTAAATATCACCAAGAATCACAGTAATAACTGGAGGTAATTTCTCATGTCCATTTACAATGACAATTGATACTGGGGTAAAGGTAATCAATATGGATATTAACAGCAATGTCCACTTCTATGTTTATGTGTGATATACATTTTATTTATTCCATTATGGCACAAAGTCTATTTGGTTTGGAAATAAAAATAATGATTCTATGGTAAGTATAGTACTACACCAGATGTTTCTCCATCATAAGTCGGGTATTACACCTGGCCTTCCATAGAGCCACTGTGTCATGATTTCCCCATCTTCAATGTGTGAAGATTTCATTCCTGACTATTAATAAACACTCTACACTAAAATATCTCTGAAAAAGCTACCTCCAAATCCAGGAGAGATAAGAAATTAAAAGCATCACATTCAGAGGAATGACAAAATTAAGGGCCACATGAAATATGGCATACTAAGATGATGTGTTTTATTATAAAATAATTAATTTATCCTTCTCATCCTTGAAAAAATTAGTTGAATACAACACACATATGTATGCATGTAAGTATATATGTATCTATGGATGGATGAATGTATTCAACCAAGTAATGCCTTGATATCAATTCTAAACACTTTGCTTTGTTAAAGCAGGTTAAAATGATCTAACATATACAGTATATGACCATTAATAAATGTGTTCTTTTAAATCATCAAAGTTTCTTATGACCTTAACAGAAATGATCAATTCATGTTCACACATGGTCATTTTTGTCCTCATTACAGAACTGTGTTAACTTTACTGCTTCATCAGGATATATTCAAATAGGCAGTGCTGAGCTAGGTAGTCTTAGAATATGAGATTGTCCCACAAATTGATGGCATCATATAAATAAGAACACATGGAAAACTGTGAAGCACATTGAAGGGTTTCAGAAAACACGCACTCTCCAAAATGTACAAAATAAATCTATAGTAAGCTCATTATAACAGTAAAATCCATTGACTCATGCTCAGACAATGCAACACTCGGGCCATTGTAACAGTCGGTTGAATGGTTTTTGGTAAGACATGCTGTATATGGTGCTTTTGACAATCATTGAAGGAAATTTATATTACATGGTGCTACTGGTAAGAAATCTTCTATAGGGTCCTCAGCCTGGTTGGACCTGCATGGAATAAGTGGCTAGGCAGCACACACAGTCATATAGTGTCATTTCACTGCTCAGAATGGCTGTACCATCTGTCCAACTACTCACCTCTTCTTGAATATGGTCTACTTTTATAAAGCTGAAAAAGAAGTGTTATTCCCTGGAGAGATCTCAAAGACTCTGCCCAACATACAATTACATTTGGATTACAGAATTTCTCATTGGTATGAAAAAAATTGAATCAACCCGTAATGGAGGAGCAGGAGAAACACCCCAGTGGAGGTGTGAGGAGCAAATCTACCCCTTCATCTCACATAGGAAGAATGGTCATGATGGACAATGGTCTAAAAATATGCAGAAAGGTAATGGTAATGACAAATATTCTGATTTATGGGTCAAGAATTAATAAGAGAACAAAGCAAAAACTATAATAGGAAAATATTCGTGGAAGTGGTTTGTAGGTGAATTTAACACAGTAGGCTCCAAGTGTGAGACATTTTGCCTATTTTAGAAACATAAATTTATAGAAGAGGTACTAAGCAGGACATGTGAGAAATTCAGTTGTTTTCTCAGTCAGTATCAGTAATGGGGCAGTCATTATCTCAAGTAAATTAAGTAGCTATGGTGACAAGAAGTTGAACTCTATCTTGTTGCCATGGCATCAGTCCCTTACTGTTAAGGTTGACTTAACTACTGCAGCTGCCAAAATTGTACCATTTAAAGGTAAGACATATTGCTTAAAGCAAACCCCCTAAATATTTGGCGGCCAGTTGATTGTGTTAGTTCCCTTCCAATATGAAGATAGTGATTTGTCATGACTGCAGTCAATAAATACATAGCCTGTACGGAGTATTTTTGTGCTGACACTGCTAATGCGTTAGATCTATCTATATGAAACTGTAGTTAAAATAGAAAACTTGTTAAAAAATACAATAATTGTGATAAATAACCAGGAATATGTAAACACAAATCTCACTAGTCTTTTATATATTGCACCAAATGAAAATGACTGATACAGGAAAAAAATTAACTTGGTAGTACGCTAGAATTACTATTGAAATTAATGTGCAGTAAAGTGTAATATAAGGAGATTTATTAAGGTATTTCTACTTATGCTAGTAATTTATTTTTTATCATATTTATCTCACTATTTTCTTTTCTTATCCACCTACCACATCTCCCCTTTCCCTTTCTATGTTTCTAATAATCACCTTTTGCAATTATGTGTCTCCTACTCCCCTTTTGGGAGACTAGCTTTAATGAACCTGATGATTTCCACTTCCACACAATTTTCACTCATCTATATGGCTGATTAAAATTGTATCATATATAATGCTATATATATATATATATATATATATAATTTTCTTCACCTATTCATCTGTTATTACTCACCACAATGGATTCCACAACTTAGTTTTTGTCGAAAGTGTGGTGGTGATATGCATGGGTATACAGATATCCAACACTGATTTTCTTTATAGAAAACATCTAAAACTGATCTAGCTGGATCATATGAAATGCATACTTTTAATTCTTTAAGGAACCTTCATAAAGATTTTCAAAGTAGCTGGGTTCACTTGCATTCCATCCAGTAATGTGGTAGTAGGGTTCAGTTTTTCCTTCTTTCTCACCAACATATGGACATTCTTTATTTTTTCTTGGTGATAACCATTCTGGTTTGGCTGAAATAAAATATTAATATATTTTAAATTTGGATTTCCATGAGAGTCAAAAACAGTTAACTGTTTAAATTTATTTATCATTAATCTGTTGTTTTTATTTGAAAAATCTTTATACAATAAACCCACAAGCCTCATTATACGGCGTAAGGAAAATTTAGAAGCACATACTCCCAAGCCAATAATAAAACAAGATTGTGTACTATCATCTCTCCACTTCACTGAAGTGTTATATAAAATAACCAGAATAGTTGAAAAAATTCTGAGCAAAATTATCATCCCAATACTCACATCAGTCTCTCTTACTAGAATACAGTAATGAAAACAGGATGCTGCTAATATAAAAACCAACATATATACCAATAGAATAGAAGACAAGATCCATAAATGAGCCCATATGACTACTGCAATTTAGTTCTTGATAAAAATACCCAAGACATACATTTGAGAAAATACAGTCTCTTTAACAGATGTTCTTGGCAAAACTGAAAATCGACATGTATAATATTGAAATTAGATTTCTGTCCCTCAATCTGTACAAAAATCAACTAAAATTAATCCAAAGATTTTAATGGAGCACTTGTGTCCATGACATTTCTAGTGGAAAAGTCATGGCAGGATTTTATTGTATCAGCACAGGCCATGGCTTTCTAAAAATAATTCCAATATATTAGATATGAAAGCAATAATCAACAGTTGAAACTCTTTTAAAAAGATATAAACATTACCCATGTTTCATATGATTATTCAAATAATGGACTATAAGACATTTCCACACATTTATATAATGTACTTTCATCACAATTATTCATTGTAGGTGGTTCTGGGGGGGCATTCTAGGATATATTACCCTATGAGAATTGAGAGATTTTTTTTTCTGGACATTATTTATGCGCTACATTCTGCAGAAGTAGATATGACTGAAAATACAATTAAAAATCTGAGAAAATGATTTCCTTCTGTATAGGTATTCACATTAAAGGTAGAATATATATCTATAACAGTAAACTATTTCTAGATTTTCAAGTTTGATCCACTGGACTGACCTTCTTTATTAACATTCCCAGTGCTGCAATCTTTAGATTTTCCCCCTTGTATGTTCTACATTAATTTTCTATGAGACAGGATAAAAGATATGTTCACACTCAAGAAGATCTTTACTTTCTTCTTAGTAACCCAGACTAGTACTTTCTAGATGTCTTACCTACTGCAAAATGCCAGTCCTTACATGGTGATATTTGGTTTGGCTCTCTGTGCATTACCTCAGAAGATAAGAATTAAACAAGACAAATCAATGAGAATTTTTACTAATATTAGTCATATTCTAGTCCATATATTAAATATACGAATTCTGGATAACAGAATAAAAACATAAGTGAAATATATGTGATGAGAGTAGATCTCTCTCTCTCTCTCTCTCTCTATATATATATATACAAATAATATAAAATTGTAATTATATTGTGCTAAATAAATTAGTAATATTATAAATTAATAATATTATGGTAATATTATAACTAATATTTTAACACAATTGTATTAGTTCAGGATAATTATCATATGCAACCATGGGGAACTATACATAAAAAGTAAAACAAATAAGAAGAAATAAATTGTAAAGGAAAATAAAAACTAAAGGCAAATATAAACTAAATACAAGATGAATTAAAATATAATGCCTGTCTAGATATCAACTAAAATAGATAATAAAATACAGCATTAGGAATATTAATATATATTAAAAGCAATACTATGTGGAAATTTATTTTGTTGTCATATCCATTTTTCATTGGCATCTATCATAATTTCTGAAAGTGCTTCAAATAGAAATTTTGTGGTACAAATTCTATTTTCTTTCAGAAATTCCAAATATGACCACACAAGTAATAGACACCTATAATCCCAGCTACTCAAGAGTCTGAGATCCAGAAGATTGTGGTTCAAGGCAAGCTGGGAGACTCTAAGAAACAATTAGCAAACTGGCATGATGCAGATACTTAAATAAGTTAATATTTTCCTATATTTCCAAATTTTATTAAATCTTTCATACTCTATCCATTAGATGAAGCCTGTACATTATAATTTTCTAATAGTGATATCCTTATCATCCAACATTTATTTCTAAAACTTCTATTAGCTCATTCCTTCGAGTCTTCCTGTCATTCAATGTATTCAATCTTTGCATATCAAAACATGATTACAAAAAGTTATAACAGTATAACTTTTAAATCTTGAAATTCTATTCATTAAAATTTCATTACTCAGATTTTTATTCATGGCAGCTTCTTTCCTTGTGCAGTTAATAGCTTTTTTTGCTGTGAGTTATTAAATTTAATTGGAATTTATTTGTGATGTTAATTTGAATCTGACACAATGTAAGGGCCTCCATAAAGCATTCATCATTATATATAATGATTAACCTTATGCCTATCTCAAGAACCATGTTAACCTAATTTTTTGTGTGTCTGATGATTTTAACGCCAAGGTATTAGAAGTCATATTCATGTTCATAGTCTTTTCAAATGTGAGATTTTGCAGTTTTATATCCTACTTTACAACTAAGCCTAAGCTAATTTTCCTTAAATGTTCTAAAGGATGGGACTTAATTTAAATTATATCAAGTTTACTCACTCTGTGAGTAGCTTTAAAGGTGAATTCCTTTTCAAACATAGGCACAGCTAGAGCTGATACTTCATTTTCTGAATTCTGAACTCCATGAACTGGTTAAAATAGATGTGTAATCTTCAAATTTATTTTTAAATGGCTTTTAAACCACAATCCTCCTCATGCTCTAATTTCTGCTAGACTTGCACTGAGAATTCCTTAAATTTTAATTGCATCACTGATACCAGATTTTTTTATACCAAATTTTAAAATTATTTGTTTTGTTCTATCTAAACAGTTCCCTTTCAAGGAATTTTTCATGTACATGATTCATTAGCCCTAGTATCCATCCTTCTTCAAATGATTGATTCTTTGACACATCTGACAAGATGCAGAGATAAGCAAAGAAGCAACTGCCAGTCAAGAATGACCTGTTGCAAGTAGAGTCAGGTGCACGCACATTCGGTTCAGTTTTGTCTGTGATTCTCCTATTTTGGTTTCCTCAGCCACTGGATTGATAACACATCATCATGCTCAGTCTTTGTGCTTTCCCCATAACTTAGGAAGACAGATGCATACCAACAATCCCAATTGATTTCCTTAAAGATATATTTGGGATATTAAAGGAACAGAGCATACTGAGTTATGACACCTACCAAGGTGGAAGTCAAAAACTTAATCCTGCTGTGAATTTCTGAGAAATTGTATTAGCACATGAATCATTAAATCCTCCAAGGAGCAAGCATCCCATTGGGTATGCCACTGATCCTACAGTTGTTCTAATTGTCTTTAAATTTGCAAGGTGCTAAGGTAAAGCTGCCCTTCTGAGTCCAAGAAAGGGATCCATCTGGAACAGAGGCCTATACTTCAAGTTGCAATGCTTATGGAGTGCAACATCTGAGATAAGATTAGAGTCTTGGTCAACAGGAAAGCTTAAATACAACCAGGATATTGAACTCTCTCTTTCTCTCTCTCTCTCTCTCTCTCTCTCTCTCTCTCTCTCCCTCACTCCCCCCTCTCTTTCTTTTTCTCTCATATGTGTGTGTGTGTGTATATATATATATATATATATACATATATATGTTTGTATGCATGTATTCTATGAGAATAGGGGATACATAAATAGAAATAGACTAAACAAAGCAATTTGCATTGTCATTTTCATATCAAAAGAATCAAATTTACAGAAACTAGGTATGAACTAGAAAACCAAGAGAGTTATTTGTATTAGTTCTTAAAAAGCAGCTAAGCACTTATGGGTCAGATATTTTATCTTAGCTACTTAGGAAAATTGTAGTTTGAAGACAGTTCATGAAGAAATATCTAAGAAACTATATCTCCAAATTTATTAGCAAACTGAGACTGGAAATGTGACTCAACTAGCAGAGCTCCAGTTAAGCAAGAAAGTCTAAGAAGTCTAGGCCCTGAGTTCAATCTCCCCCCAAATTAGGGAAAGAGAGGGAAACAATTAAACCTTATTTATTAATTCACAAAATTTTTAAATGTACAAGAGATAACTACTATTCAATTAGCATACTGATGTAAACATATCAATGTTTTATACAGTCACAATGTTTAGAGGAACAGTTTATTGATCCATTTATGAAAGAAAACAAAGTAACTACTTCTAGATCACATTTTGGAAGCTGAGGTTAACTTTAGAACTAGATCAATTAATATTTCTATGCTTTTTCTAAAAATCATCCATATTAGAAAAAGGCACTAATTAATTTCACAAGCCAGACTACTTCAAGGAAAGTCAGATCTTGAATTTTAACAGATAAAAAGTATCTTAGTTTTAATACAAATTAGATATGACATTGATGAAGGCAGTTAAGGAAATGAAAATTCAGAAGAGGAAATTATTTCTGAGATGGACAAAGTAGTTAACAATTTTGAAGCTGGTATGAGCCTACATGAAAATCTGGGCAACGAAGCATACTGAGCTGCCAAAACTAGAAGACTACTTTCCCAGTGGCAAGAATATCAGTGAATCTAGTTTTAAAAATGCTTCCTGGTAAACTACAGTGGCAGATAGATTATCGCTGTCCTTCTTTTGAGGTTTTGGTCAAGTATAGGTATTCAGAAATCGTAACTGGGATCTTCATAAACAGGGCAAAGTAACCTTGTCTTCATTGGCATACACAGTGAAGATAGATAGGTTCTATCTATATGCGAAGTAACTAACAAGCTTCATAGAATTGTCTAAATATGTAATTGATATACAGTCTGACCTGGGAGGATTGCCCTCTGATTTTCCAAATCAGAGAGCTTTGTAGTACCTGTCTATCCTTTTGGAAGACAGCATTTATATGATTTGGGATGCATAGAGACTTTAAATCAGGTAAAACATAGATAATTTTCTCACTATATTTATGTTCTTATTCAGTGTAATTAGCAAGATACATCAACAGAACTGTATTGTATCTATTGATAGATTTTTCAGACTCAAGCTCGTGGTGTGGCTCTTAATTGTGAGTACTAGGGGAAAAAAATAAAGAAATTTGCCTGATATGTTGAAAGTTCAAGTACAGACATATTCAGCACCTTTTGTCATAAATATAATGCAGTATAAAAATTGAAATATTTGCAATGATTTCTCCTTATTTTTGCTCCTGTCTACTGTCTAATACTTCTAACATGGATGAAAAGTGACTTAAAGGCCACCACTGCTTTTTCTTTTACTTTCTCAACACTGGCGTTTGAACTCACGGCCTTCTGTTCCCTCCAATTGTTCTCCGGGCTGGTGCCTTATCACTCAAATGACAACTGCAGAGGGACATTTCATTTTATTTATTTATTTATTTTTAGACAAATCTCATACTTTTCTGCCTAGGCTTATTTGAATTGTGATCTTACAGAAATCCATCTTTTTAGTAGCTAGGATTACAGGAGGGAGCCACTAGTGCTTAAGTCATTGAAAATTTTAGGATCTTGTTTCAAAAATATACTACTACACAGGCCACAGCTCAGGAGATGGACTCCCTTGAAAAGAGTAAAAACAATTATTTAATTAAACAAATAAAACAATATTACCTTGAGTACAATAAATTGATATTTCCATATTGTAGTGACTAGGAAACATAGATGAGAATGAAATGTAATTGTTGGAGTTCTATCAGATATACTACAGGTAAATTTGTGGTCTTAATAAAAAATTATAACTCAGTAATATATTAAAGGGTCACTTTAAAAATCAACCATTTTACATAAGGTAAAATATCGTAATCTTAATAACAGCACAAGAAATTCATAAAAGCACCTCAAGAGATTCTTTGAAGTCATTTGTTAAAGTATAGTATCTGATATTAAAATGACATAAAAGATTCATCAAACTTTATCACACAGCAATCAATCTGGAAATTTATACTTGTAATAGTGAAATAAACCTTAAAAGAAAATACATGTAAAATGTATAAAACTATATAATATATAATATGTATAAAACTGTTTTTAATATGATGGATTCAACAGTTAATGAAAAAATTTAATCCATGCATGTGATTCATTTGACATTTACAAAGATTATTTAAGTTTATGCATATTCTCATTAACATTGTGTGTAATTTAACCAAAAATTCAGATAAATTTTAATAATAATTATCTATATTTGACATTATTTATAACAAAAAAGTATTCATGATTTTTTTGTATGATCAAAGTATTTTTTATTGTGAAAATACTGTACAAAGGGGTTACCATTACATGGGCAAGATAATGAGTACATTTCTTATCAAGCATTGTTGCCTCCTCCTTTGTTTCCCCTTCCCATCCCTTTCTATCCTCCCCCCTCCCCCCACACCTTCCCACCCAATCCTCCTCGCTCCCCACCCACACCAAAGTTGTAAAATTCGTTTTCGACATAACGACTTGTACTTCTCATTGTTGCAATGGGTCCACCAGTATCCCTATTTAAATGACTTGTTTTTCCCCTTCCCCTCCACAAATTATACGGAAAGCAGGGGTTATACCGTGGGGGGGGACATACAAAGAAACAAAGAAATAATCTTATAAATGCGTTAGAAACAATTGCATTAAAGAAAAAAAAACATTTGAATACATATCTTAGGGTTCATTTCCCTAACATCACCTTATCTGACCTTTTCTACTTGACTCAGACATATACTAGATATTGCAAATAAGGGAAACCATGGGACCTATGTTTGTTTGGGCTTGGCTTACTTCACTTAATATAATTTTTTCCAAGCCTTTCCATTTCCTAACAAATGGGTCAATGTCATTCTTTCTGATAGAGGCATAGAATTCCATTGTGTATATATACCATATTTTCTTGATTCATTCATCTACTGAGGGGCATCTGGGTTGGTTCCATATCTTAGCTATAGTAAATAATGCTGCAATTTCTTATCAAGTATTGTAGCCTCCTCCTTTGTTTCCCCTACCCATCCCTTCCCATCCTTCATGATTTTTTAAAAAAAATTTATGGTAAAGTGATGGACAGAGATGTTATAGTTACATGATTCAGGTAATGAGTACTTTTATGTTTGAAGAGTATCACCCCCTCCTTCATTCTCTCCCAGTTTTTTAAAATTTTCTATCCTATTTTATTCTAAGGAAAATACATATGAAATAAGCACATATGGTCATAGAAAATTAAATTTTAATCTTTGTTTTAAACAAAAGGATACATAAAAGTAATGTTTAGTAGACATTTTTCTGCTTAAAAGTCCTTGTGACACTGAAGGATAAAGGTATACCATCTTAAGGCAATTTTTTTTTTACCATCAGAAGTAGCTGAATTTTTTTATGTACTTATTTTATTTTAGAATTATCTTGATGTGTCTCTAGTGAAAGATGTATATTTCATTGACTTTTGATAGGAAAAAGTTGGGTTCAGACTCATGTTTGAATGAGGCCAACCAACTTCAGTAATTAAGTAAATAACTTGTTTTTGCTATAAACTCAAGGCTGTTTTATTACTGAAAAACAGTAAATGTGGGAGAGTATGACAGGGATCTAAATGTCCATATTTCATTCCTCTCCAAACAAAATGTTATTACGGATGGATTGGGATCACAAAAAAAGAAACAGAAAGACTAACTTAAAAAGACATGAGCAAAACATTGCCTGTTTTTTAATGAGAAAGCCATCGGCATACTTAACAGCCTATATACACCTTAGAGTGTTCTTAAGAATTCAGCACAAGTAATTGACCTCTAATTTAGACCAAAGAGAAACAAAGACACAGAAAGTTTAATTTTTTTTATAGTACAGAGCATTTAATTCTAGCTAGCTCAACTTTAAGTCTTTGCTTTTTAACCAGCTTTCTTTCCCTTTCACACTGATGTAGTATGAACTCATAGGCATTAAAGTAAATCCACATTACTTTATGCCTGTGCAGTGCAATTTCAAACTGCCTGTTCTTTACTCTTAATACATAGATCCCAGGATATTGAGTATTTTCATACCTATATTAGTTAAGCAAATGTATTTGTATCAACACTTCACTAGATGAAAACAACAACAACAAACAAAAAACACACTTCAAACATGTTGAATCATTGCTAGCTAATAAATAATGTGACATTTTGTAAATTTAAGATCCAATGCTTCCCTACTCTCTTCCGGGATATGAAGCAATCCAGCAATGATACAAACTCTCCAGGCACAACAGGGGTTCTCTTTTTCGGTTTCCTCTGTTAGCATTGCATGGAAATGTCTCCTGCTGATTCCATGGCATAATGCTCATATTTCCCTCAGGCTTTCTTTTTAGTATGAGCCAAATGGGGCCAATTGTACTTTGCAGTGAATAATGAATCCCTGGAGTATAGCAGTGAGATTGAGTTTCCCAACTTGTACTTGTGCTCTTACTGATGGAATATATACAAAGATTATTTCTGCGTTAAGAACTGATGCATCTATCTTCAGTAATCAGGTTTGCTGGCATAGTTCTCCTTAAAATACAGGTTAAATGAAAATGCAAGGTAAAATTCATGCGGTTCTTAGAAAACCAATCAGATTTACTCAGGGAAAACATCACAAAGATTATATTTAATTATTGGTTTAGACCTTATATTATTTTGATAAAAAACCCTCACATTATTATGTTGTTAACCGTTTTTCAAAGTTTTGACACTACTAGCAAAATGGATATAAGATACCATTATTGTACTAATAAACCTCTTTATTAAATGGCAACTCCATTGTTCAAGTACTTGTTAAACTTGTATCTATCTAAAAATGTATCATTATAAATGAATTATGAATCTATTTAACTCTATATGAAAGAAAGAAGAGACATATAGGAATTCTGTGGATTATTACAAAATAAAAATACTTCACCAATCAGGGATAAGAAGTATAGGCGAGAACCTGGGTGCGGATGGCTCAAGCCTGTAATCCTAGCTACTCAGGAGGCTGAGATCTGAGAATGACAGTTCAAAGCCATCCTGGGCAGGAAAAGTCTGTGAGATTCTTATCTCCAATAAACCACTAGAAAACCGGAAGTGGCACAGTGGCTCAAGCGGTAGAGCGCTCTCCTTGAGCTGAAGAGCTGAGGTACAGTGCCCAGGCCCAGAGTTCAAGCCCCATGACGGAAAAAAAAAAAAAGAAGTATAGGTGAGGATACCTAACTCCCATAAAAGTCTAATGAAATTAGCACATGAAATTAGCAATGCATTTATTCATTTGTTTACAAAATAGGAATACACCCTATAGAGATAATGCTAGAACCACAATAGGAATGTTGGAAAAATATTTCAATTAATAAGTAATAGCAGAGTGAATTATGTTATTCAACTCCTTCCTAACATGAAGTGTACAATAAATACACTACAAATGAATTATATTACTGCACAATTATTAAATCAAAATAGAACTGTTCATTTTTCAATATATTTATATCTTCTAAGAAAATCTTCGAATTAATGAAGAACAAGGCCATATTCCTTTTTTAACTCTCAAGGAAAACTTCCATATATCAAATATGCCATGTAACCTAAAATCTTTATATCATGTTAAAATCCCTTTTCTTATTACATTTCTGTTTATCATCCATACATTTGTATTTATGATTTTGTTATCTTTTCTATTTATTTCTCTATGTTCTTACCAAAGACTTTATACTTTTTTTTAATCGTTTTTTTTTCTGGCAGTACTGGCAGCTCCTCACTTTCTCAATCTGTCTTTTTCTCTGTGGCTTCCTCAACCACTTAAGCCTGTCTCAGCATTTTGCCAGTTAACTGGAATGAGTTTTGGGCACATTTCTGCTTGGACCAGCTTTGAACAGCAATGCTCCAAGTCTCAGCCTTTTGAGTAGCTAAGATTACATGCATTGAAAACCTTCTTGCCTATACATTTTCAACACCTGGATGTGTGGACATCCAATATTGTTTTATAATTATTTCCTTGCCACAGTTTTTCACAATTTAATTTTTGATATACGCAGTTTGTTTGTATTCATTACTTGAACTCATTCTACAATGAATTTATGTAATTTGGCAGTGATTTACCTACAGTATTTTTATTGACATGTACTCATAGATATGATTTACAATTTTAATATTACTTTTACTGTTTTACTGTGTAGATCAGATACTTTCTTATAATAATGAGCCTTATTTCTAAAAAAATATAAATGTCAGATATTTATGTTGAATAGTAAAATGTTTAATTATAACTCATCCCACATACTATAAGAAAAAATTCATGAAGTTAATTTTATGATATCTCATAAGCAATAATTATTAATAATGATAAGGCATAAGTTACAGGTATTAGGACAAGGTCATCTTACTTTTGTAATGATGCTTTCACCCTGGGTCATTTTATTATTGATACAATTCTCATTAAAAGTAATTATGCTAAATATACTTTGTAAGAATAAGTCTTTAAGCTAAAAACTATTTAATATATTCTCAATTTAAATTTTCTTGCAACTGTTACTTAATTGTGAAACTTCTGTAAGAGACACAATATTCAGAACAAGGTCTGGTAATAGCCTTGGTATACCATTGACTTTTATCAAAGATTCCACAGAAGATAAAAATGATAATAAATAAAGAAGCCTTTTGTGAACATATAAGATACAGTTCAACAACTGAATGTTAGGTTTTTAAAGAGGCCACCCAGTAAAAAAAAAAGCGTGGTATTCAGGAAAGGGGTAGGTTGGTTCCTACCAACCAGGCCAGGTTGGCACTCCATGTGGCTGGGAAAGAGAGGGTATAACCCCAGGCCATGCCTTATCTAGGGTAGGGGCAGGGGAAGCTGTGGCCAGGTAAAGGAAGGTGGGACAAGGTGGGAGAAAGGTGTGGCCACATCGAATCCAGATGTGACCTCAAGGGATGTGGATGTGACCTATTCCAGGTGTGCCAGTTACCTAGGTAACAAAAGTACTGGTCCAAGAGTTGGCTGCAAGTAGGGCAATCTGCTCACCATCCAGGAACAGACCTTAAACTGAATGTATTATATGTAATTTTTCATTTCTATTTTCAAACTTACTTGAGTAAATATGAAAGCTTTAACATTTTTTATATTAAAAGAATTAGGATAGGTCAAATAGTCTTTGCCAAAAGAAAATGTTTGATAAATATTACAATTGACTATTTCCTAGAAAAATACTCTACTGTTACTCCTACGGTTTTAGACATCACTCCAGATATGAAATTGTAATTGTTTCTTCAGGTATCATTTGTATGTTTTTGTTTTGTTTTGTCAGTTATTGGGCCTGAACTCTGGCCTGGGCGCTGTCCCTCAGCAATTCAGATCAAGTCTAGAGCTCTACCATTTGAGCCACAGTACCACTTCCAGCTTTTTCTGCTTATGTGGTACTGAGAAATCGAACCCGGGACCTCATGCATGTGAGGCAAGCACTCTACCACTGAGCCACCTTCCCAGCTCCATTTAAAGTTTTTTTGAAAGTTGACCTCCAGAAGAATGGTTGATATTTTGTGATAAATATAAAAGCTTTCCTTCTTTTTTTGTTTTTGGCATTTTTTTATTAATAACATATTTTTTAATTGTGGAAAATACTGTACAGAGGGGTTACAATTAGGCAAGGTAATGAGTACATTTCTTATCAAGCATTGTTCTCTCCTCCTCCATTTTCCCTTAGCATCACTGCCCTCCCATCTCCTCCCCCAGCTTCCCCCCTCCCCCCAACCCTAGTTGTAAAGTTCGTTTTTCAACATAATGTCTTGTACATCTCATTGTTGCAATGGGTCTACCTGTATTCCTATTTAAACAATGTTTTTTCCCTTCCCCTCCCAAAATTATACCAACATCAAATGTAGTCAAAATAGAGGTTATACCATGGGGGAGGGACTTACAAAGCAACAAAGAAATGCATCATAAATACGTTAGAAACAATAGCAAGAAAGGAAAACAAATTGAGTGCTTATCTTGGGATTCATTTTGCCTAACATCAACATATCTGACCGTTTCTGCTTGTCTCAGACATATACTAGTTATTGCAAATAAGGGAAACCATGGACGTATGTTTCATTGGGTCTGGCTTACGTCACTTAAAATATTTTTTCCAAGTCTCCATTTCCTAACAACTGGGGCAAAGTAATTCTTTCTGATAGAGGCATAGGATTCCATTATGAATATATACCACATTCTCTTGATCCATTCATCTGCTGAGGGGCATCTGGGTTGCAGGACAGAATAGGAGAAACCCTAGGTCTCCTTGGCACAGGCCGAAAATTTCTTAATAGAGACCCAGAAACACAACAAATCAAAGAAAGTTTGGACAAAGGGATTGCATGATATTGCAGAGAGTTTCTGCATGGCAAAAAAAATAGCTAGCAAGATCAATAGAAAGCCCACGGATTGGGAGATCTTCATTAGCCATACAACGGGCAAGGGTCACATATCTAAAATATATCTGGAACTCAAAAAATTAAATCTCCAACAACAAATCCTGAAAGAAACAACTGCCCAATAAATAAGTGGGCTAAAGACTTAAAGAGAAACTTCTCTGAGGAGGAAAGAAGGATGGACAATAGACACATGAAGAAATGCTCAACCTACCTAGCCATAAAAAAAATGCAAATCAAAACAACACTGAGCTACCAGCTCACCCCAGTTAGAGTGCAAAAATCAAGAACTCTAACAGCAACAGATGGCTGGAGGGGATGTGGACAGAAGAGAACCTTAGTCCATTGTTGATGGGAGTGTAAACTTGTTCAACCACTTTGAAAAGCAGTATGGAGGTTCCTCCAAAGACTCCACATAGAGCTCCCCTATGACCCAGCAATCCCACTTTTGGGCATTTACCCAAATGATCACAAACAAGACCACACTAAAGCTACCAGCACAACTATGTTTTATTGCAGCATTATTTACCATAGCTAAGAAAAGCTTTTCTTTCTTTGAAAAAAAATACTTTTTTCTCCCTCCTGCTCCCCCCAAAATCAATTACTTTTGTAATCAAAACTTTAACTGTTAAACCTTAATTGCTTACATATTTATTAAAGGATGCACAAGAATAAGCCTTGAACTTGGAAAAATTATATAAAGTGAAGTAAGCCAGGCCCAAAGAAATTTAGGTCCCATGCTTTCCTTTATTTGCAATAACTAGTATATGTCTGGGACTAACAGAAAAGAGCAAAAGTTATACCTATGACCAGATTAGATGATGTTAAGCTAAGTGAATCCCAAGATAGGGACACAAGTGGTTTTTTCTTTCTTGCTATTGTTTCTAATGTATTTATAATGTGATTTTTTTGTTTCTTTGTATGTTCCTCCCCCATGGTATAACCCCTGTTCTCACTGTATTTGATGTCGGTGCCTTGCATCTTGTATAAACCCTTCTCTAATTTGAGGAGGGGAAGAGAAAAAACAAAATGCTTAAATAGGGATACAGGTTGTCCCATTGTAACAATGAGATGTACAAGATGTTGAACAATGAATTTTACAATTTAGGTGGGGGTCTGTGGGTGGGGGGGTGGAGTGTAGTTGTGGAGGTGGAAGGGAAGGGAAGGTTGGGGAAAAGCAAAGGGGGAAGTAACAATGCTTGATAGGAAATGTACTCATTACCTTGCTCAGTAAATGTAACCACTCTGTACAATATTTTTACAACAAAAAATGTACAAAAAAAGAAAAAAAGAATAAGCCTTGATTTGAATAATTCTGGGTCAAAATTCTTAGAGTACTATAAAATGTTATAGAGACTAAACCTACTTTATGTATAAACCACTATATATTTTCTGATGTTTATGAAATGCAAACATGCATGCAAATATATGTATTGGACTAAAATTAATTAACATTCTCTTATATCCAAGATAAACATATTTAAAGACTTGACACCTGGTGCTGTTTTTCCATCTTAAAATTTGTGTATTCATCCTACTACAAGAATCCTACCTTAAAACAAATAAATGGAAACATGTGTGAACTTTCCCCATTTACCAATCTGTATTTGAAGAAACATATAAACTTGATCATCAGCTGTATGGTTTCCTGTGTCTCTAGAAGCAATTGCTTTGTTTAACCTGAAACAGAAAATTGTAGGTGACAATGCCTATTGTTATAGTTGATATTGAAATTTCCCTTTTGGGAAATAAATACACACACACACACACACACACACACACACACACACACAGAGGAAGTCTGTCCCCAAAAGTACACATTGCCTTCAATATGGACTGTCGCCTGTTTTATATAAATTCATAAAGCTGTTATCATCTTCCATAAAATATAACAGTGGAATATAACTGCATAAATTAGAAGGTTTGACTTTTAAATATTTGACTGTATATCATCCTCCTAGTTTTTGTGTTGACACAAACTTTTCATTAATTTAACTATATCTCTTCCAACTTCCTGCTATTTAATTTCCCAGTACCATATTTTCATTCTTTGGATCCCTATACCGAGTCTTTAGTCCCCACATCTATTCTTTTCCTCTTAGTATCTAAAAATACTACATTGCTTAACTTTACCATGTGTCGGTTCTTCCTCCTTCCCACGAAACACGGACGGGGTCTGAGGAAAGGTAAGTGCCCTACTTGCCTGTTCCCTAGCCTCCTTAACACGGGACACAATCAGATGCAGTCGGGAGTCAAGTTAAGCAGGAACTAGTTTATTACCACACACCAAGCACTTTTTAAAAGCAAAAAGACCGGGTGGCATGGGGAGGAAAAGGAACCAACCAATCACTGTAAAGGTCTATCATGCACCTAAGCTTCCAGGAGCTGTTTACTCACAGAATGTAAACAAATCAGTCTCTGCCCACTCAACTCCCTCTCAGCTCCATCTTTGCTGCAAATGTGCCCTACAACCATGACTGATATTTTGTTAAGAAATCCAGGTATCTGAATCATTTAATCTATTTCCCAATATGGGAAAAAGTGAATCATTTTAAATATCTTCAATCCCAGGTGAAGTTGGTCTCATAATCCATAATCTTATAGTATTTATTGGTGAATGTGTGTGCAAGGAATAATCACCAATTTTACAGTGCTCTAAGAAATGTGAAATAGGTGGAAACTGAAAGCAGTTTTTCTGAGATTTCAAATCACATATAAACACAAAGAATCTTGACAGCATCTTACAGAAAAATGATATTTTTTACTCAATTTTAAACTGACTTAATGACATGCAGGTAAAGAAAATGTTCATTATGCTAATGTCTTTAGAAGCCATTCCCTTCACCACATAAATACTTTTAAACTGTAATCTAATGATGAATACCTCTTCATGTTTGTTTGTGTGTTTTAAATCTGGAGACTTTGCAGATGACAGCTGATGGACTGATATATTAGAGGGCAGTACAACAGCAGCATTGTACAGTACATGCATTGCACAGAAGTCTCCCCACTCTCTACCTTTATGCTATACTTGTTTTCCTATGTAAAAGTTGAGAAATTATGTCCTGCATATATGTATTCTGCACAAGTTGCAAGCACACATATGCTAATGTTTTATAATTTCTGTAATTTCTTTGGGAATATTTTAAAAAGCAATTTAAATATTTTACCTCTTTCTATCATCCGCAGAACTTTATTTTGAATATTTTTATTACTTTAAGGAGTTGTACAAAGGAGTCTCCATTCAACAAAGCACTTTATGCATAGAGTGCTTCTTGATCAATGTCACCCCTTTCAACATTCTCACCCACACTTCCCAATCCATCCCCTCCTGTCCTTTTCTTAATCTTTAGGTTATTTTGTTGACATTTTTGACATTTAACAAAGCAGTTCATGTGTACAATATGTCTTGATCTGTGACATCCCTTCAACATCGTCACCCTCCCTTTGACCCTCTTTCCCTTATTTTTCCTCAATTCTGTGGTACATTCAATGCCTTCTTGCCTGCATTCTACTCCTTATCTTGTTTTTTTTTTTTTTACCTGCCTCACTTTTGAAAGCCCCCAATTTCTGATAATTTTAGGGGGAGGTTTTGAGTTAATCTTTCTAAAGAACTGTGCTATTTGCACTCTCTGAGATTCTATTATATTTCAATTAACTTATTTATAACCACTTACATACCACCCAGTGTGTTTACTTACAGATGTATAGGCACATCCTAGCTACCACAATGAGAGAAACCTGCAACCTGTGTTTCTCTGGGTCTGGCTTATTATTATTTTTTCTAAATCTTTCTGTTTACTCCTTATGAATGGTTCAATATCATACTTTCTGATGAATATTTAATTTGTGTGTGTAGAATTTTAATTTTTATCAGCTTATTTTTCTATATGAGAGGGTTTTATTTATTTTTATACTTTCATTACTGTGACATACTTGTGCAATCAGTAAATTCTCTTGATTTGTGTTTTTGGTGATGTTCTCTATTTTCCTTTTAATATTGCAAACAATTAGCTTGATGGAATGTAATTCTCTAATTACAAATTTTTATTCTAATGTATTAAGCATATACCTTCTAATTTTGACTGGTATTATGACTGACAGAACATAAGTCTTCTAATCATTTTGTTTATATGATCACCTCCAAGAATTTGTTGTTACTATTAGTTAATCCTATCTTGCAGGATTCTAATTATATATAGGCTGTAATGTTTGATGTTTTCCAGACTCTTCTGTGTTTCTGTTGATCTTCTCTTCATTTCTTTATTGGTGATTTCCAGTGAACTGAACCTCTGACATATATTTAAAATTGAAATTTTGTTGTTGTTTTCCATCTAAAGTATTGTTTACACTTGGAACTAACAACACCTTAGGGACTTAGGGTGAGGAATTACTAGGCCACTTAAGCACTCATAAACTTAATTTGTAGTGACTGGCAGGATCGTTGTGGTTGCCTTCATTGTACTGGCAATTCATCTAAAGATTCCCTGTGCTTTGGTAAAAGAGTCAGGAATTTTTTCTCAATATATGAGTTATGTTCTAAGCTTTCTCTTGCCACATATAGGTTAGTTGTTTGTATCATAAAATAGTTGACAATTATTACACTGAAATGATATTATAATTTAAACATGTTTAAAATATTAATCTTCTAAATGGAAATTTAGAAGACGGTATTGTCAAATCAAATATACCTATTAAAATATAGTAGATAATGATACAATGATTTTACCTTGGGCACACAAGTATAGTTTTCTCCTAGCAAACCTATTATGGAATTACTGTATTAAAAGATTAAATTGAGATACCATTTAATCTTTTCATTAGAATCAGAAAGAACACTCAATAAAGTGCAATGCTGATTAATCATAAAAGCTCTTAATAAACCAACACAATCAGAGAACTTCTCTACAGAGAATAATAGATACCTACTTCTAACCTAGTGTAATTATCATATTTAATGTTGGACTGTCACAAGCATTATTTTTTAAATCAAGGACACTATAAGGTAGTAACTTTGTACCACTTTATTCTTTATTGAATAGAGATTTTTAGACAATGCAATAGGATGGTAAATGTAGTAAAATCAGAAAGGCTCTAAAAAAGGATTAAAAGTGTCATATTCCACCCATACTGTAATTATCTTCATGGAATAATCAAAATAACCTTGGACAATTAATTTTCAATTGCACTTCCTTTCCTATTATAGAGAAATCATTTCAGTAAGAAGATTAAAAGCTTAAATATGAAAGATTAAGTTTTAAAACACTGGAAAATGAATGAAAGAATGACACTGATTACACTTATCATTTTAGAGATGAGTGAAATATCTTAAGCAAGATTTTAAATGTATGAGTCATAAAATATGGTAAAATAAAATTGCATTAAGTAACACATCATAAAATACAGGAAGAAAATACTAAAGTGGTATGTAATAGATTATTGGATTATTATTAGCTATAATAGATTATTAACTCTCTAAAATTCAAAACAAAATAAATAATTAAATAACAGTTATTTGCTGGAAAAAAATAAATGAATAAAATATTACTCTCTCCTTAAAGATATAAATAGAAAACATTGTTTCAGGTCTAGACTATTCAAGCATTAATCCCTGAACTCAAACTCCAGGACCACACTAAATCAGAGAAACAGAGAAAAGAAACATAAGCATTCCATACAATAAGTATTACATTTTCAACTTTACAATTTTGAATTTTTTCCCTTTTCTTCCTAACTCACTATAATAAATTTTTGTCAACATGTTTAGACAGCAGTAAGTTCTATATTTATTGTTATTGTTGTTTGTAGTGGGGCTTGATCTCAAGGCTTGAGCACTGAGTAGTGCCCTCCCACTTTGGGCCACAGCTCTACTTCTGGTTTTTAAGTCATTAACTGGACATAAGAGTCTCCTGGCCTTTCCTGCAATAGCTAGCTTTGAACTGTCATCATCACTTGGAACCATATAGTTCTCTGACCTTGTTGGATTGTTTTAAATGTTTGGATTGTTTCTTTAAATTTTCCCACATCATTTTTCCATTACTAGATTTAAAAATTACCTCATTTTAGACTTTTCCCTTATACTGAAAAGCACTCTAAAATTTACTTTGTATCTATTATTTGTTATATACTAATTTTCCTATATGTACAATATATGTAGGTTTTATTTTTTGACTATTTACACTTTCCTTCACAGACATTTCTGATACTCTGTCTGTTAAAATATGGAGTTGGGGGGCTGGGAAAGTGGTTCAGTGGTAGAGCACTTGCCTTGCATGCATGAGGCCCTGGGTTCGATTCCTCAGCACCACATAAGCAAAAAGAAAAAAAGCCAGAAGTAGCGCTGTGGCTCAAGTGATAGAGCGCTAACCTTGAGCTGAAGAGCTGACGGACAGCCCCAGAGTTCAGGCTCCTTGACCGGACCCCCCCAGAAAAAATACATATATATATATGGAGTTGTTTTCCTAATCTTTGTGATTATGTTTTTGTGTGGATGTGATTTCTTATTTAGAGAGAATTACTCCAAAATTCAGTTATATGTTAAAGTTTAGCAAGCTAAATTAAAATTATATAAAAATTTTAATGAACTTTGAAATTCAGTGCATACACATTGTTGTTTGTGTGGCGGGGCGGGGGGGGGGGGGGGCTGAACTCTGGGCTGGGCGCTGTCCCTCAGCTCTTCAGCTCAAGGTTGGCGCTCTATCACTTGAGCCACAGCACCACTTCCGGCTTTTTTCTTTTTGCTTATGTGGTGCTAAGGAATCGAACCCAGGGCCTCATGCATGCAAGGCAAGCACTCTACCACTGAGCCACCTTCCCAGCCCCATATGTTTCACTATTTATTTTTCCTTATAAAAGGTGGAATAGAAGCATAAAATTTTAGACATGGATAGTGAAATATGATAGAAACAGGATCATACTAAAAGACCAAAGAAGACGATAGATAGATAGATAGATAGATAGATAGATAGATAGATAGATAGATAGATAGATAGATAGATAGATAGATAGATAGATAGAAAATTCATTGGGAAGGCCATATCTACAATTCAGTTTTTATCTTGTTTAATATCGAATATGTTCATATATTGTTTGGAAGAAAAATTAATAAATGCTTAAGCACTAGAATAAATAAAAATGATGTAATTTCACTAATTTGTCCTATGTGCTCTTAGAGAGCTATATGGCTTATGAGTGGCTGTTGAAGTAATTTCAGAAATTAGTTGGTAGATGAAATAACAAATGGAGATAACTTTTTGTGATGCTGTTTGCTGAGAGCCAAATCTTAAATATAAAAATCTTGTGTGCCTTTTTCAGAAGTGTTAGCTCCCAGAAGAACAACTGCTATTGGTAATCCACTAGGGAAAGAGAAAAAAATGGCAATTTGACACAGATACATTCAAGCTTATTCATTTAATTAATTTTATGAAATCATAGAACTTAGTTTTCTTAATGAATATAATGATAAGTATTAACATGTGGAAATTATAAAACTGTAATTATATTTTTCAATTGATAAGTGCAAGGAAACATATAATTACTGTTTTGAACCTTTTAAAATAATAATTTTCTCATTCCTGTATATGGATGGCCATGGATTAATGGTTTAGAAAACTTAAGAAATCAGGGGACAGAAAGTAAGAGCATGTAACCCAGTTTTCATTCTGTTCTAATTATATGTAAGACAAGTAATTAGTATATCTGTTCCTTTTTGCTAATGTAAACATATGAACATTAGACCAAGTAACTGGATTTGTGAATGAGTTCCATGGAGTTTTCATATTTTATGAGAGTTCCTTCGTTAATGCCAAAAGAAAAGTCTTCATCATGGATATAAAGTATTTTGAGTTCAAGTCCTAATTAATGAACAAAGTATGAATTTGTTAGGCATATTATTTCACAGTAGAAGAATGGCTGGAGATATTTTAAATCAGTAACAATATTTGCAAGTTATCAAGTTTCACTATGAAAGACAAGACTGGCCTCTCTGATTAAAATGTGGGAGTATTTCTGTCTTGGTGGGCACATTGTTAACACATTACATGGGAAACAATCTATTGAGCTTGCAGGTGGATTCTATCTTCCATGATGGATGGAACTCTAGCAGGAAAATGGTCATAGTTGTGAACATTTTGAATCACAAAATTTCCTGCCAGAGATATTTTGAAATCATCGATTACAACAATAATTGCCTTACAAAATAAAGCCATCATAGTCTTTATGAGTTAAGAGTGCTTCCAGAGGGAAAAAAGAAATTCTTTAGGAAAATTTGACTCTACATTAATAATATAAAAACACTTTTTATAAATGTGAACACTGTGGTAGAAACTCATTACTATAATTATTCAGCGAAGATAATGTGCAATTTGGAAGCATAAGGCCTTTGATCTCTAAACTTTCAAATCTCGTGGAATTTCTACAGCATTTAACAGTATATTACTGTCTCATTTTTTCCTTTGGATTCTTTCTTAATTTAGCTTTGAATGATACATTTAATAAAAATAAAAGCAAGTAAACTCAGAGAGTAATGTTTTGTAATAAACAAAATTTCTGATCAGGGAAATATAATTAGCCTTTAATAGAACTAAGCTTGATTTTTACATTTATTGTAAATGGCCTTGTGAACTTGTCAGAGGTTTTTAAATTACTGACATACACTAGTTTGGGGATAAAAAATATTTTTATAGTGTAAGTTTGCTGTGGTATGTAATATGTAAATAGAGATCCTTGATGTTGATAAAGACAATCTTAATTTCCCATCAACCTAAGTAAACTTCAGACAGTCTTTTTGCATATATTACTCACTCATTAAGAAATTTTGCAGGTGGGTAGAGCTATCCACACAAGTTTATCTCATCCTTTTGCTTAAACTAAAAACATAGGATATATATATATATATACTCATATTCAATATGATACATATAGTATAAATTATACAATATACAAATTCTATATATCATTTTTGAGATATAAAAATTCTTAGAGTCCTAAATTCCTAGATTCCTATATAGCACTGTTTTCTCCAAGAAATAGAATATTTCTAAAAGAAAAAGAGCCAAGCATATTGTCTCTAGCTTATTGTTTCTAAAGCAGTAGTTTATCCCATGGCGAAATAAGACTTTGTTATTTTTTTTCCTATATCTTCCAGCCAGTTAAAGAGAATCTGTGAAAACTTAGACACTGACTAGGTTCTTAATAATTATTTTCCTTTACGCAAACTTAAGTATTATCTTTCTCTACCATAGTAGGGGAGCTTAAACTACATTGTGTATGCATAACTCATCATGTGCTTTGTTCTATGTCTGGGACCCCCACACATTTTGATTCTTATTTCAGAAAAACCATAGTAACCACTCCCTTTTTGCTTCAACTTTAATTTCTGTCTGAAAAACTGACTAACAATTTGTGTCCTCAGTAAAGTATATTCCGAGCATTTTTACATGATTTCATTGTATTTTGGATATGGTGTTAAAATTACAGTATGTAAATATTTTTATATGTATGTTATATTAATAACATATAAGCATATATGTTAATATATCATACATGTAAAATATATGTATATATTCCTTAGACAAGGAGTTTCTATTTTATATAATTACATAATTCAATAATTTATACATAGTACTAGTTTCAAATTAATTAATAATATTTTCTAAAGAGCTATTTTGAAACTAACTTAAATCTACCTAGTGAAAATATCATCTGAGTTACAATCATGTGAGTTTTGGCTTTATGACTACCCTTTATATTTCTATTCTTACTCTCATGACATATTTTTAGTAGAATTACAGAAAAAATAATTTTAAATTCATTAAATTCCATATAGGTTGCTCTAAAATGTTCCTTTATACCTAGAAGAAAACAGTGTGTCTCTATCCTACCTATTTTATGGATCTATACTTTTAAAAGTTGTCTATAATCATTGTATTCCAAATACATTGACTTTTCTCTCCCTCAGAATTTTCTTATGGCACTGTGTTCTTTTAGATGGCTTCTGTTTGGGTTCTCTTTGAATTCTCTGCTCAGTATTTCACATCCTCACAAAGTCCTTCTTTAACTGTTACATGTTGCAAGAATAATGCAATGTAACAAATCATCCAGAATTCAGCAGCTTCCAAAGGATTTATTGAGCTCATGAGTCAATTGATCACTGATTTATGCTAGAGTCAGCTGGGTGGTTTTTCACTTCTGGTTTGGTTTAGCCATATATCTATTGAAAGGCTAACTTTCCACTAAGTTAAAAGTATGACCTGGCTGTTTCTCACATTTTCAGGCAGCGTAGATCAAGTATATTTTCATAGTGGCAGTTAAGAATTAAACACTAAGAATTTTTTGTGTAATTTATATATCAATAATCCATTGACCAAAAAAAAGGCTAAATAGCCAAACTCAGTGTCAAGTACTGGAGGAATTAGATTCATTCTTTTAGTGTACAACTTCCTACCAAAAGGCTTGCATAGTATGAACATTTAATCATTGTAATGATCAATGAAGTTAATGTACTGCACTCAGCTCTCTGGTGACAAATTTTTTCATATTCTTTTTGCCTTCACAGCACTTTCATTCTTGTCAAGACCAATGAAGTTTGACTTAATTAGATCAAGCTCAAAGTCATGAACCTCATGACCATCATGAAGGCAGACTGAGAATCACCTTAATGTGAGGAACTATGCATTCAAAATACAGCCCTCATGAATTCTGAAGTGTGTGATCTTTACAATGAGTCACAATTGCCCTAATAAACACTCTCATTTGAAATAGGAATAATTAAGGAAATGTCCAAATGATCTGTGTGTTCACTAACTTCCTTCTGTAATTGTACAAAATTCAGTAGAAAAATACTGAAGCATTTTCTGAACATATTTTGCTAAAAGTTTTTAATCCAAATCTGGTTTATAGAAATTGACAAAGACAAAACCTTCTATTTTAGGCTTTTCAGATAATTTCAATGTTATTTCATGAAAAAAACACCAAGAGCTTTTTTACCCTCTGGTTATAATCCACATCATATAAATAAATGCATAATCATAATTACTTTCCTTCTATGGTAACCCTCACTGTACTAGTTTTTTGCTATTTTAAGATAGTATGCTATGATCTAATGTTTCCTAGGAGCTCTACAGAAAGAGCCAGAATAGTTTAGGAGGCACTACCTCGGTATTTTAAATGCCTTGACAGGGCTTCACAACTCTGCGGTTACACGATCTATACCCTGAAGTCAATTCCCATTGGAAAGAATTATGCTCACTTGGGGTAAAAAAAAAAATGTCATTTTCTCACATAGCAAATTCTGCTTTTCTTAGCAATCTAGTCTTTCTTCTTTCTTTCCACTATGTCTTATTTTTAATATCTTTTATTATTCAATTAAAATAATTTATATATTTTATTTATATTATGGTGACATTGCATTTTAATACTGTTTGATGTATTTGACTGCTATTACTAAAATTATGTTATATAGTAAATTTCAATGAGTCCTTATTTGTATAGGTCAGAAATGTCTCCTGTGTTTGAATGTTTAGAACCTATTTTTGGCCTGGTTTACCCTCATTTCTCTGTGGCAGACAGGTTTCTATCAAATGAGACAGCAGGAGGATTTTGCCTGTCGTCTCTAACCCTTTAGCAGTGGACACAGCATGTTATCTGGGGAAAAAATGGTTTCAAAAGTAGAAGTAAAATCTTCTACTTCTATGAAACTGGATTTCATAACATAGCCCAGGAGATGCCAAATTCTTGAATTCACAGTGCTCAGATTTCAGTGATAGGAAAGACACTACATCTCTTGAGTTACATGCCTCAGAATGAGAGATGGAGAGAGTAAAAATGGAACCATTAGTTTCACAAATCCACATCATTTTTTCACTGCATTAACTCAAGTGCCTCATGGATGCCTATTCTTATCCTGAATTTGTTTCTGAGTACATCTTGAAATTCTCAATGTAGAGAATGTGGATACTTAGTAATTTTTTTTTGTTTTTGATACTAAGAGGGGTTTTTTAAAAAATATTTTTATATGAAAACCTAAGATCTAGATACTTGATTATTTCTGGACTACTTGAGAAAAGTAATCCTTTTCAATTGACTTGTGGAATGACTAGAGGTGAAATATGAGCTAATTGGCATTCGAATAAATGTCCTCACAAAGCATGAACTATATATCTCAGACACAATGTTATGTGTATATTACAGGACCAATACATAATCGGCTCAAAAAGAATCTCTTCCAGGTTACAGTTGCATAAAAACGAATAATAATGAAACAATACATGCCAAATAGGATGGCATTTGTTTAAAGTATAATAGATGCTTAAAAATTAAGATGTCACTAAAGCCAGGAACGATGGTCCTCATCCCTAATCTTAATTACTTGGGAAATAAAGATCAGAAGTATTAAGATTAAATTCATTCCAGGCAAAAATATTTGTGAAACTCCGTGTCACTAATTTGAAAAAAGGTTGGGTACAGTGATACGTCATTATCCCCACAAAATTAAGTGTTAATATGAGGATTCTGATACTAGTTGGTCAAGGATTAAACATGAAAGCCTATTTAAAAAAATAAGAGGCAAAAGTGTTGGTGATAAGCACTGATAGCAAAAGTCTGCCTGGCAAGTATGAGGCATATTTACCAACTGATCAAAGACAGGTTTTTTTGGGACTTGCCTATTTGTGCAAGATTATTTAATATATCATTGTCAAAATTTTATTAAAGTGTTACATTACACATTGATATACAATAGAATCAAGATAATTTGGCTTTCATCTCAAAAAGAGTAATTAAGAAAATAAAACAAAAAATCTATACTAGTCCAGATTTAGAGGAGATGGTGCAGTAATTGAAAGTCTGTGAAAAACTACAAGGATAAAACATTTACAGGAATAAATTGATAAAGCCATTAATACATGAAAATGGATTAAAAATTTAGTACTAGTATATTCAAATTTTCATATCTTATATTAAGATTACTGATCTCTTTTGATTTAATTTCCATACAAGGAAAATGTTAGGGTCCTAGTTTTAATTTTGTACACATGGCTTTCCAGGTTTTCAACACTAGTTATATAAACAGACTATCATGTCTCCCACATGATTTTGACATCTCCATTAAGAATCTGATAACCATAGGACTATAGCTACATTTCCCTTCTATTCCATCAATCTACACATCAAATTATGGATTCCATGGTTCTGAACCATTTCAGACATCATATATACCTGTATATATGTATACATGTATATATATGTTTATGATTACCCTTTTTAATATTGATCTTTTGGAAAAGTATTTGGTACTAACAAAAGTTTTATGTTTGTTTCGTGGTCATGTGGTCATGCATGGAATAGATTGCTCACTGTATTCACCATATCTTTTTCTCTTATTTCTAGCAGAATGAAATGTTAAAGGATATTCAGTGTTTCAAATAAATTCAATTGTTTTGTTGTTCTAACTTGCATCAGATTAAACAGCATAAGAGTCCTGAACAGCACAAAGTCCTGAACAGTTGGATGCAAATGAATTAAAATCCAGCAGTTTCTCGTAAGCGTGCCTTAAGAGATGCTGTTTTCTTTGTTTTTTAAATATATGCTCTCAATAGGAAATGTACTCATTACCTTACTCATGTAACTGTAACCCCTCTGTACAGTATCTTTACAACTTATTGTAAAGATTGAGCATTGTTACCCCCTCCTTTGCTTTTTCTTTACCATCCCTTCCCTCCCCCTCATCCTCTGAAATTGTAAAAAAAAAAAATGGAGAGGGGAAGGGAAATAACAAAATGCTAAAACAACGATACAGGATGACACATTGTAACAATGAGATGTACAAGACACTATGTTGTTTTGTTTATCTGGACTGGAATGGTAGTGTTTTTATGAAATTCCCATGCTTTCATAAATCAGTGCAGCAATTGAATCTAACCACTTTGGAGAGTCTCATCTTCAGACATTAGAAGCATGAGAAAAAATAACCTAGCCTTGAGTTTCAGTCATTGTATTATTACATGGAAACCTATATTTTCTTCACATAACTATCTACCCAAATTCAAATTTTAAAAATAAAAAACACATTGTTATGGGTTTGTTATGGTGGAACATGCCTATATACCCCACTATTAGAAGCTAAGATAGGAATATTAATTTGAGGCTAGCCTGGTCACATAGCAAAATATTATTTTAAGATAAGCAAATGAATTAACAAATAAAACAAATTTCTAGACTCAAAAGACACAATGCCTCTATCCCAGATCAGCATAATCACTATAATATAAAACTGCTTGCAAAAATGTATAGAAGCCTGGCACAGGTAGCTCATGTCTGTAATCCTAGCTACTGAAGTGGCTGAGATCTGAGGACTCTGGTTCAAAGCCAGCCCAGGCAGGAAAGTCCATGAGACTCTTATCTCCAATAAACCACCAGAAAACCAGAAGTGGTGCTATGGCTCAAGTGGTAGTGTGCTGTAGAGCTGAGGGACATTGCTCAGGCTCAGAGTTCAAGCCCCATGACCCACCAAAAAATAACATAAAATTTTAAAAAGTGTATAGATATAGAACTAAATTCAGTGAGTTAATTTTATTTTTTTGCAAATTCTTTATTGTGATTAAGTGATTACATAATTTCACAGAATTGTGGGATAGTTAATGCTTAAAGTCACAAAACACATTCTGATTTTCATGGGGCAAATTGTCTATCATGGTCTATAAAATTTATGAGTTCTATGAGCTTTGACAATACAGTTGAGCTTTTTGACAATACAGTTATTTCTTCCACATCGGGTGATATATTAGGTGAGTTACTTTTAGATGTCAAATCTTTTTATCCTTTTATTTTTTTATTTTTTTTCAACAAAACTGAAGTTTAATTTCAGAAAATGTGTTAAAATATATATACATCAATTTCTGACATATAATCAATGTGTTAGCACACACAAAATGATGCTTTCTCTTCAAAGTGTATTTATGAAATGTACATTTTAATTTAAACTCAGTATACACTGCACTTAATCTGCATGTTGCATTTATTAAATACAGTAAAATCTGTGATGCAACAAAACTTTTTCTGCATACGAAATCGAAAACACCATTTTAAATGATTAAAAGCTGGCTCACTTCATTTCTGTTTTTGTACAACTAGTGCACTGAACACTAGCTCAGCCTACCACCCACCTGCTTGATCTCTTTTATTGACATTGTTCACAGACTAGTACACACTACAGTAAGAGTGCTGGGTGAGAACATCAGGTACGGAAGTGGTTCAAAGGTTGCAGGCATGCAGAGCATGCTAGACAGCAGAGGAAACTGTGACCAAGAAAACACTAAATAAAATACATGAAGAATGTGCATGATATATATAAATATATATCTTTCTATATGAAAAAACAAAAACAAAACTCCATTACACAGCTTTGCTTCTTTGGTTACAAAGTAGGTTGAACAATTCACAGCTTTTTATTCCTACCCGAAAGAAAGTCATATGAAATGTTGAAAAGCAGAGAATCATGGCAATTTCTCTATTAGAAAGTAGAAAGAAATGAACAAAGTTTTCTTCATCAAAATAGCCCAATTATTTATTATATCACAATAACTGGTGACTGCCTGTACAGATGCACTGTGTTCTTCATACTTGCACTATACAAAATTTACATTCAAGCTGGGTCTTTACTACAGAAAATAAATACCAAAGGTAAATTGCCATTAGTGTTAGATAGAATGCCAGGATTCTTTTGTTCAATTATTGAGGATTTCATTTCACAGAAATTTTTATTTTTTTTGAATAATTATAAGTATCTGTAAAGCAATTGAAAGACAGTATTTCATTTCATAGATAAAACGTTTAGGAAATAATTGTTTATCCTTTTAATACATTTTACAAAGCAGTCTTCAGCCAGGCTTTGAAATTAATTCTATCAAATAAACACATATAAACAATTTCAAAAGAAAGATGGAAGGCAGAGACTTGAATTAATACTGTCAATTTCCCTTTGTAAGCCTGTGTAGAAGGGGTAAAATAATGTATTACAATGATATATCAAGTTGTTTATACTTATTAAATCATTTTAGTAAAGACATTGACTTGTGTGAGGCTATTATGATATTAACTATCATTAGTAACTTGAAAATATCCTTTATTGACAACAACTTAAATATTTACCTGGTACAGAATATTTTTTAAATTTTTCTTTTTTTACTGTGAAAATACCATATAGAGGGGTTACAATTACATGGGCAAGATAATGAGTACATTTCTTATCAAACATTGTTGACTCCTCCTTTGTTTCCTCTTCCCATCCCTTCCTATCTGCCCCTACCTGCCACCGCGCCCCGCTCCCCGCCCCCCCCCGGGACAAAATTGTAAAGTAAAAATAAAACTAGTAAGAACTCTGGCTCAGACCAGCACAATCCACAGTGTGGACTTGAATGTAAATACTACAGCAGAGTTTTAAGGAAGTGGGCAGATGCATGCTGCACACCAGGCAGCCCAGTGAGATAAACCACTGGATTCACTGTCGGGAGAGGGTATAAGCTAGAAGAGTGGCAGAGGATTTCTTGACTTCAGATCTCTATAAACCTTCCACCTCCATTGGTGTCCAAAGCAAACAAATTCCTAAGAATCCTTGATGCCCCATAGAACCCCCAGAACACACACACACACACACACACACACACACACACACACACACACTACCTCATTTTAGCAGATTCTCCTGGTCTGGAACTTTCTCTTGCCACAAAATAACATACCCAGGCTGAACCTGGTCCAAGTAGAACGCAGAGACTTTCTAGAGGATCGTTGAAGTTTACAAGAGGCTGAGGCCTATAGTTCCAGGAGAGACCACCACTCAAAAGAGAAATTTGAAAGCAACACCAAACACAAAGAGTTCTTTGATGTCCAAGATGGGAAGAGAATTCCAGGCACTTGGAAAAGACTCAGCCTGAACCAACACCTCTCTTCAACAAGAATGCTATCTGTTTTCTTGTTTTCTCATGATAGTTTTGGCTTGCAAGTTCAATTTGTAGTATTTTCTTTTGTGTAATTTCTGTTTTTGGTTTCCCCCTACTTTTCAAAATGTTCTATATTTCCTTTCCACAACAGTTTAGCAATCTCAAACCCTATGGCTTCTGAGTCAATCCATTGCTCCCAATTTTCCTAATTTCATTTCCCCATTCTTTCTTTAATTTACCGATTATGTAACTTGTATTTACACTCCCAGTTTACCTCCTAGAACCTGAAATCTATTACTATACAGCCTTGCTCGGGAGGATGCTGATACAATATCTCCAGTCCCTTCTTATTTCAAATTCTCACATCTCAGTTTAATCCAATGATAACAAAGTGACTCAAATGTCAGATAAAGAACTAAAATCTATTTTTAAAAAATACTCAGTGACTCCAATGAGGATTCAAATAAAGTGATAAAGTTAGAAAATTAGTTCAAGAATTAAACAAAAATCGCAAGCATGGATGGAAAATTCAACAACAAAATAGAAATTGTATAGGAATAATAAGAAGAAAGGTTACTAATGCAAATCAATAAGCCAAATAAAAGCACAATATATTATGGCATCAGCTGACAAGATAAAGTAGAAAGTGTAATATAAATAAAGCTGAGAAAATATTCAACAAAGAAAGAAATAGAGAATTAAGGTTACAAACAACAAAAATTCTAGTACAGAGGAAGAAGTGAAAATAAGAATTCACAGGGCAGAAGAAGGAGCTGAAATAAAACTAAAGTTATAGGAAATCTATTCAATGAAATTATAGAATCAAAAATCAAAAATCTTTTTTATAATGTAAACAGTCCTGTATGGGATTTGTTTTGAGGTCAAATAGATATGACCAGAGAAATGCAACCAATGTCACATCATAATTAAAACTGCAAGATAGGAAAATGAAGAAAGGATATTGGAAGTCATAAAGATAATAATGTTAGCTTACATATAAAAAGTTAGCTATTTTTATGTGGTGTGAATTAATATGAAATATTGAAGTGTAAACTAAAAATGGTAAGCACTATAATCATAAGAAAAATAAGCCTAAATAATACATATTGATAATATATTGATATGAAGTAGCTAACTAGACATAAGAACCAGAGCTTAATATATCATTTTTTCTTTAATTTATAAATATTTAAACCAAAGTATGCAGGATAACATAATACTGATATCTTACATTATATTGCAAAAGAAAATAATCATGGATAAAGGTGTTTATTTTTCTCTTAAGCATTTTGCTTTTTTTCAATGAATTTTGTTCAATCTTTGGGATCCTTTTTTTCCTTTTCTCACAGAATGCACAGAAGTGTAACATAGATCAAACCCTATATGTAAAGTACTAAGTCTTATTTGTTTACTGTCACAAAGATGGGGGAATCTTATCCATACTGTGCAGAACTATAACACCTGGACTTTCAACTTGTTCACTTACGTATGGTTTCAGTAAACTCATGAATGCTTTGGACAATATTTTCTCAAGAAGATCCTTTGTAATGTAAGTAGGCCATCCGGAACAAATAATGGATTGTGTCTATCACAAGTGATATGTTGATTTTTTTCTGTTTATCTTCTATAAAATTGACATCATTTCTTTTTCTGAAAACACCTCCTTTTAAAAATGGCTATTCTGAACCAAGTATAAAGATTGCTCATACTACAGATAAGTAAACAAGAAAACCACATACATCAATTAAAAATTTCACATAAATTTTCTTTCCTGTGTTACTTAGATGATTGCATTTTATACTATGCTCTTAGAATACAGAGAAAATGTCTTAAACTGAACTTCACATTCTTTACATTCCTCAATGTGTCCATCATTTTAGCCACATCTATTAATTTATATTCCTCATCCTTGAAATTTTATGAACTGTTAAAGACAGTTTTTGCATTTTTTCTATTCTTCATGCATGGCATTTTTGTTTACTTTTATCAATGATACATAAAATCTATCTAAATTTACATGTATATATATCCAGGTAGGAGGTATATATATGTATATATATATATATATATATGTGATATACATAGAGCTACAGATATTTAGAACAAATAGTCTATATTTAAAATGCTGAAGAGAATGAAATAGTTGCATAAAAATCTGAGAACAAGGAGATCTAAATTCAACAACCTGAAAGAATACTACATAGCTACTCTAAATTAGAATGTTATTTTCTTTGGTCATTATATTTAAATTGGCATAAAATATTTCTTAATAATAGGCAGATTTATTGCAACTCAATACAACATATAATGATTGAGTCAGAATGATTAGCCTATCTTCTCAAATACTTAAATTTCTATTCTATTTGGCTACTAAACTTATTCTCTCTGAACGTAAGGGTCAGAAACTAATGAAGAATTCACGTTCAGTGAATATAACAATATGTCTTCTGAAATTTTATCATTCTGCGCATCCTAAACGTGAGAATTTGTTTGTAATGGTTTGCCCTCCATCAACGTCATATTCCTTATTCAGAGAACCTTGGAATAATCCACAAGCATCCCAAATTCAATGGGCACTACCTATTAAAAATTTCTCATGAGCTGGGCACCAGTGGTTCATGCCTGAATTCCTAGCTATTCAGGAGGCTGAGATCTAAGGATCACAGTTCAAAGTCAGCCTTAGTAGGAAAGTCCGTGAGACTCTTATCTCTAATAAACCACCAGAAAACTGGAAGTGGCGCTGTAGCTCAAGCAGTAGAGCATTCCCCTTGAGCTGAAGAGCTGAGGGATAGTGCCCAAGCCCAGAGTTCAAGCCCCACGACCGACCAAAAAAAAAATTCCTTATGAAAATGCTAAAGAAGAGTAGCCTTATCTCTATTAATAGAAAAATTAATCTCAAACACTAGGTAATCCATAAATCATTTATATTTGACTTTAGAATTTATTATGCAAATTGCTGTCCTCATCAGAATTATCATTCTAATATAATTTGCCTAAAATAATATTTAAATTAGTTGCATTTCCCTGTCATCCACAACTAAAGGTGAAATGAGTCAGCATACAAGTAGACTTAGTTCAGAAAATATCTGCTGGGGAATACATTTTTGGTGTAAAAATACAAAACAATAGAAAACATAGTAGCATTTTCTCAAAGCAAGCTTTCATCTGAATTGTTGAATCACTAACATAAAATACATATGGAAGTTTATGACAATCATGTAGACAGGAATTCTTGCCACTGTATCCCACAGATATCTCTGCTTCATCATATCTCTAGATTAAACGATTGTCCCATTCCAGTCTTAAAACATATGCTTCATTCTAAATTCCTTTTCTAGCATTTTGGCAGTGTGTATATTTGTAGAAGTACACACCGAAGAGTTTACTGGAATCCCAGGGCTTATTGTAAACAAAGTACACAGAACAAATCAGGGAATAGCAATAAAAATGCAAAATGTTATTGCATTTAAATTAGAAAAAAATAGCAGATAGCAAGAAGATACAATGCAGGCTACTTTCATCTTTCAGACACTTTCGTCTGTACTTTTTTCTTTCTTGGTGGTATGATAATTTGTTAAGACAAATATTTCTTCCGTTTTTGATCTCTCTTCCATCATCTTCAATATTCCCCACTGTATAAACCTTAACTGTACTGTAATTGCATCTATTTTAAATATTAAATCAAGTAATTAAAAATAAGCACAGACCCCCCCCATGACAAAGGAGTTACAAAACTCTTACTTAATTCTGTATTTATCATATTCCAATTATAAATTTCTCTATCAATATAAATCTTAAATACATTGTACATTTTAAATAAATTTTGTTTTTATAATATGTGAAACCTCAAATAGTTTTGTATTTCAAAATCTTGATAGAATGTTATGTGGATCACTCACTCAGTATCATCATTAAATCGTCCATTTACTGAAATGCAACACATAATTTATGCAATCACAGAAGTAATACATTTCTTTCCATTTATAAGAAGACTAAAACATTTTGTCCACATTTTTCCCAAAACACAATTTTTAAGCCTGGCCCTTAAAAGCTGACAATGAAAAACAAACATCCAATACATCCAGGAAAAACATAGTTAAAGCTTTTGGAAACTTAAGAAGCAAAGTCTTGGCTCTTAATCTCTGACTTCCTTCTGTGTATACACTTATTTCTTCAGTTATGTAAAAGGCACACTTTCTATTGTCAACATTTAAAAAAATAATCTTCAAAGGTGCAAAAAATAATCTCACCTTACTCCTAAAGTTATTGCTCAAAACTTTATCCAAGAAGTATAAAATAAATGAAATAAACATCAAAAGCAATTTCAAAATAACATGTTAGTTTATATATATATATATATATATATAAGATATATATATGTAAGATATATATGTAATATATGTATATATATCTTATATTGATCAGGTGGTGGACAAAATCTCTCAGTAAGTCTAGGATTACTTTCAGTTGTGTTTAAATCACTATACATTCTGCTGAGTGCTTTCTGCTCTTAATTGGGTCAAAATATTTCTCCTGAAAAGTAAATGTTGCCAAAGATCATGGTAAAATTTGGTGTATTTGATTTAATTGACCAATATTAATTCAACTAATAATTTTTGTAGAAGGATGGCATGTCTTTACCAGAAATTATGCAGTGTTATGGGAAAAGGTAATGGAACATTACTTTTGATTTTTCTGCATTTTTATTCTGAAAGAATGGTGCATGTGCTAAGAATATTTTTAAATGTTTAACTACATACACAGATAGTTAAATATGACTATTTTAATGAAATTTAAAAAATGATCCGCACTGAGCTACTTTGGTAAATGGTCATCTATGAAATCCAAAACAATCGTGTAATTATGTTCTGCATTTCATCTACTGTGTAACCTTAAATTTAACAAAGTAGTGATAATATACTTTGAATAAATTTGCTGTTGATGCAAAACATTAAATATTTTAAATAAATACTATTTATTTAGCTTTAGATAGTAGATCTATAGATAAGAGACAGAAAGGAGTTATTATTTTAACCATTATTAAAACTTACAACGCAATAGTTGGAAAATAATTTAAATAATTTGCTATGCAATTCCACCTACATAAATTACAACTAAGGACATATTTGCGTTTCAGGTTAGATTTATTCATTGGATTTATCATATTTTATTTGAAATATTCTTCCAATTATACTCTATAATGCATAAGAAACAGAATATTAATTACTATAAAATATACAGATGGAAAATTAAACATATACATAAGTATATGACAAAGTTACAAATTAATTCTTAATCTATAATGGAATATTGAATATGTTTCAGCAAAGAAATTATTTTTCAGTAAAGGCATTAAAAATGGAAATAAAATCTAGTCCAAACAAATTCAGTATCTACTTAATCATGGCTTAGTTTTCAAGAGTAAATTTATTTTTAATGCAATAGTTTTCTTTTGCTAAGTAAATATTAAGATTACTTAACTTGTACACTTAATTTTTTTTGATTCTGTTTTAACATATATTTACAAGCCTAATTGTTTTAATGTTTTCCCCCAAGGGTAAATAAAAAGTAATGTAATTCCAAAGAGAGGAAATTTGTCCTCCAAGCAAATTAATCTGCTTATGTAATAAAATTAATAATACATTTTAGTTTGAAATACACAAATGGACTTATTTCCCAATTTCCCTTTTCTTAAATTATAAATGCTGTGTTCTAAAAATAATAATATTGTAGATATGTAGGAAATTATATAATCCGTCTTTGGAGTGTTTTATGCCACAAGTATGGACACAAGTAGGTGAATATATTCCAAGTAAATGGATGTTATTACTTGAGGTGAAATATATTAAATTAAATATTACCATGTTTATACTCTTTAATCTTTTGCTTAAATCTTTGCCAATTGCAATTTATTCATATAGTAGTTCAAACTGTATCATTTTTTTCAAGCTCAGTAACACTGATAAACCCTCAGAATGAACAGATATCATTCACTGATTTGAATGTGTCAATCCCAAATTCAGGTGTTTTTAATGGGGTAGTATTGTAATTTTCCTAATACCAGTGTTTGAAATCACAAATTTATACTTAACAAATTTGCTTACCCCATATCTAGTCAGTTGGATATCTACAACTTGAGCCAGACTTCCACATTAGTTTTGTGTGTGTGTGTGTGTGTGTTTGTTGTTATATTTCATGGAGTCTCTTCTGTTTGTGTTGCTTCCAAAATTGATTCATTAGATCTCAGTCACTTGCTTAGCTAGACAAATGTGAATCACTGGTGCCCATCAGATGAGTCTTATACGAGTAAGTAGGCTACTAATTGTGATTGTGGACACCTGTTACCTAAGCACGTAAGGGGCTAAGGTGAGAGGTGGTGAGTTCAAGACTAGCCTGAGCTACATGCAGATCAAAACAAACAGCAAAGAAACAAGAGTAGGCCAAGAATTTTTTCTTCCAGGAAGGAGATTAAGACAGACTTATTGTCTGCACTTCTGCTACCCAACATGTCATTGCTCCATATTCCTTAGTAAGAAGGCTATCAATGAATATCATAGGTATAGGTGGATACTTAAACCTCAATCACAGATTTCCTAGATTCAACAATAGTGATAAAATATATTTCTCTTCGCTCTATTCTCCCTACCTTGAGTATTTGGTTATCAGAGCACAAAAAGACTAAGACATAAACTACTAGTACCAAACACTGATCCTTCCTTTATATCAGATGTTTTCTGTGATAAAATGCATTCTAGTAATTTTTGACATCTAGTTGAACTTTTGGGTTTGTGTATCAAGACATAACAACAGAGACCTCATTCATGCATTTGTGTACAGATTTAGTTGACATTAAGAGAAATAATTTTTTCTAGGTATTATTTAATCTATGTGTCCTTTTTATTTCTTAAACACACTGGAAGTTTTCTGAGATTTCAATAAGACAGATTTAATATGGTGATGATTTTCCCTTGCTGAGATGGAAGAATCCACAGGAAAAGTGCCTACATTTGTTCTCTAGATGCTAAGAACAGTGCCTACTGATGGCCAGGAGAGAAACAGGGAATCATTCCTCAACCTTAGGTAAGAAAGGCATGTGCAGAAGTTAAGGCAAAAGAACCAAAGATACAAATGAGTGAGAACTACTCTCATGTTTGATATATCTTTCTCTTCTTTATAGACAAAACTTAACTGTGTCTATGATTGTAATGCTATTCTCAATTGAGTGTCTCCATCTGGCTAGTATGGGGACAGTGCATGAATGAATAAGAAGATTGCATGCATGAAGCTCCCAAAAAAACAATTGATAGCATTATAGTCATAAAAAGGACAAAAATGTATGTATATAATATACATACAACAAAAGGGATTTTAAGGTTTGGTTCATTGTTTGTGTTAGTGCTACTTAGAGAGAAATCATGAATGCATTGTAATCATTTCCTCAATTGACAAAGATATTCGCCCTTATCATATAATGAAGTTGAGGCTTGGGATTTATAGCCCACATTCTTTTTTTAAATGGTTTCTTGCCACATTCTAGCTACCAGGAATTTGCAGCTTACACACACAATGCAAGGTAAAGGTATTTTATAATAGTCATTGAATGTGACCATTATTTATCACAATGATAAAACTGGTTTGCAGTGATTTTGTTTCACTTTTGAAAAATTTATCTACATTATTTGTAATACATATTATATGTATTAATTGTATATTTATTATATAATTCTATACTAATTTACAAGCAATAGATATTTATCTCTACATCCAGTCTTTAACAAAATTTTCTAACATTTTGTAGCACAGTTAGCAGGCATGTTTCTATTTGCAGAAGATATTATATATGCAAGCTGAATAAACTGTGCATTTATAGAGCCTACATTTTATTTGACAATGTACAAGATAAATGCTTAGATACTTGACATGAAGTCAAAGGAAAAGAGCCATTAAGAACACTAGATTATTATAGAGCTCTATGGATGATGTTGTTTTTGACAGCAAGGACAGGAACTATCTAGCTAGAGAGTATTATTCTAGCATTGACTGGAGAAATGAGGAGACATGGCCTATTGCCAAAAATCTTCTGGGCAGAGAAGACAGCAATGTCCAAGACCACAAAATGGACATTCTAGGAATGATCAAAAGTTTGTTTACATCTGTAATCCTAGCTACTCAGGAGATTGAGATCCGAGGATCACAGTTAAAAGCCAGCCTAGTGGAAAAAGTTCTTGAGAACCTTATCTCCACCTAATCACCTAATAGTCAAAACTGGGATGCGTGACTAAAATTGTAGAGTGCCATTTTTGAGTGAAAGAGGTAAAGGATGATGCTCTGCCTCTGAGTTCAAACTCTAGTTCTGGCACAGTTACTCATACACACACACACACACACACACACACACACACACACACACACACACACACATACATACACACAAGTAGTAGGAGAAAACAGCTAGATAACATTGTCTCATATCTGTAATCCTAACTACACTAGACTGAGAATATGCACATTACTATTATAAGCTAGGCTGGGAAAAAGAGATCTGTAATATTCCTCCAGTTTATCAGCACAATACTGGACTGGAGGCGTGGCTAAAATGGCAAAGCATCATCCATGAGCAAGAAAGTTCAGTGAGAGCAGAAGGCTTGGAATTCAGTCCCTGAGATGGCACAAAAATTGGTGGGAAAACAAGACCTAACCAAACAGAAAGAATGCCATGGAGACTAGGAAGTAAGAGAATATGGGTCACGTGAGAAAGAAGGATCTAGATGATGGGGGATTTACTCTGACTTATGACAATGGGAAAGACAAGTCTTATTTAGCCTGTGATGCAAATACCTATGTAAGAGGATGCTGAACCCTGGAAGGTGCTTCTGTTCTTTTGAGTATGTTTGCATACCATGTAAATATAAAATTTAAGAAAGATGAACAGTAACCTAGAGAGCAGTTTGATAACTAATATAATACTTCAAGCAACCAATCAAGAGTTGTAATATTTGTTTATAAAGACAAGAGAAAAGACAAAGATACAACAACTGGAAATATTTCACAAGAGAATGCTTTCAACATTCTGAATTTTCTAGGACCTAACTACTATTTCTCCTTAACCTCTGCCTTCCTCCCACTCTATACATATCTTGTATTACCTTTCATTCTAAGCTATGGACATTCTCCATACGGTTGTTTCCTTCCTCTGCCATGAATTTATTCTTCTTTCCTTCCTGAATGACTGGTAACTCAATTGCAAGTAGCATAAATTTAGATAAGGGAAAACACATTTCAATTCTTCTCCTATATGAAGAAAGATGGGAATAAAAATCTTTGAAGTTCATAATCCATAATGTGCAATATGCACTAACAGAAAATATCCTCTTCATTATGGGCTGTGCTTGACTTATTTTTTTCTTGCAGCAAAGCTTTAGCTCCTTCTTTCTTTAAAGAGTTATAAATATTTGATGAGTTTTCAGCAGAGGACTATTTTTAGTATTTTTATGTTGTTTTCACTTGATGGCCCACTAGTAAATGCTACTTTTCTCCTACAGTGAAACAGTATAAATGGCATGAACTGAACAGTGAGGTTTTGGGCATCAGGAGTGCTTATACAGTTGTCAAGTAACTTTCCAACAACTACTGTTGGAAAACGAACTTTAGAAAACAGTGAAAATTTTTCTGATGAAGGTATAGAATTCCATTTTGTGTATATACCACATTTTCTTGATCCATTCATTTACTGAAGGGCATCTGGGTTATTTCCATATCTTAGCTATGGTAAATAATGCTGCAATAAACATAGTCATGCTGGTAGCTTTAGTATGGTCTTGTTTGTGATCATTCGGTAAATGCCCAAAAGTGGGATTGCTGGGTCATAGGGAAGCTCTATGAGACTTTGAAAGAACCTCCATACTGCTTTCCAAAGTGGTTGAGCAAGTTTACACTCCCACCAACAACGCAGAAAGGTTCCCTTCTGTCCACATCCCCTCCAGCATCTGTTGTTGTTAGAGTTCTTGATTATAGCCATTCTAACTAGGGTGAGGTGGTATCTCAATGTTGTTTCGATTCACATTTCTTTTATGACTAGGGAGGTTGAGCATTTCTTCATGTGTCTATTGGCCAGCCTTCTTTCTTCTTCAGAGAAGTTTCTCTTTAAGTCTTTAGCCCACTTAGTTATTGGGCAATTGTTTCTCTGAGAATTTGTTGTTGGGAGATTTAATTTTCTGAGTTCCAGGTATATTTTAGATATGAGATCCTTGTCAGTTGTATGGCTAGTGAAGATCTTCTCCCAATCCATGGGCTTTCTATTGATCTTGCTAGCTATGTCCTTTTCCATGCAGAAGCTCTGCAACTTCATGTAATCCCATTTGTCCAACCTTTCTTTGATTTGTTGTGTTTCTGGGTCTCTATCAAGAAAATTTCGGCCTGTACCAAGGAGATCTAGGGTTTCTTCTATTCTGTCCTGTAATATTTTCAGGGTATCTGCTTTGACTCCCAAGTCTTTGATCTATTTGGTGTTGATTCTGGTGCAGGGTGATATATAAGGATCTAGCTTTAGTTTTCTACAAATGATTAACCAATTTTGCCAGCACCATTTACTGAAGAGGCTGTCTTTCTTCCATTCTATTGTTAAGAAATGAGAAGACGTGGAAAAAATTATATTAAGTGAAGCGAGACCCAAAGATACATAGGTCCCATGGTTTCCCTTATTTATGATAACTAGTATATGTCTGAGACAAGCAGAAACGGTCAGATAACTTGGTGTTAGGCAAAACGAACCCCAATATAAGGACTCAAATGTTTTTTTCTTTCTTGCTATTGTTTCTAACATGTTTATAAGATGATTTCTTTGTTGCTTTGTATGTACCTCTCCCACGGTATAACCCCTGTTTTCACTGTATTTGATGTTGGTATAATTTGTGGTGGGGAAGGGAAAAAAATTTAAACAGGGATACAGGTGGACCCATTGCAACAATGAGATGTACAAGACCTTATGTGGAAAAGCTAACTTTACAACTTTGGTGCAGGGCGCAGGGTCGCTGGGGGTGGGAGGAGATGGGAAGGGATGGGAAAGGGAAACAAAGGAGGAGGCAGCAATACTTGTTGTACTTATTACCTTGATCATGTAATGATAACCCTGTGTATGGTATTTTCACAATTTAAAAAAATGAATAAAAATGGTTAAAATATTTTGTGAAATAATCCCCACATATTTTATGTTAAGGAGCATATAATAGAAGAAATTTCTATGGAACCCCACCAAACATGGCTGTGCCTCAAATTTGTAAGGGTCACTAATTTAAGAAAATATTCTTTTTGAAAAAAATTGTTTTTTATTGTACAGATGCTGTACAGAGGGATTAGTTACATACGAAGGCAATGCATACATTTCTTGTGTAATATTGTTACCATCTCCTTTTTCTTCTACTATCCCTTCCATCCCCCACTCCCACCCCCAAGCTGTAAAGTCCATTTTCAACATAGTGTCTTGTGAGTATTGTTGTTGTAATGGGTCATCCTTTGTCCTTGTTTCAGCACTTTGTTATTCCCCTTCCCTTTCCCAAATCAGATAAATGTATATATAAGATGCAGGGTATCAGAATAAAAGACAGTGATTGCTAGGGAGGTCTTTCTTGTTGTTTTTAGTGTACTATGTGATTTTTTTGTTTCCTTTGTATGTTCTTCCCCCTATGATATATCACCTGTTGTCACTGTACTTGATTTTGGTGCTCCGCATCTTTTTTTTTTTTTTTGTCAGTCATGGGGTCTGAATCTGGGTCTGGGCACTTTCCCTCAGCTCAAGGCTAGTGCTCTACCACTTGAGCCACAGAGCCACTTTCGGCTTTTTCTGTTTATGTGGTACTGAGGAATCGAACCCAGGGCCTCATGTATGCAAGGCAAGCGCTCTACCACTGCGCCACCTTCCCAGCCCGGTGCCCTTTGCATTTGACTAATTTGGGAAGGGAAAGGGGAACAACAATATGCTGAAACAAGAACATAGGATGACCCATGGCAACAATGATACTCACAAGACACTATATTGGAAATGAACTTTACATCTTGGGGGCGGAAATGGAGTGAGGGAGATCGGGAGGGAAGGGATAGAGAAAAACAAAGGAGCGGTAACAATGCTTGACAAGAAATGTACTCATTACTGTACTCATATAACTCTAACCTGTCTGTGCATCATCTTTACAATAAAATTTTTTAAAAGAAAATGAAATAAATAATAAGAAGGAACTAGGTACAGTAGTACATTGGTGACAATAAGGTCAAAAGTGAAAAATCACTACCAAACTCATTCTATAAGGCCAGAATAACCCTCATCCCAATGTAAGAAAGCATTCTTGACTGCATATTCCTGAACAGAAAGCCTTTCAATGGAGTTTACTGAGCATTTTATGATAATTATTGAAAATAAAACAGTAAAATGCAATCATTCTAGTATGCACATTTATGTGAATTGCTTTAGTTGGACTTTAAGCATTTTGATAAGAAAAAGCAGTCATTTATCTTGAACATGAAACCATTAGACAATGAAAGATGCTCTACTCTCTGCATTAGTGAAGGTCCCCTAGTTCCTATTTTATTGAGTTTTACAGAATTCGATTATTTTCAATACATACTTTGGTCCAGATAGTACTTGTTTTAATTTTAATAAAAGCATAATGCTATATCAATCTAAATGCAAATCCTTAAATAGTCAGTCATCTGGAAGTAAACATACATTCACTAGCTTTATGTAAAGAAAACTATAGAAGATTGTAAGAAACACAATATGCATTCTGTGACAGCAGAAACTGATTAATTAGACTTGAGTAAGACAAAAAGAAAAGTCTTATGTAGTAATATATTTTTGGATCTGTCCTTTTATTATATGATTCTGTGGAATCATATTCTATATTTATTTTACATATTAAATGAAAAAAATGCAAGGAACATAGTTCAACATGGTTCAAGCTGGTAGAACACTTACTACCCAGTCAAAGGTTGCTGAGATCAATCATCACTACTTCCAAAATAAAATGAACCAGAGCAAAATAAAGCAAAACAAACCAGAAAGCTCCCACAGGTTGTGAGAAGATACTTGTAAGTTATACCAAATCTGTATACACAGACACGCATAGGTTTTTAAGAGAGAAAAATTCTACAAGCCTCCAAATTAAAACAAAGGCAGGAAGGAAATTTATAATAGCAATAAAAGTGATCAAACATCCCACTTCTGATTAACATGTCAAAACAGTTATGAAAGGAAATAAATCATGGCTGTAATGACTAAATCTTATATGATGTTAGACTTCTAGAAATGAGGTTGTTTTCACTTAATTTGTAGTACTCTTCCAAGCATGAAGACTTAATATAGCTTCTCTTCAATAAAGAGAAACTAAATACCTTGAGTGATAAATGTAAACATTTAGAAACTTCTCATATGTAAAGTTCTGAGAAGAGTACACAATCCACAGGGTGGTTAATGTTGTGGTAACAGAATCTGAACTTCTCCTGTGTGGAGAACCCATCCCATAATTGCTTGGAATATTGCAAACACAGTTTATAGTTATGGTGTGGAGGACTCATCCTAAATCACAAGAGACTACCTAACTGAATATTATGTCTAAGCTATTGATAAACTAAGATCAAATTGTTACTGAATTTATTTTTCTACTCTCTTGTTAAATTTAGTAGAATTCAATCAACTATACAAATCCCAGCTTCTTTTTTCTTTCTCCTAAATATCTAATATAACTTCAGGATACTGGGCATAACCTATGGACAAGAGAGTTTGTGGATAATGACTGTATTATTCTGTTTTCACCTCTTTACTAGCTTTCTACCTCGACAGTCCCTATCACATGAGCCAAAATGCTCATTTGCCACAAAGTGTCACAGCTGTTTCTTCATTGGCATAATCTTGTATGTGTGGAGCACAAGCCCAGATACATTTTCTGTGTGCAGTTCTCTTTTGAGTGCTAATATTTGTGAGGTGAATACAGAAAAGAAGACAGAAATGTACCATTTCCTGTCTGCAAAGCTTTCCACGTTGGAGTTAAGTGTTCAGATGACATTTAGTATGCTATTTTTGAATGTCTTTCATCTCGATCATCTATTCCAGATGTTTTCTGCTTAGAAGAGGCTTCAAACTTACAAACTGAAATTGGTTTCCTTTTTTCATTTATTATCATAAATTAATTTTTAAAGTTTTAAACTGTAATATTTACATGTATAGTAAAACTCATATATAATATAATATAGATGTATGTATTATAATGTGTTATTCAATGTATTCTATATGTTCATCACCCTTCACCCTCTGCTTCCTATCTCCTTCTTCCTTCTTTATCCCCACCCTTGTCTGTATCCCTTTTATAATCCTGTCATATTATTATTTTGAGGGGCTAGGGAGTTTGAGAGTCTATTTCATATTTTAGCCCTCCTACTTCTTTCTTGAGCACCCTATATTTTTGTGTGGGCCAGCCCTAAGGCTTAAATTCAGGGTGTGGAAGCTATCCCTGAGTTTCTTCACTCAAGAGTAGGGATGGAAACACAGCTCTATTTCTTAATTTTTTAGTGGCTCATTGGAGATAAGAGTCTCAGACTTTCCTGCCAGGGTTGGCTTCAGACTGTGATGTCAGTATCTCAGACTCAGCTTCCTAAGTACCTAGGATTACAGACATGAGCCAATGGTGCCCAAATGAACACCTATTTTTTTTTTATTTTAACCATCATGCTCTAATAACTTTAATGCCTCTTTTATGAAGGTGTTTTCTTAGAGTTGCCAAGTGTACTAAATATAAGTTAAATATTTTCTTCTAACTTCTGAATTATTACTGAGTTTGGTCAGTTTACAGTCTATCGTTCTACAATTGTCTTGATACTTCAAATCTACATGAGTGAAAATATGAATAGAAGTAAATTATTTATTATAAAGTAACACTTTTATATGGGTATATATTTGGTTTCCATTTATTAAACTAGATGGAAGACTAGGGTTTCTTCAATGTGGAGACCTACCAAGTGCCATCCTTGGGGGAAAGACTGAGTGATGGCTCTCATAATTCAGGATTGTGTAGGTCATCAGGGTTATACAGAAGATGCTGTGTTGGAGCTATGCTGTACTCCAGATTTCTCCTCTAAATCATTTGGGCTATGCAAATGAAAATTCTAATTATATCTAAATCCAGCAGATTTTAATAGTTAATAATATTGAATATTGTCTTATATTTTAATAGAAATCTTATTAATTTATTTGCATACATTGTATAAATAATATAGTCACATATTATATGTAAAGCTTGAACACAGATAGTAATATATGAAATTTGTTTACAAATAGGTAAGGATTTTCAGTAATACAACATATGCATAAAATTTCACATGATACAAACAAGAATGAATTTAATTTAAAATATCGAGTGTGTATGGGATGGTGATATATATAGAAATCGTTCTGAAAAATAGATGAAATTATTAAGATATTCTATTGTCTCAATTCAGTAGCAGAAACAAATTATTTTAAGCCATTCAATAAAAGCTTGCTATGTCAAAAACACTATAAAACCATATGTCACTTAATAGTGACTAGATAGCAAATTTAAATTTTATATGAAATTTATAGACATTAAAATTTAATGATACAATTTACAAGTTATAAACTTATAAATATAAACACCTATACATAGCACAAACAGAATAACTTTTTTGGGGGGGTCTAGTCATGGGGCCTGAACTCTGGGCCTGGGCGCTGTCCCTCAGCTCTTCACCTTACGGTGAAGAGTTCTACCACTTGAGCCACCTTCCAGCCCCCAAACAGAATAACTTTAAAAGCACAATATATTCCGATCATTAAACTCATGTTTCATATTTATTTGCAATACATAAATTCCTCAAAATCTTAAATACTTAATGCATGACCCCACTTTTGGGAGAAACTACATGGCTCAAGGTTCACTTTTTTACATAACTAAAGGTATCAAGTACTTTTATGGTAAATATAAAAAATCTGCACAATAATATAGTTTAAAAAGAACTTTTAGAAACTGTAAACTATATTACCATTTTAAATGTATAATATTTGAAATATGAAGTCTTTTTCCCTTAATAAATACTACTCCTTCTACTACTTTTAATAATCTATCATGATAAACAGTCTTCATATTTGTCTCCACTAAAAATTAGAAAACTATAATTAAATTAAGAAAACTTTTTTAGCCAGACTTTTGAAGAATATATTCCAATTTGGGCATCCAGACAAGTTATTCCTGGTCATTGAAGTGCTATTTGGCACATTACAAAATTAGTGTGGGGCCCATAAATCCTAAAGCACTTAATGTAGCTTTCCAAACTACCTAACTGTCATCCAACTCAAGTTCTGGATAAAAATAGATTGGCTGCACTTCTGTTGGTGAGTTTCCTCTAAAAGGATTTTGGGTGTTATATCTCAATACGCAATTTCAATGGATACCAACACTTAAAGCATTTTCATAAAAGAAAATAAGAAGGGTATGCATAGAAAGAAAATCAGGTATGTATAGAGGAAATGGGATAAAAATTCAAATATAGTTCTAATTCAATGAAAGGACAATTATTATCTACCCTAACAAAGGTAGTTCATACATTCAAACAAGGGATCAGAATAATGCTAAAAAATAGTCTTCATAAAGTTAATACATTTCACACATCCTACTTGGTACTTGGGTTGAATTGATGGCATGGACTTGCAAGATAGGTGTTCTACCACTTTAGCCAAACCTCCAGCTCCTTTTTGCATTGGTTATTCTACGAATGTCCTGCTTTATAGACTGTGATTCTCATACTAATGCTTCCTAGTGTTGCTGGGGATGACAGACATGCACTACTCTGCCCAGCCATTGTGCTTCTTCCATAGCTAGGATAACAGGTGCATGTCACTGTGCCCTGCTATTAAGTGAGATGGAGTCTTATAAAATTTTATGCCTGGATTAGCCTCGAACCAAAACTGCTCAATTTGCTGCCTCCAAAGTAACCACTACTTCTGGCTAAATCTACCATCACTGGAAGACATTTGGAGTTAAAATAGTGTGATGGAGCTGACTCCTAATTATTACCTTATGCTTGGAAATCAACTACCTGACCACATTATCCTTCATTCTCTTCATCTTATTCACTCAACCCACTTCAGAAGTTGCTTAGTCCCATAAACAAATTAATTGCCTATCATTCTTTTTTTTTATCAGTGTGTAGAAGAATTGCTGTAAGGGTTTCAACAAATAATAGACCTATATGTATTGTGTTTTTCTCAGAATAACCCTTGCTATGGCTGTCTCTTTCTCTGCCCTTCATACTGAACTGTTCAATACCTTTTATTTCATGTAAAACTATTTTATGTCTTAATACATAGCTACAATATATTATAAAACTATCATCAGCTTTTTATCTTTTCTCTCTCCCTTCCTATTCTGATCAGAAAATATTCTGTAGTAGAAACATGTTCAGCATATAATAATCTACAAAATTTGTATTAAGATAGACCCATTTCATAAAAGCTAAACACAATTTTGCTTGCAAGTTTAAATCAGCTCATAACAGCTATAAGCAAGACATTTTTCCCTTCCAGAAAAAAATCCAATGTGACAAATGCAATCTAGAATTCATACTGAAACTATAGGATTTACTTCATCAAATATTAACTGTTTATTCAGTTAACAGAAATATTATTTATCTTCAAAATAGTCTCATCTTTTTAAATGTGTGAAATACATATATTAGTATTAGTACATACAGTTATACATTTTCTGGGTTCTTTGTATTAGTAAATTTGTTTCATAATCACACTATAAGCCAAATATTATACTACAGATATTCTTAAAACAAAACATAACAAATCATTGAATAGCTACTAATCAATGGTATACTGCTTTAGCTATAAGAGCAACATTTCAACACCCCACTACTGAAAATGAGATGTTTTCTTTCTTAAAATTCAAACTAAAATTCATTAAAACATTTAGATGAAAAGAATGAAAACTGTCCCACACAATTAGAAACAGGTAAGAATTTATTACTAGTCAGGGGCATGCCATCACTCGCAACCTTCTTGAAAACTGAGAAGCCAAAAACAAGTTTTGAAAACCTGACAATAAACTGAAAAGAATATATATATATATATATATATATATATATATATGCATAAACAACCCCAATGAACTGAATTCCTGAAAAATGAAAAATCTGTCACAGGAAGGCACTGAATCACATCTCTTTTATAAGAGGAGGTACAAAGATTAGTGCAAATGAACAAAGAGGAGAAACTACCTCTGTATTGAATCTTCTTGGCCATGAATGGGAAGATAATTAAATGAATGGATGAAGGACTAGGTTACTTAGGGCACATGCTCGAGTGTGCTGATTGCTCTCCCATCAAGTCTTCCACGGATAGTTACTAAGTTAATCATACTAGTACTGGAAAGCTTTTATTGCAGGAGAGAAACTTGAAAAAAAAGCACAGGAAAACCCACAAATCATACAGCCTTGATGTGGAGCCCATGGGCAGCAAAGATGGCGATGAGAGGGAGTTGAGTGGGCAGAGCGGGATTTGCTTTAAATTCAGTGCATAGCCAGACAATGGAAGCTTAGGTGCATGATAGGATGTGACCTTTACAGTGACCTGGTTCCTTTTCCACCCCTCCAATGCCGCCTGGTCTTTTTTGTTTTAAAAAGTGCTTGCTGTGTGTTAATAAACGAGTTCCTGCTTGACTTGACTCCCCAATTTGTCTGATTTTCTCCGAGGCTAAGGGAGGCTGGGGAACTGGCAAGCAGCCCCACTTACCTTTCCTCGGACCCCCTCCGTCTTTTGTGGGACAGAGGAAGACCCTACACCTTGAGTTTAGTTGATCTATGACTATCTCTATATCTGTATGAAAAAGTAGATTAGGATTAAGTTAATATGAATCCTCCATAAAGAGAGCAAGAAATAGAATTACAGTAGAAAATATTTTCAAAATATCTTTAAAACTGTCAAAAATATTTTGCTACTACACTTTAGAAATTAGTTCCATTTATCTTTCCAATCAGGTACTAGAACTCCACTGAGTTTCTACGAAGCTTGATGGATCCATAAACCTGCCATTTTATCAATGATTGTCACCTAAGCCAATGTTAGTCAGTTTTCTATCATAGTTACAAAGTGCAATCAACTTAAAAAAGAGGAAAGGTTTGTTTGAACTAATCATTTTGGAGGTTTCAACCCTGGTTGGTTGGCTAGCCCAATGGCTTTGGTGCTAATAGTGAAGCAGTTTATTATGGTAGTACTTTGTGGCAGAGTTTAGTTCCTTCTCTTCAAGAATGAGAATGAAAATTGAAATAGCATTCCTAGAATGCTGTTGTTCAAAGTAATGTTGTCCAGGACCTAGGATATCCCACTGAGCCCTGTCTTAAAATTACGACCTCTCCCCAATAATATCATGCGAGAAAGTAAGCTTTCAACAAAAGAGCCCCTTGGTAGGACTCCCTAGATTGCAAGTAGAATAAATCCCTTGTGCAGTTGAAAAAGTAGCTATATTTTAACTTATAGAGAGAATGTTCTACACAGATAATACAACTCTCCCACTTACTCATGTACCTTATATATGGCTTTAAGAGAATATAGTGTTTTAATCCATTAATTTCCATAGGATTTATTAAACATGAGAACTTTTCTGGTACTTTTTATCATAAAAATGCTGTACAGAGGGGTTACAGTTACATGAGCAAGGTAATGAGTACATATCCTATTGAGCATTATTGCCTCTTCCTTTGTTTTCACCCTACCATCCCTTCCCTCCAACCTCCACACCTACCTTCCCCGCTTGCCGAAGTTGTAAAGTTCATTTTCAACAGTGTTTTGTACATCTCATTGTTACAATGGATCAACATGTATCCTTATTTCAGCATTTTGGTTTTTTCCCTTCCCTTCCCAGAATGAGAGAAGTATATATACAAAATGCAGGGCACTGACATTAAATACAGTGAAAATAAGGGTTATACTGTGGGGGAGGAACATAAAAAGCAAAAAAATAAAATTAAATTTAAAAAATCACAGTATTTTATAAATACATTTAAACAATAGCCATAAAGAAAAAAGATATTTGTGTCTCTGTCTTGGGGTTCATTTCACTTAACATCACCTTATATGATTATATGTATATAAGTTTTGGCCTTTTCTGTTTGTCCGACACAAGTACTAGTTATTGCAAATAAGGAAAACTATGGGACCTATGTTTCTTTGGGCTTGGCTTACTTCACTTAATATATTTTTTTCCAAGTCTTTCCATTTCCTAACAAATGGGGCAATGTCATTCTTTCTGATGGAGACATAGAATTCCATTGTATATATATATATATATATGCCACCTTTTCTTTTTTTATTGTGAAAATACTGTACAGAGGGGTTACAATTTCACGGGCAAGATAATGAGTACATTTCTTATCAAGCATTGTAGCCTCCTCCTTTGTTTCTCCTTCACATCCCTTCCCATTTTCCCTCTCCCACCCAATCCTCCTCCCCTCCCACCAAAGTTGTAAAGTTCGTTTTCGACAAAACGACTTGTATATCTCATTATTGCAATAGGTCCACCTGTATCCCTATTTAAACTATTTGTTTCTTCCCTTCCCCTCCACAAATTATAACAACATCAAATACAGTGAAAGCAGGGGTTATACCGTAGTGGAGGGACATACAAAGCAACAAAAAAATAATCTTATAAATGTGTTAGAAACAATTGCATGAAAGAAAAAAACAACATTTGAATATATATCTTAGGGTTCTTTTCTCTAACATCAACTTATCTGACCATTTCTGCTAGTTATTGCAAATAAGGGAAACCATGGGACCTATATTTCTTTGGGCCTGGCTTACTTCACTAAATATAATTTTGGGGGGGCTGGGAAGGTCGCTCAGTGGTATAGCGCTTGCCTTGCTTGCATGAGGCCCTGGGTTCAGTTCCTCAGCACCACATTAGGAAAAAGAAAAAATGCCGGAAGTGGCGCTGGGGCTCAAGTGGTAGAGCACTAGCCTTGAGCCTAAGAGCTGAGGGACAGGGCCCAGGCCCTGAGTTCAGGCCCCACGAACGGACCCAAAAATAAATAAATAAATATAAATTTTTCCAAGCCTTTCCATTTCCTAACAAATGGAGCAATGCCATTCTTTATGATGGAGGCATAGGATTCCATTGTGTATATATACCACATTTTCTTGATCCATTCATCTACTGAGGGGCATCTAGGTTGGTTCCATATCTTAGTTATGGTAAATAATGCTTCAATAAACATAGTCATGTTGGTAGCTTTAGTGTGGTCTTGTTTGTGAACATCTGGGCAAATGCCCAAAAGTGGGATTGCTGGGTCATAGGGAGCTGTATGTGGAGTATTTTGAGGAACCTCTATACTACATTCCAAAGTGATTGAGCAAGTTTTCACTCCCACCAACAATGCATTAGGGCTCCCTTCTGTCCACATCCCATCCAGCCTCTGTTGTTATTGGAGTTCTTCATTATAGCCATTCTAACTGGGGTGAGGTGGTATCTCAATGTTGTTTTGATTTGCATTTCTTTTATGGCTAGAGAGGTTGAGCATTTCTTCATGTGTCTGTTGGCCATCCTTCTTTCCTCTTCAGAGAAGTTTCTTATTAAGTCTTTAGCCCGCTTATTTATTGGGAAATTGTTTCTTTGAGGATTTGTTGTTGGGGATTTAATTTTTTGAGTTCCAGATGTATTTCAGATAAGAGACCCTTGTCCATTGCATGGCTAGTGAAGATCTTCTCCCAATCCATGGGCTTTCTATTGATCTTGCTAGCTATGTTTTTTGCCATGCAGAAGCTCTGCAACTTCATGTAATCCCATTTGTCCAACCTTTCTTTGATTTGTTGTGTTTCTGGGTCTCTATCAAGAAAATTTCAGCCTTTCCCAAGGAGTCCTAGGGTTTCTCCTCTTCCATCCTGTAAAGTTTTCAGGGTGTCTGCTTTGATTCCCATCCTGTAAAGTTTTCAGGGTGTCTGCTTTGATTCCCAGGTCTTTGATCCGATATTTGGAGTTGATTCTCGTACAGGGTGATATATAAGCATCTAGCTTTAGTTTTCTACAAGTGATTAACCAATTTTGCCAGCACCATTTACTGAAGAATGCCACCTTTTCTTGATCCATTCATCTACTGAAGGGCATCTGGGTTGGTTCGTAGCTATGGTAAATAATGTTGCAATAAACATAGTTGTGCTGATAACCTTAGTATAGACATGAGAAGTATTTAAAAAATCTATGTTAAGGAGAGATGTGAAAAAAAACTAAGTTTTAGGTCCTGTGGCACACTAGGAAGTGGGAAAAATCCTACAATGAAATTTACTTGTATAATGTGATGTCACTTTGTTCTCTTGATTCTTCTAGGCAGCCATCAATGTCATTAGGCTTGCTTTTATTTTCTTTTCTAAATCTGCTGTGAGCTGTAATATTGAAAATTATGCTAGTAGGTTGAGAACAAAGAGAACACTGAGACAATTTAGTGTATAATCAGCAGAATGCCTTAGGAATACTTTACAGAAGTATTATTGGAATATCAGGAAGGGGACATCCTGATTGCTTTAAGTGGCAAATGAGTATTATATAAAAGGACAGATTAATTGGTTAGGCTGGGAAGAAAGCAGAAAAGAGAAATCAAGAGGCAATGAGTAAAGTAAAATCCAATTTGACTAATGCTTTGAAGTCACTTAGAATTAATTCACAAATGTGAATGCACAATCAAGCATTGTATCTCATCACACCACTGTACCCATACACATATGCATAAATGTATCTAAAGTATATCTCATCTGAAATATCCTCAAGCCAATATATTCTGGAAAAAGAAGGAATTGATTACTTATGAATATGCAATATATGACTTGAGATATATATCCCATTATTAGCTGTAGAGTTGTAATTGGGTAGGTATAATTTCAATGGTCAGTAATGCTTTTTAATTATAAAATAATACTTGATTAGTGATGCAAATTTTTTTCACTTAGTGTGGTACCTTAATCAGTGTGAAAAATACTTGCCATCAACAACTTAGGAGGAAAGATTTATTTGGGATCATGGTTTTAATAGTTTCAATCCTTGAGAATATGGCTCCTATAATATAGGCCTGAAATAAGACAAACAGCTTGGCAGAGAGCAAGGACATGAAAAAGCAGAGCTATTCAAGCCATTCAGAGACAGAAACTGAGGGGGTGGGGTGTGCTCTTAAAGGATATAGCTCCGTTGACCTATCTTTCTTCAATTAAGCTCTGACTCTTAAAAGTTCTCCAGGTTGGTGGAGAAGGAGGTGGGGAGAAGTGGAGTGTAGTTGTGGAGGTAGGAGGGAAGTGATGGTAGGGGAAAAACAAAGGAGGAGGTAAAAATGCTTGATAGGAAATGTACTCAATTCCTTGCTCATGTAACGTAACCCCCCCTGTACAGTATTTTTACAATAAAGATATATATTAAAAAATAAAAAGTTCTACCATCTTCTGATAATACCAACAGCTTAGAACCAAGCCTGAAACACATGACCAGAGAATGTAATATGATGATTCCATCTACAATAATAGCACACTTTATGTTAATGATTATAATTGTTATTTCTTTCACTTGATTATATTCAAAACTTGTGAAATTTGTTAATTAACGATAATTTTTAAGTTAGGACATATCCAAGGCACAATACTCTTTTATTTGTTATATAAGATTTATAAATACAAAGTTAGTAGTTGATGTTTTATTCTGGCAAAAAAATTTCAAGAATATATGTCTATGCCATTGGATTCCTCTCTAGACAGTAGCAATGTATGACATATGTCAAAATTTTATTTGAAGAGCTTCAATTTAAGTGTTCTCTTGTACTTTGAAGAGATGTAAAAATTTAGGAAAATTTGTTCTAAATGCTCATAAACACTCTCTCAGGAAAAGCGGTGAAGTGCCTCAATAAGTATTTGCTCTTTATAATATAGAAGAGGTCACTTTAAAGTTCTATTCAAGTCTATTATTTGTTTGGCCTTGTCTAGGGAGTTTGAAACTAGGCATGGAAATTCAGTCAGTATCGAAAGAGATAAACCTCAGTCTTTATGTTACTACTGCTGTTATTAATATTACTACTGTGAAAACTACTTTTGGATTTTTCTTATTAAAATACTCTTATTAAAACATGGATTTTATAGATTTTACTAACAACTAAATAAAATTTATAAATAGTGATAATAAATTACTGAAAATGGAAATATTAAAGAATCCTAAAACACCTCAAGTACTATGATAATAATCAGTACTATATTTCATTTATTATGAGCTTTTAGTTATAACTAACAATAATTAAGGATATAAAAATTAGGATGTCTTATTAAAAAGATTAATAAAATAACAAAATTTTTGTGCTACAAATATTGCGGGAAATTGGCTATTAGATATAAATCGAGTAATTAAATTATGGACAGGACTTAATCTTTGATGTATATTGTGAGCCAAGATGAAATAACAGGGGAAAGCTTTACCATCCTATCTTAAACAGATAAAAAGAAGAAAATACATCCAAATGGATATTGGCATTGGGTAATAGGCATCACTGTGCCTGTGTACCCTGCAGCAAGAGAAAATAATTAAAAGGAATGCAATGATTTTTCAACTTAGTATCTGTAGATAAGTTCCCAAAGAGTATTAGTGAAGAGGAAACAAGCCAACCATATTGAGGAGTTGAGTAGTAAATAGGGCCAACAAAGCTAGAGGTTGCCAAATACAAGTAAAAGTTGAGAACTAGGAAACTCAAAGCAGAAATGTTTTCTCAATCCTCTCCATTGTAATGGACTCAAAAAATGGCGACTTTTGTTTCCAAAACATGAGTGAAATCTTCTTAAAGACTCAAAGCCATTATCAGCTCTCAGATTACTAGACGGTTGCGAATAAGTAAATTCCTTTAAAAAAATAGAACAATAATGTGTTGAATATCAGGCAATTTCCTACCTCCCTTCTGTGCTGGATCTCCTTTCCTAATTTGTTACAGCAATGTATTCAAATATCTCCTGAGGTAAATGTAGTGAAAACAAGCAATACATTAGTCAATCTAAATTAAACTAAAAGTTGATTCATTGATAGGCAAATATATCACTGCTTGCCCACTTAATTTCAGTTGTTAATAATAAACACTACAATGATAAGAAGAAAAAGAACTATTCCAAAACTCATAGGACATTATTCACCTTTTTTCTTTCAATGTAAATATGTAAATAGTTTTAAATTAAATTTGGGTTTCATGTAAAATTTTAAATATTGATAATAGACATGCATATAATCTCTAATCCTCTCTTATCTTTAAAAACAAATTTTCTTAGCATGTTTGTTTCTCAGATATTGGGCATGTATTGGGCATTTTACAAAGAACTCATTCAGTATACTTGATAAGTAATATAAAACTGGATATAGTTTTAACTGTAAAGCTAAATCAAAGAAATCAAAGTGTCTGGGACTTAGGATGTGCACTATAATGTGTGTATATATAATTTTTCAGAATATTTTTCTGATATTCAGCTTGTATTTATATAAAATAAAACAATATACATGACAATAATTTTAATAAAGTTATGTGTGAGGGCTAAAAAGCATGGCTCCATGGGCTAAATTTTAATATTTGAAGGTTTTAAATTAAGACTAAAAGCTGATATTTACCATTACCATAATATTCCTACTTCAGCTCATTGGAGTAATTTAGATTACTAATTAATTATCCATTTGAGTACTGCCATTTTTGATTAACAAATAGAGATATTAATATTTTTCCACTTAGATATTGGCCTTTTGAAGTCTCATTCCCTATAAGGAAATTAGATATTTTCTTTATTTTCTTCTATAGTAGATTCATGACTAGTTTGATTAAATCACATTCTAATTTATATTTACCCAAATATCTAAGTACTATCTACATTTACCCAAATATCTAAGTGCTATGTACAATCGGTATAATTTTCATGCTTAAATATCCTTCAGTTTACCTTTTATTCAAGAATGTCTTTTTTCAGAGTTTGTACTATTTCTTAACCCTCTTTTGAAAAATGAGCTATAATTAGTGCAAATCTTTCTAAATTTTATCTTTTAAACATTCTAACATGCTGTTTTGTTTTAAGTTGCTGCATTTATCTCTCAGTTAAAACCATACTGCTCTATTTTAATATTTTGAAAGATTTTTATTCTATTAAAAATTGGTTTATTTCACCAAGCCATCTCTGTTTCATGGTTTTAATGTTATTTTTTCTGCTCAGGAAAATTTTATAGTTTTAAACATTATTTCTAATTTCTCCCTTTCTTCTGTTTTCCTAAATTATTTTTGTTTCTTCATTTTCTGCTTCTTTTCCATATGAGTAATATATTTTCAAATTTCAGATATTGTTCTATTTTTAAAAAATATGGATTTAATAATTGGATTAGACCAACATTAAGAATAAGTTGGGGAAAAGCAATACAGTCTGAAATCTCAATCTATTTCATGTTGCCAAAGTTTTACCTCCAATATAAAATATACCTCATTTTGTATCAATTATGTCATTTTTGAAGGAAAACATGATAAGTGTAACAACAGAAGACACTTAGAAGTTGCTAAAAAATATTATAACATGATTTAGAAATAAAAATTAAATTGAATTAAATTGAATTTTATTTAAGGACAGAATTATATTCAATGAAAACAATTATCAGAAATCCATCATTGGTCTGGCATGGAGCTCAGTGGCAAAGAGCTTGATTAGCAGGTGCAATGTTGTGGGTTCAATACCAAGTACCATAAAAGAAAAAAGAATAAACTTTAAAGAAAGAGTGCAGCCTAAATGCTATATCTTTGATATTGTTATATTATTAAGTAGAAATGGATTTTCCTCAATTTTTATATTGTGCTTTTTTGGAATTTGAAGGAGAGTAAAATAATTTAAAAATATTTCACTTCCGTGTAAAATTTAATTATGCTTTAAGTTTATAAGGTGATACACAGTGTTTCATCCAAATAATTATTCATTAAACCATTGGAGATTTATACTATTTGTGATGTAACTTTGTGTATGTACTTTTATCACCTGGTATGGATAATATCTGGTAACTATGGCAAATAAAATGCCCTCCAAATCCTGAACTATGTAATATTTCTTGCAGAAAACATTATTGCACACTTTGTACTTCCATTCATAATGCAATGCAAAAAGTTCAAAATACCATCCTGTAGAAATAAAAATAAGAAATATAAATTTTATAGCTACTAACTGTCGAATATAATTCAAGTTTACAAACAGTTTGGGGTAGAAACTTCTTTTTTTTTTTAAATGCCAATGTTACAGTTTTTATTTTTAATGAAGTAACTTTTGCCTCAAAACATCCACAATGAACAGAATAAGACATTAGGCACGTGATGAGAATATAAAACCCATGTCTGCAGAAACAAACAGTCTTAAAGTCCATCAAGGCAACTGAACAAAAGTGAAGTGACATTCCAAGCATCCACTTTATTGTCCTTTAAAAACACAGCTTAAGAGTTTGCTTTTAAGTTTTCACTTGTAAACAATGTTAAGTCAAAATAGACAATGAGGTAATCTAAATACTATACAGGATAATTTTAAAATGCAAGATAAACACTGTATTAAAAATACACAGAAATCAAGGTTCACTTTGGTCTCTAGTACGGTTAGACTTGTTAATATCAAAAAAGCAACACATACGAATTAAAGCCAGCTTGGTAGGTAGGTGCCATAGGTTGACAGATGTAAGTGATTTAAGAGGTAGTCAACACCATTGTTGTCAAGCTGGTAACTCTCACAAATGTTAAGCCATAGATGTATTATAATACTTTATCACATGACAATATTTTACCATAATTTTGCAGCTTTGTTCCAAGCATAAAATTTAACAATGAATCCTATCAATCTCTCCATCTAACTGAACAACTAGGACACAGAACACATAACCACCACATCTCCTTAGTACTTTCAACAAGTTGGTTTTTCCTAACCACAAATCTCATTAAGACATCTAGAATTAAAGTCAGGGCAATTGTACTTGAACATACTTTCCTGGATTTTATAACCAAAAAGGAAACAAATATATATATTTTATGATAAACATTTCTCAGAGAAAACAGATAAATTAACTTAAATTAACTTTAAGACTTAATGAGATTTCTCGTGTCCTGTATAATTCATCTTACAGTGAATGTTACAAAGTATATTAATACTTATGAACTTCTATTCACAAACTAAATACAACCAGCAGTAACTTGGGACTGCACGGGTGCAAAATCAAAGTGAGCCAAAATTACAAAAAAAAGGGGGGCAATGAAAACATCTCATATTGGAGGTGGGCCAATGCTAACAACATGATGGTTCTTAATCTTTCCATTGCACACTAAAACTTCCAAGTTAAAAGCAGGTAAAAATCTTTTGATTGTAAAAATACATCCAAACACTAGAAATGCAAGTATAATTATGTTTCCACTATAATCTGCGATGCAGCAAATGAGTGGCTCACAGGGCTAAGAGACTGGTAGGACATCTTTTATAGGTATTACATTTGTGCGAGGTGGAGACAGCTTAATTCACAAGCATATTGGCCCACCATTAGTAACCCCTGCAGACTAGTGCTCCCCCTCAGTAGCTATGAATGGCACTGTATTTTTAGTTTACTTGGTGAGCCAGTGCTAGTTACTTGCCCAGGGATGCTGCAATGTGCTTTGGCTGCAGGGCAGCGGAGACCAGTAAATGAAGGAGATTGGCATCTTTACACTGTTTGCCCAGGAAAGTACAACTAAACACACATTTACTCTTTCAGCTCCCCCTTCCTACATTCTACTACAGGGGGCTATTTTACAAGATTGCTTCGGTGTTCTGTTTTGGTCAAGTTGAAGAGCTCCCATAATTCTTGAAATACATGACAGCCTTAAAGAAATGCTTGGAGACGACGCTAACTAAATGAGATGCTTCATTGTTCACAAGTGTTTGGGAGATACGTGCAGCTGTGGACTGGTATGTGTGATATAGTTATAAAAGGTCTGTACCCAAGGATTACCAGACAGTGTAAGGCTGGAGCAGCATAAAGGTGTGCTATGTATCAACTATGAGGTAGCCTTTTGCTGTAAACAGAGTGTTTCACTCATGTCATTGTACAATGTGCTCACATCAATGATATTCACATTTATAAGGAGTTGGAGAATTCTGCTTTAAAGGACTTTCATGTAAAATCAAAACAGAACAGATATGTGGTATTCAGGATTATGATTTATGTCAAACTCAGAGGTAGTTACTAACATCAAGTACATGTACTTACATAAAGTTCTAAGTTATTTGGCTTGTTTCGAGCAAGCAGGACTGTAGATTAGTCTGTAAAGAAACATTTTATGGTACGTTCCCTGGGCAAAGTTCTTTGTCCTGAGTATGTTATGTAACAGTGACAATATTCTCATATAAAAATATAGACCCCAACTTTTAATCCTAAAATAGGTTTGGTATGTGCTCTTAGTAGTTCAGTCTGGCCAGATGCTGAAAAAGATGTCATTGCACCCATAAAGTCTGCAGTTCAAGTGTTTCTGTTTTCTAGTTTCACTCTTTTCCCCTGATCTCAGCTCTGAACTTCATTCGTAAACAGGGAATGTCCAATTTTCAAGTCCATAATTTCCTATTCTAATCAAGTCAAGAAACTTTGGTTTGAATTTTCAAAGTGACACTGACATATTTTTCATTTTTGCTGTCAAATTTCTTATCATCTATGCTAAAATTAAGCAATGCCACTTTGATTTGTCTATATAATTTAAGCAAGCTTGAAATCCTCACATAAGGCAAGGAAATACTTGCTACAGCTATCACATTCAATGTCGTCAAAGGTAAAGTTTGCATCCCAGCACACTAGTATTTCAGTTTGTACTGGGGAAACGCTCACAAGCATTGTAGTGGAACTCAGGTTGAGTTCTCAGGAGCAGGAAGCCAGCGTAGGGTGGCTTCTCCCGGTGGCTGGCTGAGGCAGCAACAACTCTACCAGCCTCCCCTGACAGAATGCATGAAGGAGCAGCAACTGTTCAGCAGTTTCATCTGAGTCATGTTGGTTTCTTCTTTTGATTATCTGAGCTTATACCAATAGGCTCATATAAAGTTATATATATATATATAGATAGATAGATAGATAGATAGATAGATAGATAGATAGATGATATGTGTGTGTGTGTGTGTGTGTGTGTGTGTGTGTGTGTGTGTATAGTCAACATTAATCCTTATAGTTATTTAGTTGATACCTTCTTGGAGACACTTTAGAAATTTGCCCTTAATATCTAGAGACAGGATAACTCCAAAATTTTTTTTTTCATGATGGAAACCTAATGGAACCTAATCACTTTGCTACTACACCTGAAAACTGATCTGAAAAACATTCCCTATCCTCAGTACTGCTGAATGTTCACTTGGAATATCCACCATGTGGAGGCTTCAACCTAAGTACTGAGGTAACATCTATGACATTATTGTAGATGGTGGCTGGGGGGTCGGAGTGGTTTGAGTGGCAGAGAAGTTTTGACACTTCTGCCCTGGCTTGTCATCCTAGTTACGTGTCACCAAATACTATGCTTTTTAGTAAAATTCACAGATCATATTTATTAGACAATTGTGAGGATCCACTTAATTTTCATCACAAATCTCAGCATTTCATTCAATTTGATTTTACTGTTTTAGAATCAAGTTAGAAAACTCTCCTGGGGGAATATAAAATAGCCACCAAAATTATCCATCAAATGTTTGGAGTTTTCCTCCAAGGTCTTCAGTAGTAAATAGGGAAGGCTCCCTGCTCTAAGTGATGGTTAAAAGACTGACTTAGTCAAAGAAAGCTACTGTTGCCACAACCCTTTAAAATCTCGGAACACATAAGAGATGATAATGAAATGGTTATCAAAATACCACTGAAAATTATCAAGTCACTACATTAATACATCACCCTCCCTTTCATTTCTCTTAATAGGCATGTAATTTACAATCATAACACAGAATTAAAAACACTGAAATATCAGCACAGAGATTACATATTCATTGTCTTTTCTAGAGGTATGTATCCCAGAATCAGAAAAGCTTATGGCAGTCCGAGGCATGTAGAATTAAAATACCTTTTAACAGGAGGACCAAAAAAAAACCCAAAAAACAAACAAACAAACAAACAAAACACTCTGTAAGTATCAAGAAAAAGAGGCAATCCCAGACCCAGGAGAAAACTGGATGTTTTAAGAAACCTTTAGTACCATATGATTGGCAGCTCTGAGATCTGAGATCCTTTGGTTCACCCAAAAGTTAACAGTCATGTTTTTATTTTTATGTAATACAAAACCTGGTATTTAAAGAAAAACTCCAGGGATTATTTCTGAAGCCATCCTAAATGTTTCACATGGAGTTTTAGTTCTTAGAGATCTCCAATTATGTGTGGGTGTGTGCTTATATTCATATACACATATATAAAGAAAAAGCTCTTTATATACATACCTACAGTCCTCTGTAAAAGCCTTTAAAAGCACACATGCATGTATCCACATACATAGTAGCTCTTTTGAATTACATAAAACATGACACCCTGCGAAATATAATTTGCTTAGAGTGATTTGTCTTTTTAAAAAACTCACAGTTACTCAACAGTAGTTAAAATCCTGGGTAATCTGCAGTCTGTAGAATACTGTTTCCTTGTACTTGCATGAGGTAGACTTTGCAACAGGGGAGGGAGGTGGGGGAGAGAAGGGAGAGAGAGAGAGAGAGAAAGAGAGAGAGAGATGTTAACAAGCATTATGTCTTTTTCCTTTTTTGAACGGAAGGCCCCTTTTTGTTTGGCTCTTCCGGTGCTACAGATGCTTTTGGAGAGGAAGCTTCTTGAGGCGACCTGCCTGACCTTTCTGAGATCTCTGACCGAGGAAATGATGGTGATGTGCAGTCACGCCCACCCCCCACTTCTGAAGGGGAAGCTGAAGTACATGGCTGAGACTCTGCTTCCTGTCTTCCCTGAGAACTGGCAGGCAGCTGGGCAACAGTTCTATGTGGGCAGTTTGCAACCATGTGCAGAATGCTCTGACAGTAATGGCACTTCTTTGGCTGAGGAGGTAGACTACATTCCTTAGCATGATGGTCAAGGCTGCCACAGTTGTAGCATCTTGGAGACATCCTGGACTCTTCTTCTCTCACAGTCCACATCTGATCCATCAGTAAATCCTGCCGTCTCCACCTATCTCCCTTTGGTTTTCTTTTTTGTAGTGTCTTCCCTTTGGGTCTTCTTTCACTTCCTAAACAGGGACTCCCACCTGGTCCTGTTACCCGTATTGATTCAAGGCCTTTGGAAGATTTCTTAAATGTGAATTCCACTGGTTCTCCTTTTAAACGTCTAAATCCTTCCATGAAAAGTTTACTTTGGTGTACAAATACATCAACTGGAATATCCAAGGGGCGTCCTTCTCGGTTTATCATAGAGATGAATCCAAATCCCATGGGTACATTGAACCACTTACAGTGGCCAGTTCCATGCAAAACCTGGGATTCCTCTTCTGCCTGCTCTGGCAGTTTCCCGGGCTCTTCTCCACCACCTTTGCTTGCCCCGCCTTGGCCCGGGCTGGGAGCGAGGACGAGGGGGGTTGTGTGTGCTTGAGTGGGGCTCAGTCCGGGAGGACAGGGCAGAGGAAGCGGCCTGGAGCCTGGCACTTCCTGGAGGAGCACCGCGGTAGCGAGCGGCCCGGAGACCCGGGAAGCGCCCCAGCGTGGCGAGGCCGACTGGGTCAGCGCATCGTGGGCCGGGAAGGCGACGCGGATGCACCGCAGACTGCCGCAGCTGCAGTCTGACGAGTGGCTGGAGCGGGGCTAACCGGGAGTGCGGGAACGGCGTGGGGACCGCGGGCAAGGCGGCGGGCACCGGCCCGGCTCGACCCGAGCCCTGCGTCAGGCGGCCTGGAGTAGAAACTTCTTGATTTGTGATTAGATTAAAAAGAATCCTCTCTGAATAAAAAAAGAAACAAGCAAAAACAAAAATACAGATAATTAGTTTAGCTCAGTGAAGAAGAAATGAAAATAGTAAACTTTTCAGATCACTACAAAGATAATCTTTTTTAAAAAATGTCTTTGCTAAGAATAAGAGTTAAACATAATACAAAATTTTCCACAGAGATAATTGACAGAATCAGAGTTCTTCCACATATACTGATTTAGAAAGAAAAATAAACAGTAACAGACAGATAAGCAGAAATTGATAATACAGAAATGAAATAGAATAGGACATACAGATAGATGATAATGATCGATATCTGATAGATAGATTGATCCATCTGGGCTGGATTCGAATAATGATTCCCCCATCTCAGTCTCCTGAGTAGCTAGGATTAATGCTTGAGCTACTGGTTCCTGGATTAACACATTTTATCAGTGGTTTCTTACTATTTGTTTAAAGGAAACTCTCATCCTGTACATATAGTTACCTATAGTATCTCATCTTGATTCTAATTTCAAAGAGATGATAGAATGTAATTTTCTTAAGGATATTTTAACTCTATACCAAGTGCACTTTATGATTATTTTTCTTTAAGGAGCTTGGGAGTAACAGCTATTATTGCAGATAAAGGACAAAAATTAGGGATGGAATTTAATAAAGGACAGCATGGTATTGTCCAATGTAAACCACAGACTGAACCTGAAGCTACTAACACAAATATATATATATATATATATATATATATATATATATATATATATTTCATTTGACTGGCTGTAGGCACTCATTCCTTGGCTGAAGAGAAGAAAAAATGAAAAATATGTAGCATGGTCTTAAAGTTTGAATCACTCCACAAGTCATATTCTAAAACAGAATTTCCAATGAATGAATATTAAGAGACAAATCCTTTAGGTGCTTAAGTTATGAGTCTTCATCCTTCTATATAAACATTAATGAATGTTCTCATAAAAGATGTTCAAGGGAGCATGTTTGTCTCCTCCTGCTGTGTAAGGCTACAAATTAAGTCAGCTGTCCTCTTGACCTAAGATTTCTCAGCCTCCAGGACTACAAGTATTAAGCTACATTGTTCATGTATTATTCAGGATAAGATATTTTGTTAGAGTGTTAGTAATTGGATGAGGATTCTTTTGCTCTTCTTGGATAAAAATCAAAGGGGGGATAAAGCAAGATATGTTTCCTTTAGTGTTTGTAGCTTTGAGTTTTGAGTGCCAGTGGCTCTCGGCTCCCAGTAATAGCTCTGGCTCCCAAGTAGACAGAGCCAGTAGCAACTGGCATCTCTCTGGAATTCTTCCAACACCCAAGCAAAGCTGCTCCCAGACACTTTTTGTTGCTCTCTATAGCTCTTGGGCTGCTAGCTGCCCTCAGGATTACAGCCCCAGCTGCTGGCAAGATTTATTGCCAGCAGCTTTCCATGTTACTAGCAATTAGTACAACCTGATCAGTCTGTTCTACCTAAGCTAAAAAAAAAAATCACAAGGTAAAATAAAACCATCTGAGAGAGTGACCCTCAGGACTTGAGCCACACAAGGGGGGATACTGCACAGTCTGACCAACTTAAGGACATGGCAGGCTTCTTGTACCCACCAAAAACCTGGCAGACACCTGTGCACAGCGTCCATGATGGGAGAAAGGCTCCTTGGAGACAGGGGAAGTATCTTCATAGCTTGTAGACAGATCAAGTCATCTGGGAAGGGTACTGTATGAATCATCTAAAGCAGATTAAGCCAAGCCTGTCTGAGCAGCCCATAGGCATTGAGATAGCCAACAACAACCACCACAAAATGAAAGTACTTCATATGGTCAATCTCTTTTACTCTCCACCTGGAGCAGACTTGGGATGAAATAATGCACTAAATTGCTGCTCTTCAGCATCCTCTTTAAGGTCTGAACAGGAATTTTCTTCTCCTTTCAACTCCCTTATCTCTTAGATAAGCCTCTGCACACAAAGGAAATTGAGCACATTTCTGGGCACAGTATCTTTTAAATTTTTCATTTTCGCTTATGAGCATATGTAAATTTTCCGATTTGGGGTTAAACAAGACTGGGGTAGCCACATAGCAATGGTTTCAATATTATTCCCTAGTAACTTTCAATCAAATCTTCCTCAGGAGAGAACAAAACCAGTTTGAGTGTGTTGGAGGACTTTTAAAAAAATTATTTTCTCATAGATATGTCGCTAGGGTTAACCTGGTACTAACAAATGGGCTGATAATCATTAGGATGGATGGATTTTAATAAAAGGAAAACTTTTCTAAGGTAGGAACAAATCCCCTGTGGAATCCTGGGAGATTCAATGTCTCCTGCACACCGGGATCTTTCCTACAGTTGAGATGAATTAGCACAAGAAATTCAGCCTCATAATCCCAATAAGAAATGTAAGAGGTACTTAAACTGCTTTTGCTGAAAACCTCTGTTTACTTGGGCCCACAAATTTAATGAAAACAAGAACAATGTTTAGCATTTCTTTTTCTCCTTATCTCTGAGTCTCTCTCTGTCCTTTCTCTGTTTCCTGTTTCTGTCTTTGACTCTCCGTCTCTGTCTCTCTTTCTCTCTCTCTTTCATGGTGAATGTGTTTTAGGAAGGAAAGTACTGATCTGATACCATCTTTTACAAAAAAGACTATCCTGAAGGAAGGGAACAGCAGCTCTTCTTCAGGATGTAGCATTTATCAAGCAAAAATGAACTCTTAATATAAAAAAAGTTCCACTTAGATCCTGAAAAAAATGATTTTTTGTGACAACCACCTTTGTCCACCATTGCAGCAACATATGAATGACTGCAATTGTTTAATAATTGTATATATTCATAATTATGCATATTTCGTGTTCTTAATTCTTTCTTCATGTCAATCTAAACAAACAAACAAACACATCTATATAGTGAAGCTGGTTTGGAATAAGTTTCTTACCATTAACCTAAATGTTCCCTGCCATGTCACTATAACATTAATTCCCATTTCTCTTACCTTTCCCAATATTTATGTCTTTAGTGGAATATTGTGGTAAATGACCAGACCCGATATATGGAATACTGGAATTTGGGCTTTGGGCCTAAAACTATTCTAACAGACTCACAAATAAATGTAAAGTATAGGAATGAAACATGAAAAATATGTACACAATAAAATTATTTAAGAAAATGGAAAATTATGATCATCTCTCCTACTGTCAGGCAGGAGTCACATATTGAAAAATTTATCTACTTGGAAGGCTTGTAGGGGAAAATTTAAAGGCTGGACTTCATGTATAGCTAGATTTTGTTTCCAAATTGTAAAGATCTCAGGATATTTAAACTAAATGGTACCCCTCTCTATCTATCATAATTGTCTCTAGGAGATAAAAATATTGTAAATTTCTCATATGTATTTTAAGACATTATTTTTATTTCCTAGCCCAAAATCAGTGTATAGATTGTATTCAATTAGTTAACACAAATACAATTTAGTACATTATCTTTATTAGAGTCTATTATCAACATTTAAATTTCCATAAACCCATTTAAATTTCTATAAACTTTAAAATAAGTTTCAAGTTTATATTTTGTTTCATCACAGGTTGGTTGGATTTGCATCTATTCACATTTATGTTTTATAAGAATTTTGCAATACTTTTAGAAACTCTTACACTCTTTACCATCAATAAATGTTTACTTTTGCTTTATTCTCTCTCTCTCTATGTTGTGTGTGTGTGTGTGTGTGTGTGTGTGTGTGTGTGTGTGTGCCTGTCTGTCTGTCGTGTTTGTGTAAAATAAACATGCCTTTGTGTCTGGAGATATCAGCTGTAACTCAATTTTCTTTTCTGAATTTTTGCCTCTTTTTTGAAACTTTCTTACAGTGCCATCACTTCGTGGATTGTTTATTCTGGCATATTCAATTGTTTTCAGTTTCTGGGTTTGACAAAATGACTTTGTTTCTGGAAATGATTTTTTTAAAATATTCTGTTGTAGTTAACAAACCCTTTGAAAAATATCTATGAATGAACTAAAATATAGGTAGCATTACACTCTAAATACCTTTTAAGAGAAAAACAGTTTGTAATGTTTTATAAGAGAAATTATGTCAGGACTATCCACATGGCAAATATCTGCCAGTCATATTGGTAATCACAACAACTAGGAAGTGGAGGTAGGTGAATCACAGCCTGAAGGTGGGTACACTAATGTATGCTGTGTATTTGTTAGCAATTGCTATCATTTGGTAATGGATTAGTGGATTAATTACAAGATACTATTCTTTGTCTCTTCTGAGTAAATTTAGTCTTATCTCTGCTTGCTCAGATATGAATATATAGCTACTTTTGCCAGCTTTTATTGACCATATACTTTGAAAATCTTTTTTCAGTTCCTTCACACTAAGCTAGTGTTTTCCTTTTTAGTAGATGCACTTTTTATTCAGGTAAAAATGGTTAGATCTTATTTTGTTAATCCATACAATCATTTGATGTCTTTTCTTTGGAGAATTGACACCATTAACATTTAGTAAATGAAAGTCATCTGAAATTATGTAGTATTTTAGTTGTTTGTACAATGTTTGCTTATGTACTATTACTTGTTTGCTAATCTACTGAACTATCAAAATTTAATGTTTCCTGGACGGGTTTAACTTCCCCTCTTGTGAGTAAAATCATTTACATATCTTCTAAATATTGGTTTCGTGATTGTCAATTTCTTTAGAGTTTCTTGCTGGGTATTTTCATTCCTACTTCATAAAGTTGAATTATTTGGATGGACATAGTAAACTATAACAGATTTTCTTTTCTGATCCTGCCTATTTTGTGTGCTGAAATACTATAGTTCCTGGATGATCTCTCCTTATGAAGACTGGAGAAGCTTTTTGTTGTTGTTGTTGTTGTTGTTATTGGTCATGGGTCCTGAACTCTGGGCTTGGACACTGTCCCTCAGCTCTTCAGCTCAAGTCTTGTACTCTACCACTTGAGCCACAGTGCCACTTCTGGCTTTTTCTGCTTATGTGGTACTAAGGAATCTAACCCAGGCCTCATGCATGCAAGGCAAGCACTCTACCACTGAGCCACCTTCCCAACACTTTCTTGATTATTTTACTCACTATATTATCTCTGACTCTAGGTTGTATATCTTCCCCTTCATATTTGGCACAATTCCTACTTTTGGTCTTTAAATGGTATGCCAAAGGTTGAAATTTCCATTTGTATTTTCTTAGTAGTTTTTTTCTTTTTGTTAATTTATTTTTTTAATGTAAAGGTGATGTACAAAGGGATTACAGTTACGTAAGTAAGGTAATGAGTACATTTCTTGATGAACATTGTTACACCCCTCTGTCATCTACTCCCACTTCCCTTCTTCCCTACTCCCACCCTCCAAACTGTAAAGTTCATTTCCAATACGGTGTCTTGTGAGTATCACTGTTGTATCAGTTCCCCCTTTGTCCTTTGTCTCACCATTTCTGTGATTTCCCTTCCCTTCCCCAAATCAGATGAACGCATATACAAAATAAACGGTACCAAAATCACAAACTGACAACAGGAGATAAACCAAAGGAAAAGTTGAAAGAAAAAAGAAATAACAAAGTATGTTATTTAAAAAAAACAACTATTGTTTCCATATCTTGGAGTTCATTTCCATTAGCATCATTTTTTAAAAATGTTTATTGTCAGGGTGATTTACAGAGGGGTTACAATGACATAAGTAAGGTATTGAATACATTTCTTGTCAAACTTTTTACCCACTCCCTCATTTTTCTCCCACTTTCCTTACCCCCAACTCCCCCTAAAGTTATAAAAATTATTTCCAACATACTGTTTTGTGAATATCACTGATGCATTGCTTCCCCCTCTGTCCTTTGTATCTCCATTTTGTTGTTCCCTTTCCCTTCCCTAGTTCAGATAAATGTCTATTAGAATCATTTTATATAGTCAAATTACATAGCTATTGAGCTATAGTGATCCTCTGCTAGGACTATACTAGATATATACTAATTATTACAAATGAAAACTATGAAACCTATGTTTCTTAGGGTCCAGCTTATTTCAACAACAACCTCCCCCCTAGAAAGTTGTGTAATTCATGAAATATTTTTTCTTTATCGTCTCCTTAGTGATCTAAATCCTCTACTTTATCCTTAATACCTGACAGTCTGCTTCCAATTTATTCTACTATACTAGCTAGGCTTTGACTGAGCTTTCTATTTGTGCTTTTGAGCTTTTCATTTCTAGGATTTCCATATGATTTTTTTTTAGGATTTACACATATTCATTTAATTCTCCTTTTGCATCTTGTCTTACATTGTCTTCCTAATTTAAAAAAAAATTACTTGATTATTTTGTTACCTAAAGTATTTATTTTTATATTTTTTATTTATTCATGTGTTCTATTTAATTTCTTTTTTGTAATTGTGAAAATACCATACAGAGGGGTTACAATTACATAGGCAAGGTTTTGCGCCTCCTCCCATGCACACCAAAGTTGTAAAGTTGTAAAGGGGGAGAACATACAAAGCAACAAAGAAATCATCTTCTAAATATGTTAGAAACAATCGCAAGAAAGAAAAAAACGTTTGAATCCTTATCTTAGGGTTCATTTCACCTATCATCAACTTATCTGACCATTTCTGCTTGTCTCAGACATATACTAGTTATTGCAAATAAGGGAAAGCATGAGACTTACGTTTCTTCGGGCCTGGCTTACTTCACTTAATATAATTTTTTCCAAGTCTTTCCATTTCCTAACAAATGGGGCAATGTCATTCTTTCTGATAGATGCATAGAATTCCATTGTGTATATATGCCACATTTTCTTGATCCATTCATCTACTGAGGGGTATCTGGGTTTAATTTCATCAATCATTCCTATCAATATTCTTTTAATCCTTGCATTAATTTATATTATGTACTTTATTGTGGAATGTTTTATTACAGAAGGACACATTGTGACTTTTTAAATTTTTACCTTTGTTCTCTTACTGGGATTGATAGACAAGCATTTCCTGTAGATATTTTCTTCTCCCATGACATTTCAGTTGGTATTTTCTTGCTTAGGCAACACTTGTTCGTAGGTTGATTTTAACATATATTCTTATCACTTGACAGGATAGATTGGCTTGGTATCCAATATTTAATCACAGTGCTTAAGACACTATAGCCAGGTCCTACTCGACCCAGAAAGAAGAACCTAGGAATAGAAGCAATCACAGCTAACAAAGTCCCCTGTAAGAACACAGAAATCCCTGATAAGCAACTGCCATCATTTTTCCAAACACCTTTAGACTCGAAATAAAGGAGAAAGCATGTATTACATGAATCTGAAAATATACAGGTAACAAAAAATGTAGATAGGACTAAGAACATCATGGAGACTTTGTGCAGTGGTAGTTCTGGCCTGCTTAGCTTTCTCCAATGACTGCTATGGCTGGATTTGAGATTCTGTATGGCTAAACCTTCTCTAGCCCAACTCTATCCATACCACATTCAGAGCCCAGGCATATTGTCTGCAGAATTGTAACTTCCAGTGCTCACTGGTGAGTTCATAGGGAACTAATGGATCAACATATGCTTTACCACCATGTCTGACTTCTTTAGGAAGTTAGATGTGATGATAGTTGGATCCATCAAATATGTTCATGAAGAGAAATATACAGTAATATCAGTCAGTCATCCATCTTCTTCACCTCTATCACAATGCTGTAACTTTTTTTCCTCATGTACATTGCTAAAAGTTTTATCGTGAAATAATATTGTGAAAGAACATTTGCAGCCGGGTGGCTTACTCCTGTAATCCTAGCTACTCAGGAGTCTGAGGTCTGAGGATCACTGTTCAAAGTCAGCCCAGGCAAGAAAGACTATGAGACTGCTATTTCCAATAAACCACTAGAAAATCGGAAGTGGTGCTGTAGCTCAAGAGGTAGAGCACTAGCCTTGAGCTGAAGAGCTGAGGGACAGGGCCCAGGTCCAGAGTTCAAGCCCCATGACAGACCAAAAAAATAAATAAAAAAGAAGAACATTTGCAAATGATATTTCTCATGAGGGATAAATATCTAAAATATATATTTTTTCATATGGTTTAATACCAAAATGACTTGATTTAAATGGGCAGATTTTCTGTGTAGACATCTTTTTCAATGAAGATATGTAAATAGAGAACAGGTGTTTTGAAAGGCCACTAATAGGGAAATTCAAATAAAAATCTTTATGAGATTATTACTAAAGACATGTTAGGAGGTCTAATATAAATATAAATTGATAATGAAAGTTGGTAAGGACACTCGCATATTCTCACTGGGAATGAATATAAATTGGTACGTCAATTGTGAAAAACTATATATGTATATATATATTCCGAATATATATATTCCTAATAATTTTTATACCAAAAACTGCCTGAAGATTAAGCAATCCCTTTACTAGACAAATATCCACAGAAGATAAATTATCTTGAATCAATACTTGTACTTTTTTGTTTATTGCAATATTGTTGACCATAGCCAAGGTTTGATTATATTTTCAGTGACTATCAAGAGATGAATGGCTAAGTAAAATTCAGTCAATCTTCAATAATTCTACAAGCCATGACCCAATTAAGAGTAGATTTAATCATTCAGAAGAACAATTTCATTCTTCTTATAATTATTCCTCAAACAATATGATCCAATTTTCATGTCATTATATTAGATAATCTATTGATTCTATTAAATAACAACCCGGATTTCAAGCCCCATGGTGGACAAAAAACAAAACAAACAAAAATAAATAAATAAACCAGAAATCCTTCCAAGTACAATGACATGGGAGAACCTGAGGGCATTGTGCTGATGGCTGCAAATAAGGCAAAGAATGACAAATACTTCAAGCCCAGTTATTTATATTTGGAATCTTAAAGGAGAAACAAAGGGGCTTCCCATGGCTCACACCTTTAATCCCGACTACTCAGGAGTCTGAGATCTGAAAATCTCAGTTTAAAACCAGTCTGGGCAGAACTATCTATGAGACTCTTATTTTCCAAAAACTATTCAGGAAAAGCCTAAAGTGGAGCTGTGGCTCAAATGGTAGCATGCTAGCCTTGAACAAAAAAAAGTTTAGGAACAGAACCCGGGCCTTGAGTTCAAGCCTCTGGACTGGCACCAAAATAAATAAATAAATAAATAAAACCAGGAAATAAAAATGTAAATGTGGAAATAATAATAACAATATGTAAAATGACGGTTGCCAAGGAGTGTATGGTAACATTAACATAGCAAAGTGTTTATCAAATGGTGTAGACTTTACATATTAGTACAAGTAATTCCCAGAATGGAATGTGCATAATAATAATTTATTGTAGTCTTGTGATCTCCTAAGGAAATAAACTGTTAGTGTTCATGCATATATACTAATAACTAACCACACAAGGTGATAAATATATAAATTTAAGATGATAAGTGTAATCACTTCACAATGTTTATGCATACACGTATATTCAAATACTACATTGGCCAGGTGCTGGTGGCTCATGCCTGTAATCCTCGCTACTCAGGAGGCTGAGATCTGAGGATCACAGTTCAAAGCCAGACGGAGCAGGGAAGTCCATGAGACCCTTATCTCCAATTAACTACCAGAAAACCGGAAGTGGTGCTGTGGCTCAAGTGGTAGAGCACTCATCTTTAGCTGAAATGCTGAGAGACGCTCACAGGCCCAGAGTTCAAGCCCCATGACCAACAAAAAACAACTGTTCTAAGGAGCACACAGTTATATTATAGTAACTCTCTATATTAATTCTTGATATTAATTCTCTTATTAGCTATTTTTTTCAATGTTTTAAATATGCTTTGAAATATGGGAAGTTGGGTCTGGGAAGGTGGCTCAGTGGTAGAGTGCTTGCCTTGATGCATGAGGCCCTGGGTTCAATTCTTCAGCAACCACATAAACAGAAAAAGCCGGAAGTGGCACTGTGGCTCAAGCTGAAGAGCTGAGGGACAGCCCTCAGTCCAAGAGTTCAGGCCCCACAACTGACAAAAAAAAAAGAGAGAGAGAAGTGTGCTTAAATGTGCAATCCATACATTTCCTTAAAAGCCCACTTTGCTCTTCTTGTGAGGTATAATTCTTTGTGTAAGGTACAAACCAGTAAGAATGGCTTAGATTTGCTGGATTGTGAAGTGTAAAAGCACAACTGTTTTTTCTTGCCTGTGACTCCTGGTTAATTCCTGAAAACCTCAGTAAATTAGACTTACTTTCTGCTGTGGAAAGGAAGCTTAGTTACACACAGTTCATTAATGCCTCTAATGTGGTTACATTTTCCACCAAATGTTGAATCTTACATTAATTTGGAAGACTTTAAATGCTCCCTGTGTGAATTCACTTTGTTAACCTCACATTTATTTTTTCCATAGCAATAGTTTCCACTTGACAGCATCGCACATGGATAAATACTATGATATATTTTCTAAGACTCATTTAGCATAATGAAATTAATTCCAGCATGTGTCAATTTACAACATTTCCCATTCTTCACATACTTAGAATTCATTTTTAAGTAGATTATATACTGATACAAAATATGCTTAAGTTAGCACAATTTGTTCCATTACGGACTTGAGACTATACAACAATCTAGAGCCTATTAGATTAAATCTGAAGAGTTTGAATGAACCATTTAATTGTATTCTTGAAACTTCACATGACATATCCCTTGTTAGTTTCAAGGAATTTAGTGGTTATGTTGAAACTGATTATATATCTACACCAAAATCGAATGATTCTAACAATTTATTTTCTCCTTTAGCTACATATAGTTTTTTTTTGTTTAATCTTTAAGTAGTTGTACAAAGGACTTGCCATTCAATAAAGCAGTTTCTGAATACAATGCATCTTGATCAATGTCACTCCTTTCAAAATTCCTATCCAATGCTCACAATCCACTCCTTCCCTCACTTTTCTCAATTTTGTAGAATATACATTGACTTGTTGACTGAATTTTCCACCTTCTCTTCTTCATGCATCTAACCCTTTCTCCTTGAACCCACCTCATCATTTCAAAGTATTAATTTTTTCTGGTGTTTGTTGTTGCTGAAATTTAACATTGCTTTTTAAAGAAATTACACTATGTTGGTTCTCCCTTGAGTCTACCAGACTTCAGGTAATGTATTTGTCTTTACTTGCATACCTCCCAACATATCTATAATGAGTAAGGAGAAAGGCAAAATTAAGCACAAGGTCCATTATTTTCTAACCTATTAAAAGAAATATAGTCATGCACGACACCATCATATTTTGATCAGAAGATGAATATATGTTGAGGAACCCACCAAATTTCACCATCACAATTTGTGAATCCATGTAAGTAAAGGCTATGATATTATCCAACAAACTATCTCTCAAATAATTCAATGTCTCCTGAGTGTTTTGGATTAATTGATTTTTTTTAGAATAGAGTAGTAATTAATATGTTGAGTTTAAAAAAAGAAATATCTTCCTCCTTAACATTACTGAGTTAATAATAAAAAATGAGGTATAGCCAGATATAATAGGCCAATTGTTGATCATGTAAACTTAACAAATCATATTAAGGCACACTAAAGCACACATACAATTTCATAAAATATATACACAAGTCACAATACATTATCAAGCAGAGGAACACCATCTAGATCATCACTACATTCGAAGCTCTGTGAATCATGCTCTTCACTTTCAGCCTATACACAGACAAACAAGATACTGGATATTCATGTATATGTGTGGTTTTTATGAGGATTTGAATACGTATGCCAAAACTCATGTAACCAGTACTCAATTTGTGTTACTACTTTCCCCTAAAACTTTCTTTCTCAAATACTATCTGCTTATAGCAATGATTTATTTATTATCACTGTTATAGTATATTAAAATTGATGGAAACTGGTTCATTCATTTCACTATGCATCTATTAGTAGATTTTTTTTGGCTGTACTAGAGTTTAAATTTATTGCCGTGTACTTACTCAGCAGGCACTACACAACTTGTGTCATTACCCAGACCTTCGTGGTTTACTTAATCTTCAGATAAGGTCTTGAATTTCTTGCTAACCAACCTGGATTATGACTCTTTAAGTTTCCTCCATATCTAGGAATACAAACATGTACCATCACTCTTATCTTTGGCATCTCAAGAAATGGAGTTTTAGCCATATGCTACCATGGCTAGCCATGATTTTTACTAATTTATATCATGCTATATTCATAATATATGTAACAAGTACAATATGTAATATGTTATCTAAATCTGTATAATATATGCAAAACATATACGATACATAATATAGTATATATCATATAGTATACATATAAGCTCATATATAAATTCTCAGGTACTTCTTTTTGCTTATTTTTTAATATAGCTCGATATGATATAATGTTCCATTTTCATGATGGACTTGATACGATAAAATATAAAAGTCTATGCTGTATTTTGTTAGTTTTTGTTTATAGAACCATGAATACAAATATTATTTAGATTAATTCTTTGTTTATATGTATCTACCTGTTGTCTTTTTAACCTGAGGATTATGTTGGGATATTTTCTTCCAAAACATATTTATATGTGTTTCTATCAACAACCCAAGGTCAACTATCTGTTATATTAAAGAGCCATGTCTGAATTGATATTTCTTTTCCATGTGTGCTAACAGTAATTTATTTTAACAACAGTTGTTGATTTTTAAAATGATTTTCCCATTTCTCTTTTTGTTCTTAGCCAGTGATAACAATAGAATTCTATTAATGGAGTGATAATAGGGGGTAGAGATCAAAATTTTATTAAAGGAGTTAATTCAAATTTGTGAGTAAACAATTTTGGGGTCCAGAGTTTCAGGGTATATGATTAGTCATTTGATTTTGCTTGGGTCTTAGGCTTTGTCTGCCTACCCCTGAGGCTCAAGACACTGAAAACAATTCCTGAGTTCACTAAATTTGACAAATGCCTTCAAGGTGAATGTTGGCTTCATGGCTTATTTTATATATCTGAGTGATTGCATTCTGTTAGATTTTGGCCTTGGTACTCCTTACCTCTTTCCAGTTAACAGGTACACTTAAAAACACACTTTTCAAGTATTTAATATCATATTTTTTTCAACAAAAATTCAGACCATACTGCTAGAAATAGACATATTATGTTTAATATAGTGCCAAGTTTTCTATAGAAGATGCCTATTTGTTTATTTAGATTGTCTACAACAGCATCAAAGTAACTATAAGACGCACTTAAGCTTTATTAATATTTTTATCCATAAATTATTTAGTTAAACGAAAATGTCTATTGACAGTATAATAATCTCTGGCACGTAACATTGCTCTCCTGGAAATGTTGATCTCATAGGAAAAACACCTATGTTCGGGCCAACAATATGTTGGCTTGTTCTATATGTTAGGTAGTAACTTAAAACGAGCTTCGATCATTTTTAAATCCTGTTTTCTGTTACGAATTACTTTAATACAATCATAAAATACTTAAGTCATATAATTACCCTACCAAAATTCCTTGTAAACAAACAAATCATATCTATTTTGGACATAGCTCTCATAGTGTGTCCCTGGCTGCCTTTTAAATTCTTTCTCTTATATATGCCACTGGCTTATCCCCACTGAGTTCATGCTGATCCTGATCCCAGCATGATCTCTCCCAACACAGATTCTGTATAGACAGTAATCACTACCTGAGATTCTTTGCCAAGTCTCCACAAGCTCATTTCTTACCTTTTACCTCAGAGAGCACCTTCTTATAGGTTCTCATTGAACTTTGTATTCTCTCACTTGCCATTTACCACCTTAGTCTAATTAGTATTTAGGGAATCTGGTAATTAAGACATGTATTTGTATTGCTCAGTTATTTTAACTGTCCTAAATAAACTCATTATATTTTTATCATTGTAATCCCATAAATAAGTGTGAGCATAAGATGTGCCCTTATGAAAGGAAAGGAAAGGAAGGGAAACAAAGAAGGGAAGAAGGAAGAAGGAAGGAAAACTAAGAAATGAAGAAGGAAGAAGGAAGGAAAAGAAGGGAAGAAAAACAAAGAAGGGAGGGAAGGAAGGAAGGAAGAAATGGAGGGAGGGAGGAAGTGGAAGGGGAATGGAGAAGAGGAAGGGGACAGTATGGATATCTGTCTTTCCTTACATAGGAACTTACAAGTAAATAATTCAAATCACTATAACAATCAGAGAAATGACTCCAAATCTGGCCTCTAAATCTATCCCAGCCCTTCCTCAGAATTCACAATACCACTGGACAATGCACATGTTAACAGTACAAGTCATAACAAAGTCCTGGTTATCCCCTACCAACCACTATAAACCAGATCTGGTATGTAGATTAATTGATAAGCAGCTGTAGCAGCAACATATTATTGAAACATTTTGCCATTTCTCCAGGGTACTGGTAGGCAAGATAGTCTGCAATGAGCAAGAGTAGCAACAAAGTTCTCTATGGCACTGTACTTCCCAGCACCCTCTTTATTTCCCAGCACCCTCCTCACTTCCCAGCATCAGGAGGAGATATAGGCTCAGTTCGATTGACCACCTCTGCTGAAAGCCAAGTTTCCAGAGAAGCCTAATACATTTCTTTTTCATCAGCAGGGATTAAACAGGAATCTCTTATGTACAAAATAAATAATCAGAAACCCAGGGGAAGAATTGAATTGGCCAAGGAATAAAAAAACCATCAGCAGTGTTTTTGAAATAGCCCATAGAACTAGCTAGAATCAACATGCTGAGGTCAATTAAAAGGGATTAAATAAGATGAGACTTCTAGTACAATAGCTATAATTCACAAGTTACAAACCAAATCATTTGCTATATGAAAGACTGGAAAAATACTTACCTTGAATGAAGAAAAAAGAAAAGGAAAGGAAAGGAAAGGAAAAAAAGACAATAAGCTGTTACAAGTGCAGAGAAAAAAGTACTCTATGTATACAATTGGGTAAGGATTTTAAATGGAGTCATAAAATGCTTCCTACACATTTTTTCAAAACAAATAAAATATAGAAAATTGTATCAATGTGTAAGTAGCTATCAGATGGAAAGAAACAAATAAGAGACTTCTAGGGGTTTGGAGGATAGATGTATGTTTGTGTGTGTGTGTGTGTGTGTATGCACTTTTTAAACACTGAAATATAATCTATAAATCTATAAACAATAACAGAAATAAATCAAATGGTGTATCTTGGTAAATTGTTGCTTTTTTGACTTGTAGATTCATAATAAAAACTTGGGGAAAATAAATTTCTTGTTGAGAATATAAGTGAATGACATTAAACTATGACTTATACATCATTTATTTCTACTAGAAAGATATGGTACAGTAACTAATCATTGATATTCATGAAATAGAAATTTTCAAATATTTTATTAAAGAAAATGAGCATCCCAATACTGTTGATTTTAGAAAGAGTTGTTTATATAACTAAAGTACTCAAATTCCCAAATTTGACTTGACCCAATCTTAAGTTCAAATAAACAAAAAGAAATAATGTAATGCTTTAAAAATTCAGTATCATGAAAGTAGATTAACAGCCTGATAACGGAGGTATTTTATTTATCAATTGACTGAGCGGATTGAGTAGTAAAGAGAGTGCTGGCAAATTAAAGCTCAGTCAACCCTGAACTTCAGGGACTAATTCTAGGTGTCACTACATCACTCAGTTTTAATGTTCATTCAGCCCTTGATCACTCTGTTGAGGATATAAAATAGTCATTTCCAGCAGATGCTGGTGGCTTGTTATTATTGTATTTAGAATTATCCAATGACTTGCTACTGAATTGGTTCCAGTGACTTCTTTCTTGCAACATAATGCTCTCATTTAACAATGAGTTCTTGAAAGATTGAATTTTAAATCAGAAAATATAAAAAGGTATTTGAATTTACTCATGATTGCTTGCTCTTACTAATTATGATAAATTTTACCTCTCCCCACTGTGTTTCCTTCTCTGTACAGAAACTTTAAAAATATTATTTTCTCTAATGCTAAACATATGGTATATTTTCAGACATCAGTAGATAAGCAAGATATATCACATATAGAAACTAGTAAAGTGTAAAACACATTAGCATCTTTTTGTGCTTCTGAAACATAAAATAAATGCAAGTGTTTAAGTGAAAATCAACTCAATTTGTATAATATACAAAAACCATAGAAGCAGAGCTAACACTTTTCAACAGAAAATCTTAGTGATAGTTATTAATGTTTTGAAAGTAACTAATTATTTTACTCTATTTGTTAAAATAGATTGCAAATTGTCTTTATTAGAATGAAAACTTCCCAGTATAAATATATTCCCAAATATTCTTTTAAGAGACATAGGGTAAAAATGATCAAAGAAACAATAAAACTGTAGATAAATATAAATGTCTATAAATACATATATGTACAAAAACTTATGATTACTTAGTATCTATAATATTAGCTCAATTGTTAATATTAGAACAGATACAGGGACTGTTTTGTTGTTGTTGTTTTATCAAAGTAACTATTTTATATCAAAGTAGCAATAAAGTATACTCAAGAATGTGTAAAAACTTAGCTGGCCTAATAGCTATTGTGAAATATCTTGTCATCAGCAGTGAACTAAAGACCATTTTATTTTTGAACCTCACATGCTCTAAGCAAAGTACTTGCCAGCTTTGTCCTCTTTAATTTAAGTTTAATGGTTACTTGTAGCTGGAAGCAAGCCATTGCTAATTAGCGAAACTGAACAAAATTAACATCACGCCTTTTAACTTCTAATATTCTTTTTTCTCTTTCTTTCTTTTTTTTAAATTTCCATATCTAGTCAACTGCCTGGTAGCCATAATCAAATAAATGAAATCTAAGCTACTGCTTTCAAAGAAAGCTTAGTCTGTGAATATTTAGAAAGTTTTTTCACTAGCAAGAGTTGTAACTTATATAGCACCGCTCTTTGCATTAAGCAGAGCAATTCTACACAAGTTACAAGATAATGGAGCAGTTGTTTTCCTTAAAAGATACGAAAGCTACCAGCCCTACAATGTTTATCACAGCATTAGTCACCATAGCTAAGATATGGAACCAACCCAGATGCCCCTCAGTAGATGAATGGATCAAGAAAATGTGATTATATATATATATATATATATATATATATATATATATATATGAATTCTATGCCTCCATCGGAAAGAATCACATTGCCCCATTTGTTAGGAAATGAAGAGACTTCGGAAAAATTATGTTAAGTGAAGTAAGCCAGACTCAAAGAAACATAGGGGTCCCATGGTTTCCCTCATCTGCAATAACTGTCTATGACAAGCAGAAGACGTCAAAAGCTATGTACCTATGACATATAACCTGATGCTAAGTGAAATGAACCCCAAGATAGGACACAAGAGATTTTATGTTTCTTGTTGTCCTTTTAATGTACCTATAATGTACTATGTGATTTTTTTGTTTCTTTTTATGTTCTTCCCTCATGGTACAACTCCTGTTGTCACTGTATTTGATTCTGGTGCCCTGCATCTTTATATACATTTTTCTAATTTGGAAAGGGGAAGGAAAATAACCAATGATACAGGATGACCTATTGTAACAATAAGATGTACAAGACACTAGGTTGAAAATGAACTTTATGGGAGGGAGAGGAAAGGAGGAGCTGGGGAGGTGGGGAGGATGGTAGGGGAAAAACAAAGGAGGGGGTAACAATGCTCCATAGGAAATGGACTGATTACCTTGCTCATGTAACTGTAACCTCTCTGTACATTATATTTAAAATAATATATATATATATATTTAAAAATATGCGTGGTAGTGCCCAGATTTTCCCAATAAAGGCAGTTGCTGTTTTCAAGGTGAAAGCTGAGCGTGAAAGCTTAACCAACAAAGAGCAGGGTAGAGAGGGCTAGAGTTCATGGTCTAGATGATAACTTCTAGACTGATGGGGCTGGAGTTCACAGTTCAGAGGAACAAAGCCATCCATCCTATTGTTTTGGTTCATGTTTCTTCTTAGGAATTTGCCTTCAGTAAGAAAAAAAACTCTCAGATCTTATAGAAAATATATTTCATAAAATATATCATTGTAGTGAGAGAGATGGATGGTAGTAGCCATAAATCATAAATTTTAAGCCTGTGACTACAAAACAATAATTAATCTCTATCATTTGATGGATGTGCACACTATGGTAATGGTATATTTGGTACCAACAGTAAAGCAATGTAAGCAAAACCATGTAGTGAAAAAACATGAACAATAACTGTTATTTTTCATTCACTTATATCTTAATAATACATAAATAAAACCCAATTATTCACAGATTTACATGATATCTTTTGAAGAGAGGAATGGAAATGGAGATAATGATTGATAGAAAGGATAGTTAATGTGCATGAATATACATCGATGCATATACAGATAAATATGTACAATAGATTTCTAGAATGGTAAATCATTAAAAATTTTTAAAATTTAATTTTCAGCACAAATAAGCTTTTTGTTAATGCAACAATTCCCCATTTTGCCACAACTAAATAAAAATGTATTCATAGATGTATTTCTATGAATTGAGAAATAACCTTTTGTATATAGTTGAGTTTAACTGACAAATTAAATTCTCATTTAAAAATCATGCCTTGCATGCCTGAGGCCCTGGGTTCGACTCCTCAGCACCACATAAGCAAAGAAAAAAAGCCAGAAGTGTCGCTGTGGCTCAAGTGGTAGAGCGCTAGCCTTGAGCTGAAGAGCTGAGGGACAGCACCCAGGCCCAGAGTTCAGGCCCCACGACTGGACTCCTCCCCCCTGCAAAAAATATATTCAAAAATCATGCCCAAATTACCTTAAATTGACATTATTTCTTAAAGCATAACTGCCATATAGTATAATATCAAATTAAAGAGTAAAAGTTTTCTTTCCCATATAGCACTTTCGCAATTTCTAGCAACATCTTGAAAAGTTTGAAGAGTCTGAAAAATACCAAGAAAATTTCTTGGTGTAGTACTAATATTTTTCCCTCATTGTTATAGTCTATTCAAGAAACAATGTTTCAGCTAATCAGCTTAAAATCACTGAAATGACTTCAATAATCCTCATTTTCTTCTTTCCTCCATTTTATTTATATTTAAATAATCTTATAAATTTTAATTTTTGTCCTATATTTAAGCATTTATCATGGGTTTCTCGGTCATTTCAATTAATATTTGGTTTTTCTAAGTCTTTGAACATATCTTTATTCAAGTATGATTCAACGGCTTTGGTTTCTGAGTCAACTTGGAGTCTGAAATGAAGTTGGGTTTAACTAAACTTCATGTTTAGTGTATTTCTAATTATGTCTTCCTTCTCAGTGATCTTTCACTTCTCTGATCCCAGTCATAATATAAGTATGAAAATCTTGCTTCTTTATTCTTCAGTAGATTTTTAGGATACATTTACAGTGAAGCAGCCATTTAGAGTTTAGTGTCATAGAGAGCAAAAACATACAAGCAGTTCATGGAAAAGCAACTTCATTTTGTTTCTTTCAAATATGTAGAACTTCTACTCTCTGATAAATCGAGTTCAGAGTGTTTTGGTGGATGGTGCAGATATAGCACCCATTTTTCTTGAAGCCTACAACATACAAAGTAGGACAAAACAGGGTGTGCATGTGTAGCAGCTATGAGGGATTCAACGCAGAGATGAAACTACTTTAAAAACTCATCCACAAAAGTAACATCTCAAATTTCCCCTACTATCACTCTCCATAATACCTGTCTTTTTTTTTTTTTTTTGGTCAGTCGTGGGGCCTGAACTCTGGGCCTGGGCACTGTGTCTCAGCTCTTGAGCTGTAGACTAGTGTTCTACCACTTGAGCCTCAGTCCCACTTCCAGCTTTTTCTGCTTATGTGGTGCTGAGGAATCAAACCCAGGGCCTCATGCATGCAAGGCAAGCGCTCTACCACTGAGCCACTTTCCCAGCCCCTACCTTATATCTTGAAGGTGAAATGACCTCATTTTCTAGCATGTTAAAACTACCTAAGGTTTCACCATTTCTGTGGTGGGACAGAGTTGCAGCAGTGATACGTGCTAGACTCTATGTTGAAAATAAACTATATAAGTTGTTGGGGTTAAGAGGGAAAAACTGGGAGAAGGCAAGGGAAGGGGTGATACTATTATAGAAGAAAGATACTCATTATCCTCTTTACGTCACCTTTACCCTATCAATTTTAAAAAAGACAAAACAAAACACAAACAAACAAACAGACATTAAAAACTATCCAGGGATTCCATTGTGCTCCTACCCCCAATCAAAGTCTTGGATATAAGAAACTTTACTTTCCTGGAAATGTTCACCTTATAACTAATCTCTGGCTTTCATTCAAGTCCATTTTCTTTGACAATAAAGTTGGATTCTCTTTTTCCAATTTCAGCTTCTTCACATGATGCTTCTCTCTTGGGCTTCTCTACACCAGCTGCCATCACAACTCATCCAGCCTTAGTGTCAGGCACAGGTTGTCTAATTCTTCAGGTGATGCCAGAAATTCCTTCTTGTCTTTGAGGATGCAGATACCATTTTCTACTTCCTTCTGTCACATTTCTTTAAGCCTCTTGTGTATAGGATCTTGGCTGTAGAATCTATTACTTTATAGAAATTAGTCCTGAGTTCACAATGTTTAAAATTAAAGTAAAATTAGAGAAGGCATTATAATGTAAATATAGTACATATACACACATACATACATGCATGTATATATACATGCATACACATATAGTAAATATAGTACAAAGTGACCTTCAAAAACAGTTTATTAACTACTCATATGCATGTATTGAACTTAAAAATATTTCTAATGACAAATACTTAAACACAGCAGAGTTGTTGGATACCATTATTTCTAGGGAAGTTTAAAGTTGTATGGAGAGGCCACAATACATATAGAGCAATATGTATATGGTCAATATAATTCTACATTTTGAATTTATTATTATAATTTGTTGCTGCATCAAATACAATATATTTCCTAAGTGATATAATTAAAATTAGCACTGATATATACAGCATTATATAACTGTAGCATAAGGAAAAAATGACAATCATTTAAATATTGGCTAGATATTATTCAATAGTTAACGAAGTTGAGCTGATTGACCCATTGATTGACTAAGGTATCAGAAAGAGCCTTTATTTTGCTACATTAGTTATATTACGTCCAATATGGCTTCAGTTCTTTTGTTATTTGTTTGTTTTTCAGATTGTCTACATTGGCCTTGGACTACTATCTTTTTGTCAGTACTGGCCTTGATCCTCAGGCTTCCTGTTTTTTCTCCTAGTGGTTGGGACTAAAGACATTCAGCACCATGCCTGATACTTGACATTACATTCTATGCCAGTGAATAAAATGTCTGCATCTTAATACTATGCAACATACTTTTCAAAGTGAAATTGTTAAACATGTATAAATTTACATTTCTTTGGAAAAAGATTGCTGGTAAAATAAAATATGAAAAATGTTTCCCTATTACCCACTGGCTTTTTGTTATGAACAGGTAAGTTAAGAATAATAATTAACTTTTCTTTATTCATATGAATAAGATGGCACATAGCAACTTTTAATTTCCCTCATTTTTATTACATCTATCATAAGCACTAGTTAAAAAGGCTTACAATGTCAAAGTACTGTCTTTTGACTATAGAAATTAGATCTGAAAATGAAATACCTTCTAAATTGTTCCTGAAAAATAACTGTGCAATATTTAATCATGAACTTCTTTTTAAATATCTGTAACATATTATTATCAATTGACTATGATCTTAATACATTCATCAACTGACCACAATTTGTAAGATACAGTCTGCTTCTCTGCTTTAAGATTAATTTGTATGGTTACCATCCAAAAGCTAACAGGAAGAGGTGCAAAGTATATACTCTCTGACACAAGAATAATATTGAACTGGGGGTGGTGGCTCACACCTGTAATCCTAACTACTCAGGAGGCTGAGATCTGAGGCTCAGTGCTGGAAGCCAACCCAGTAGAAATGTTGGTGAGACTTATCTTCAACAAACTACTCAGTGAAAGCCAGAAGTGTTACTGTGGCCCAAGGAGCTAGCCTTGAGCATAGATGTTTAGGGGCAGCACCCAGGCCCCCGAGTTCAAGCCCCAAGACGGACAGAAAACAAACAAAAGAATAATATTAAAATTTCAGAGGCCAGAAATGATGATTTATGCCTGCCATCCCAGGTACTTTTCTGGCTTTAGGCCAGCCTAGGCCAAAGTAAAGAAGACTTTGTCTCAGCAAACAAGCCAGAGACAGTTTTTTATCTGTAATCTCTGCTATGCAGTAGTTGAAGATAGGAAGATTGTGGTCTGTAGCTGGTCCCCAGCCAGAAGCCAGAAACACTGTCAAAGTATAACTGAAGAGGAAAGGTTAAAGGCACCTACTGAGCCATTCTGAGGCTCTAGATGAAAAGCTTAGCAAAAATATTATACCTTTGAGTTTTATTCCATTTTATCAGTAAAGTTAATTACTAGAGGGTAAAGTTCAGTTGTTAATAATCAGAATGGTTGTGTTTTTTGGAAGTTTTTTTGGTCAAATGCTTAAAAACATGGCTGAACTCAGTGAAATAGATGATACATTCTAAGATTTTAGTCAATTGTATATGCAAATCCAAGTGCTTGTTTCACCTTTTTATTTATTTTTACTAATTAACCCTACCATGAGATGAAGGAAAACATAATACATTTCAATAAACAAATGAATTTCCATGGGTAGCTTTTTCACCCAACTGCACTCTTAAGATGGGGAAGTAAACTGTGTAATTCAGTCCACATGTAAGATGCTCTGATATCTTATGGTGTAGAAAAATCGTATTTTTCCCTTCAAGAGTTATGCATAGAGAAAAACTTTGAAATATTTCAAAGCATGTTGTAGAAATCTAACTAGTGACACACAAAATGTTGTTTCTAGCGGGGGTGGGGGGGAAAGTCTTTCTGAGCAATACCATGATCCTTCAAAAATATTTGCAGTTAAGTATTAAAAGTAATTAATATGGAGTGAAGTAACTAGCTAAAACAATGAGAGTATAAATATATGCTGAATCTCTTTATATATTCACATACATATCTGCACCTGCAAATTTTTATCCTTTATTGAAGAATGAGATTCATATAATGTGCTCGTTGTGATCAGGCATGAATATGCCATCTTCTTCTATTCTTCATCTTGTATCTCCTGCCATGGCTCAGATATGACATTGCCACTGCAGTTTGTATGTCCTTTATGGTAAAGCCATGTTATTTGTCATGATGACTTTGCAATAAGGAAAAAAATGCTGTCCTCAAGCTCAAGAAGGAAGAGAAAGGTTTTACACACACAAATGTTTCAGCACAAGGAGGAATTAACCAGCTTCATGAAATGGGAGCACAACTATTTGCCAGCAGCAAAAAGTTTCAACACAACCTTAGCTCAGAGAACTCTAAAACAATTCGGAAATATCTACCAATGATAAGGTTTTTGAGTGTAAAGAAGGAAAGGATACATAGAATTACTCATTTTCCCATTAAATATTTTGGCTTCTTTCTGCCTTTAAAAAAAAATTCTTTAGCCCTCTTTCATTTTATTTTCCTTTGTGCCAAGACTGTGGCTTTAACACAGAGCTTTAAGCTCTTGCTTTGCTGTATCAACTTGAAGCCATTTGAGCTCTTCCAGTTTGGGTTTCTACATTCTATTTAGTATAGTCATATATCTTGAGGTCAGACATCACAACTTTTATTTCCATATACAAAACAGATGGATATTGCAGTCTCATTGTGGCTTATGCAACTTGATGATGCACAAATAAATCAGCATATGGCCTTGCCAAGAACTCAAGTTCTCAAAAGCATGGTAACACTGTGCTGCATGTATGTGTGAGTACATATGTGTACATGCATGTATGTCCACATGTGTGTTTGTGTGTGAACTGTTGAGACCATATAACTAAAAACAATTTCCCTAACTCTTGTGCAAAGAAAAATGAAAGAAATGATTTTATCATCCAGGAAGCATTAAAAGAGTGTGATATACACCCTATGCAATTGCTAAGCAATTTCAAAGGGAAAACTAAATCAAACTTTTGAGGCCTAATAAAAGCAACCTACTGCATACATATGCTCTATATGAACAGTCCCCCGTGTTCGAGAAAGAACACATGGCAGCAGTCATGTCACACATACCTCCTCTTACATTTTCTTCATAATTGGAGTGGCCATCTGTGTGAGCTATTTAGAAAGCAAACATCTCATATCTTGGTGACAGGCATCAGTGTTAGGGTAAAATGAAGTTAGGCTTTCACTCTCATACAGCTATTAGGAACCTTTCAATAGAGGATCCTAAAGTCATTGAACCTAAACTGATAGAAGCATTATTTGTCTTTCAGAAAGATGTACATGTACTTCAAAATGAAAGCAGGTCATTAACAATTACATGTTTTCTAAAGAAGTAGAGGTGATAAATCGAAGAAAATTAAGTGCTTGTTTGTGGCAGCACTAAGGACTGAACTCGGATCTCATAAGGTAGGAACTCTTAGCACTTGAGTTACAACTCTAGCCCCTTGTTTGTTCTGTGAGTAAGTTCTACCTTTATGACTCACAAGCCTTTTGAGCCTACAATGAGTACTTGCCAGCACCAGTGGGAATGATGGGTATACCTCACCACCCACAGCCAATAGTTCAGATGAAATGTTCCCAATGTTTCTGGCTAGGCTGACCTTGAATTGTAATCCCCTGATCTCCACCTTCTAGCTAGGTTTATAGATTTGGACCACCACACTCAGTTTAGGAATAGGAATCAATGCTTTGTTATTGTTGTTGTTAGTGGTCATAGAACTCAGGTACTGGGCATTGTCCCTGAGCTCTTTGCTCAAGCCTAGTGCTCCACACTTTGAGCCACAGAGCCACGGTTAATTGGAGGTAAGAGTCTCACAGACTTTTGGGCCTGGACTGATTTGAACTGTGATCCTCACATCTCAACCTCCCGAGGAGCTAGGATTATAGGCTCGAGCAACCAGGACTTGGCTTAAACCAAGTTGTTTTGTATGGTTGTTTTTTTGTCAATCGTGGGGCTTGAACTCTGGACCTAGGCACTGTCCCTCAGCTCTTCAGCTCAAGGCTGGCGCTCTAGCGCCCGAGCCCAGAACCACTTCCGGTTTTCTGAGTGGTTTATTGGAGATAAGAGTCTCACGGACTTTCCTGCGTGAGCTGGCTTTAAATTGCAATCCTCAGATCTCAGCTTAGTGAGTAGCTAGGATTACAGGCGTGAGCAGCCACCGACCCCCAGCAAACAAGGTTGTTTTTGGTTTTGTTTTTTAATCTGCATTTGACTTTGTATGATATGTGTGTGTGTATGTGTATGAGTGTGTATGTGCATGTATGCAGAAAATAATGAAAGCTTATGGTTATTGCATTTTTAACAGCCAGGAAAGCTCTATTGAAAAATAAGACATTATATCTCCTGACACTTAGACATTAATGTGAATTTTCAGAATCAAAGTTTCTCTTCATTAGTAGATGGACCTTCATTTTAAAATCTATTAGAAAACAATTTTTTCATTTACCATACTTTGGCTAAAAGTTGTTCTCAGACATTATAAAAAATGCTTACTGACTCCAATCAAAAACAGATTGGTTCCTAGGGCATTGGTTAGTTTAAATCGTCAAGTTTTAACTATGGATCAATATTCTCATTTGTGAAAAAGTAGACATTAGGCTAACAAAGGCATTTTTGATTGCTAGATTTAAATGTAAAAAAAAAAAATGGAGAATAGACCTAAAATCTCTTCTGTTGCCAAAAGCCTTCTATTATCGTTCAAAAAAGTAAATGCAAGTTTTTTTCTAAACCTTAAAATATTCTGAAGTAAATCATCTTCATATATTGGAAATGTTTTCAATGTTTCCTAATAAATCCAACACTAATAAGTCATAGATTATACTTTTATAAGACAAAACATTTGGAAAGAAATAAAAAAGCAAAATTATTTTCTAAGACAGCTCATTGTATTACAATGAAATATTAACCAAGGATTTCTCAACCAATTGAAAAACATACCAGGTAGAAAAATTTACACACAGGTGGTTTTATTGTTGTATTAACATGCCTTTGAAATCTTTAGAGAACTATTTAGTTTTTTTAAATGTTTCTTGATCTAATTCAGTTTATAGTATTCCTGAATATGTATCTCTTTAGGCTTCAAGGTTTGGGAGTAGTAATAGTTATTATTGTAATAAAACCAATATTCAAGTTGAGTTAAAATTTTCTGAGATTTATCCCTTCCCACAGGATTTTTATTTCTCATCTCAAAATTGTATGTATTGAGTATTAAAACCTGCTGTTTAATATTAAGAAATAGTTCAACTTCAAATATCTTGGTATTTAGATTTGCTAGTTCTCTGAAATCAAAGACATTTATCTTCATTTTTATGGACATTTAAATTAATATTTGTTATTTGTAGATTTTGATGATACATATTTGAAAATATCATCATTCATTCAATAAATTGAAACAAGAACAAACCTTTTTGTAATATTGCAGCTGATCAAGGCTATATGTATACTGACAGTTTTGTATTTTCTATGATATCTTAGGAAAAAAAGTTTATATCCTTTTCTCAAAGATTAAAATTAACTTTTCATTCACTCTATTTTAAAATTATTTTTGTCTTATTTATTTCCTACAGTTAATTATTCTCAAAGTGGTTTTAAGTATTGGCATAAAAATCAGATTAAACTGTGAAAAGCCATCAACCTTGCTGATCTTATGTAATTATGATTAAAAAATTGTAATACTGTGTTTAAATATTTGAAAATATTTGTTTATGGGGATATAATTAATTTATTGTATTTATAATTTATTACTCTAGTTATTTTAATTTTAAACCCCTGGCTTTCACTATTTGTTGGTATTGTGATTTTTGAGTATATGACATTTGTTCATGATATTAATGATGATCTACAATTTCATTGTATGCAGATGAAAATTAATTATCCACTGTCGCTGAGTACATTTTTTTTTTTTTTTGCCGATCATGGGGCCTGAACTCTGGGCCTGGGCGCTGTCTCTCAGCTTTCAGCTCAAGGCTAAAGCTCTACCACTTGAGCCATAGCACCACTTCCAGCTTTTTCTGCTTATGTGATGCTGGGGAATTGAACCCAGGGCCTCATGCATGCAAGGCAAGCACTACCACTGAGCTACATACCCAGCCCCCTGAGTAAACTTTTTTTTTGCGGGGGCGGTCCAGTCCTGCGCTTGAACTCTGGGCCTGGGCACTGTCCCTCAGCTCTTCAGCTCAAGGCTAGCACTCTACCTCTTGAGCCACAGCACCACTTCTGGCTTTTTTTTTCCTGCTTATGTAGTACTGAGGAATCGAACCCAGGACCTCAAGCATGCAAGGCAAGCGCTCTACCACTGAGTCACCTTCCCAGCCCTACTCATTTTTAAATGAGGTTTTTGAAAAGTTTTTATTCAGGTTGCCATGACTGCATGCTGATACTTTATCAGTTACATGAAGAAAGATGAAGTAAGATGCTTAATGACATTGATTATGAAATGCTATTCTTAAAGTTTTTCTTAAATTTATAGGCAAAACTTTTCACTTTGTATTTAATAAAATATTGGCAAAAGAAGTTACAAATTTTTAATAAACCTATTTTTCTAGGACACATAAGAAATTTACAGATGGGGAAGTCTGATAGTTGTGACTAAGTCATAGGTTTTCACAGTAATCCAACCTCACTAATAGCTCTGGAATCTTGTGGCAGTCACACAATTTCTCACCTTTGCTTTCAGCATTATTTTAAATAGATAACAGCCATTACAGAATATAAAATGTATAAGAAGACATTTTTCATTCAAATGCATTGATAAACATAAAGATCTGTATTAATGTTTCAAAATCCTCTGTGCTCCAGATTCATGACAAATCTAATTCAATAACAATAACAATATAATACTGTACATACAATCTATAATAACAATTAAATATACTATATGATTATATGTAATGATATATAAATAATACATATACTTATATAATATAAATGAATGTGTATGTTATATACATATATTTCCCTTTATATGTTTGGAAGCATTTGAGGTCAGTGCAAAATATCTATGCAAGTGGTGAAGCCATAACATTTTCATTCTGTCCATTTTTGATCAACCTCTATTTCACCACTCATTGCATATACAAAATCCAGTCCATTGTATTGACATTTTTGTGCTGTAGACTCTCAACAGCTAGTTTGCCAAAGGCTTTCAATGGTGCTTTTTGGTACCTGCAGGAAAGTTGAAGTGGTGGTGATGAATAGAAAGGCATACCCTTCAAAGGGATAGTGGAATGTAGTTATTTTTTTTCTTTGTTATTTCCTAATTCCTGGAGTTTAAGTTTGACTTTCATGGGCTCTTGCCATAATGCATTACTCCATCACAGGCCCAAGTCAACAATGCGAGTACATCTGACAATATACTCTCCTAAGCTATCAGCCAAAATATGCTTTCATAAAGAAATTATTCCATTTTGTTACAACATTTAACCATGTGAGTATAACCTTTCTGTGTATTATTGTTAGTTACCTAGATTGCTTTAGTATCACTTAATTGGTTTTCAAGGTCTATCTGAGTCCCTATTGTTCAATAAAGATTATTTTAAGTCAATACATTTGAGAATAACTTTATCATTTAAAGTGTTTCAATATTTCTTAGTTTAGAAACTAACCCCCTAAAGGTGTGGCATAATCCCTGACATCTAATCTATCTTCATACTTAACTTCCCTCAAAATCATTTTAACACTGGGCTACAGTTGAGATTTCAAAGACTAAAATTTGTTTTCCATTTAACAGTAAGACTCATTTTTTTTGGAGACTGAGCTTTTTTCCTATCTTTTGTGCATGTGTCAGTACTAGGCCTTACATTCAGATCCTAATCTCTCTCCCTCATTATCTTTGCTCAAGGATGGTGCTCTCCTCTTGAGCCACAGCTTAATGTCTCACCTTTTGGTAGTTAATTGGAGATGAGTCTAAGACATTCCTGCTAGGGTGGCTTCAATTCAGGATCCTCAGATCTCGGCCTCTTGTGTAAGGAAAATGGTATACCCACAATCTTAGGTAGAGATTTCAGAACACATATTTGCAGGCATCATTAGAAAATCTAATATTTTTACTTACTAATATTAAAAAATGTTTTGTGTTTTGTGTACTATTACCTATAATCTTGTATCAACAAATCTTAATATGTTCTGTGCCCACTTCATAATAGTGTTTACTTGAAAATCATAGGCATGATTCATATCTCATCTGTAATTTACTATAAAGCAACATGCTTATAGAGAGCTTGATATTACTTACAGGTCTACATACCAAAGTATCTGAGTGATATTTCTTGAGTTCTAGAAGCCTATACATTAGCTTGATAGTTTTCATTCTAAAACTGATACAGTGCTTGGCATTGTGCAGTAGCTGTGTATTAACAAATTAATGTGATTTATATAGTTGAATTCTACAGAGATTAAACTATTCCTATGAACCTTTCACAACGTATCACTTTGTCTTAAAAATGAGTTTATTTATCTCAAATACATAAACATCATAGAAAATAAATGTGTGAAATCCTAGTCACTTTAGACAGGCATGTAAAGTGATGCTGTACTACTGCTGTCACAAGGAAAAAAGGAATTCATAACACACACACACACTACTAATTTTATTTTGAAGTCAGAATAAAATAAGTATAAAATTCAAGACAATGCAAAAATGAAAACACAAATGAATGTTTTTATTAGACAGTAAAAAAGTCTATATATTAACAAGAATATTTCATCTATCCTATCTATCTATTCATCCATCTTTCTATCAATCTATCTATATCCAGAATTATCCAGAATTATGTACTATGACTAAAAGAGGTTTATGGCAGAGAGATCATGTGGGTTCAATATTTTAAAATTAATCATTATATTATTCTACTATATTAAGTAGTTAAGCAAAAGAAACATTGTTTCACATCAATCTGTATTTCTCTGACAAAAAATAAAACTAATTCATGATAGAAATAATCAGATAAAAGAAAATTCTTAACATTCTGAAGATAATATACACAAGCTTACAGAAAACTTATGTCATATTTCATCGTAGAAAAAAGTATATTTTTATAATGACCTAGAATGAGGCAGGGTTATATAATCTGTCTATTCTTTTTAACATAGTGTTAGAGGATACATAAAGGAATATGAGAAATAAAGTTCATAGGTTATTAAAGAACAAAATTGAACCTGTTTAGAAATAATTTTTATCTACAAGGACAAGTAAGGAATCTAAAATGAACACTTACATGACTGATAAATGAGCTCAGTAACTTGAGAAGTTACAAGATTACAAACAAAAATCAAATCATGTTTCTCAACAATACAAATGAATATTTGGAAAATGAAATCATAAATGCAGAATATTTTATCCAATCAAAAAATTAAAATACTAGATGTAGAGCTTGAAAAAAATAGGAGTATAGGAAATGTAATTCTGGGCATTTCTCCTAGAGAAATTATGAAGGAATTTTCTTATATAAAGGTCTAATATATGCTTATAATAGTTTTATTCAAAAAATATTGGAAACAATCCAGACTGTTTCTAATGAGTAAACACTCAAATAAACTATACTACATGCATATTAAAAATTCTCTTCAGCAAAAAAAAAATAAAGGAATCATTGGTACTTGCAGCAACCTGGAGGCAATTCAAGAAAACTGAGTAAAGATGCCATTCCTAAACATTTACATAAGATGATTCTCTTTACATGTAATTGTTGAAATGAGATAAAAATAAATGGAGAACAGTTCATGGAAGACAAAGAAAAACAAAGTAAGTAAGTGTAATTGATACCAAGTATTTAGTAAAGAAGCTCAATCATTTTTGTTTTTGGAATTCCCTTTTGATCTTTTCCTCAAAAAAACAGCAGTATTGATTTCAAAGAGAAAAATGAATCAAATGTCTCTGGAAGTCTGACCAGTGTTGGAAATGTTATACTGTTTAATGTATTTAAATAATGGCATGTTAAAAAACAGAAGACATAATAGTATTCTTGATTTCATTTTAATCAGTAAATCATAGATTTAGCCAATGAATATATTCTCAGACTACAGTGAAGGGCAAGGAATTCTTGTTAAAAGAAAGTATTCATTTAATGACAGCTAAAAGGCTTAACCATATGGTGCTCTGAATCACAAGTCCTAAGAAAGAAGAAAAAGATCTTGAACACTGAGAGCCTGTATTATGGTGCCAGAATTTTTTTATTATGTTCATACTTATATATCAAAGTCTATACAGAGAGAGATAGAGGGGGAGAGAGAGAGTGCTAGAGGAACTCACTGTAGTTCAAAAGAATTTCTTCTCTAAACTAATACAATGATGAATTAAGGTTCTGGAATTTCTAAGTGTTTGTTGGTGTAATTCAGAGACAGATGTGTTTCCCAGGAGTACTATTTTGAATGCGAAGTGATAGCTAAGTAAATGAGATCTACAGATGTTTTCCAAAGGCCAGTATTCCACTATTGCTAAAGTTGTTGTTTTCTTGTTCCTCACTGGTCACTTCTTCACTTGTGTACACCACTAACCACTGCTCATGGGTACACACTTATGGATGAAATAGATTTGGGGAGAGACAAAATGATGTGGCAATCATGCTCATTTGTGTCAGTACCTTCTCATAAAAATGCATGGCTGAATGTATCCTCCTTGGATATATGTTTTGAGATCTAATATTCAGAATGATGAATACATTTAATAATATTTCATTGTAAACCTCAATTTTGCTACTGTGACTTTATAATTGTCTGACTATTTAAAAAGATAAGGATTTTTGGTAAAAATTTGTTAACTAGTTTGATTTCATTATTACAATTATATTCTTAAAAATATAACATCTTTGGCTGGGAATGTGGCTCAGTGGTAGAGCGCTTGCCTTGCATGTCTGAGGCCCTGGGTTCGATTCCTCAGCACCACATAAGCAAAAAGAAAAAAGCTGGAAGTGGTACTATAGCTCAAGTGGTAGAGCGCTAGCCTTGAGCTGAAGAGCTGAGGGACAGCGCCCTGGCCCAGAGTTCAGGCCCCACGACCAGACCCCCCCAAAAAAATTACATCTTTGTACCCCGTAAATATAGAAAGGTATTAGACAACTTGTATTGAAATATATTAAAAGCCTCATTGATAAGGAAAAGCATAAAAATACTAATAGGCATAGTTCATTAAAGATACACAGATGTCAAGTAGCTTATACAGATAGATACCCAACAATGTAGCCATTAAAAAATAGCAAATTGAAGCAAGAAGAGATTACTACACCTTCAGTATTGAAATTTTACATATAGACCATTCCAAATGTTATGGAGGAACAGGATGTCTTAGTCATTGCGTGAGGAAGACAAAATGATGCAGACATTCTGCAGATAATTTGAAAGTTTCCTTGAAATATAGACTTCATCTAAGACTGAGATTCACCAATTGTGGATCACAACTTAAATATGTTAACATCTTATGATTGTCAAAATACATGTCCATATATATATATATACATACATACATATGTATACACATATGTATATATATGGCAACTTAATTTATAACATTGTTAAACTGAATACAATCAAAATCAATAAATAGATGAATACAGGCTTTATACATAGTATGCCCTAGCAGTGGGATATTCTTTAAAGAAGCATCAAACTATGAAAATTTATGGAAAAAAGTGTAATAAATATTAAGTGACAGAATCTAGGTGAGAAATTTATATATTATACAAGTCCAGATATATGAAATCGTAGAAAAGCTAAAACTATAGACAAGTTAAAATACCAATGTTACTGGGTGCTGGTGGCTCACATAATCTCAGTTACTCAGGAAGCTTAGATATCAGAATCAAGTTTCAGAACCAGCCAAGGTACATAAATCTGAGAGCTTGTCTACATCAAGTCTAAGTCAGAAGTAGAGGCCTGGATTAAGTGGTAAAGTGCCAGCTATGAGTGAGAATGCAAGGCCTCGAAGAACCACACACACACACACACACACACACACACACACACACACTCTCTCTCTCACGTCAAGAAAAGACTGTAAGAAGAATAGATTAAACTATTCCACATAATACTGCAGAGTACATATATTATTTGTGCATTCATTGCACAATTTTGCACTTGACAACATTGTAATAATGGTATTAAAATTAATGGAAGCTGTTGATTAAATACATATACGGAGATACTCTGCAGTTTCTGCTCAATTTTATGCAAACCTAAAAATGCTCTGAAATATAATCCGTGAGTAATAAGTTACCAAAATTCAGAAATAATTACTTTCTGAATCTTTTTAAGTGTCTATATTCTACTCAACTGGAAATGCAGATTTTAAAGTTATAAAGCGAACATTAAAATTGTTCAATATATGCCGTACCTAACAAATTGGCTGCTTCAGAAAACCTACAATAAATGCATATATAAAATTGCTAATTTCAATATGAATTAAAAAGTAAATTTTGTTATTAAGGAGTTAGTATTCCTTGTTTCATTAAAACAATTATTTGAGGATCATTTGCTGGATGTTTGCCACAGTTAAGTCTCCCAAGAGCCCATATTCTTTGGTCTAATTTATTCTCAAGTTGGATGTAATATGTAGATTCTTTTAAAACTGAGAGAAACCCAAATCTCTCACTGATTTTTTATCTTCCCTGACAGAGAATAGATAGAGCAGTGTGATGAACAGCCTTCATTCCATATGTTCTATTTAAATCCTGCCAATTTCAATGTTGTAAAAGTGCAAATAAAAAGGTACTACCTATTTTTCATTCTCTATGATTCTGGAATAAAGCAAAATCATTTTTCACATTTGGTAGTCAATAAAAAGTTGTAATAAAAAAGTTTAATTTAAAGCGAGCCTTAAATAATACTGTTTTGTAAAACAGGCAGAATGAGAATACAGGAGTCCCAGCAGATGCAAAAATATGGTGAGGGAAACTAAGGACAATGGTTGAAATGTTACTTCTTGGGGAGTTTAAGAAGACTGATTATAGCAGCAAGTTATTGACATTGGAGAAACATTCTGTGTAAGGCAAATAACTTGAACTTCCTCTGAAAAGGACCAATCTGAAGTAGGTACTAACATTTATCCTCTTTATGGAGCAAAAATAAAGAAGGCATGGAGATAAAAGATCTGAGAGTACAATGGAAATATGAGGGGTAAGCTGGATGAGTTATTAATATAGAGGTTGAGTGTATTCATTAGTACATTGTTCTCTCATAAAGTAAAATTCATTAACAGTGACTTTAGAAGAGTAAGTAGAAATGTTTGGTGCTTAGTAGATTCTAGAAATCGGAAGAATATCAAATTGCTCACTGTAACAGTTTCTGAGATTTGTAATGAGATATTTTATGTGATGAAATGCATGAGATCATCCAGTGTTGGGTTGAATTAAACATTGTGTAGATTCCAAAAGGATGAGGAGATATGGCTTTCTCTGGCTTTTTGTAATATCAGTGAACCATGGCTCGTATAGCTTTCTGCTTGACACAGTTATAAGCTATGACCTACCATGCCTCTATTGCTCTGATAAACTTAGCCAAAACCAGTTTTAATAACAAATGAGTGATCCAATTTGTCTACTCACAGATCATAACTTCTTACTTAGAATTTCCTCGGAGTATATTGAATCTATACAATTTTGTTAATGTGTTAAATAACAAAAAATAGACTTCAAAATTAAAATTATTTTGTTATATGATTCACATATCCTTATTCAGTGCAATTGTAAGTATCTTATAGAAAACTTTTCACTGTAAACATTTTGGTTGTTTTTGGTTAAGTCTGCTTACAATCTTTTATGATCTCTTTTATCATAGAATAACATTGACCAATCTTTTAAATCTATTACATTTGTAAAATTTAAATTCCTGAATGTTTTTCAAAGTAGCTTCTTTAATTGAACGGAAAGAGGTTGCTCAGGCATGACATGTTTTCATTAATTCTTTATGTAGGATAAATATTAATTTTAAAGTAGAGTTTCTTTCAGTCTGGTCCATATCAATGAACACATTGCTTCTGTGCCAATCCAAGGAGGACTTCCAAGGCTGTGTTTTGTTTGCGTGCTTTGCCTTCCATTTGGCAGCTGCAATTTGTTCATCATAAAATCCATGATGAATATTCAAAACCAGTTCAACTTAGGCAAACTCAAAACTTCGCATATTTATGGCCACCCCATTAGTAATTTGTTAAATTCCTTTTTTACACAGTGCTTTATTATAATATCCAGAAGAATTTATTTCTGATATTTACATTCCAAATATTGCTTCATGTACACAGGTATAAGAAAGATTAACATTTCTATTTAGAGAAAATTACTCATTTTTCTATCTCTAAGGTTTCATTTTTCTACAGCACTTTCTTTTTTAAATTTTATTCTTATTGAAAAGGTGATTAGCAGGGGGTTTACAGTTACATAAGTAATGTAATGAGTACATTTGTTTTGAATCATTGTTAACCCATCCCTTATTGTCTCCTGCTTACCCCTCACTCTTCCTCCCCACCAAGGTGTATAGTTTATATCCAACATAGTGTCAAGTGAGTCATTGATACTCACTTGCATTGATTCATCCTTTGCCCTGATGTTTATGTGTTTCCCTTTCCCTTCCACATATCAATAATCTTACATCCAGGACATATATAAATATATATAAACATATATAAATAATATAATATTTATATTATGTTATGTTTATATTATATATAAATAATATAATAATAAAGAAAACACAACAAAAGCTACATACAGAACATAATATGATGTGGTATATATATATGTATCTATATACATCTGTATATATATATACACATAGAGTTCTATGGTTCCTTCAGAGTGACATTGCCCCAATCATAAGGAAGTGGAAAGACTTGGAAAAAGTAGTAAGCCAGAACCAAAGAAAAGTAGGTTGCACAATATCCCATATTGGTAAGAACTAGAATATGTCTATGATATTCTTCACAGGGTATTTCAATAACCCAATTGCTTAGTACATAGTATATCAACATGAATTTTCTATAGAATTTTCTGGAAAGAAAATGCTTATACAAATAAGTGCTAGTCAACTTACATTAGAAATTTTCACATTAGCCTTTACTGCCTAGTTTCTTCTTACTTCCTTTACTCCTCTCTGCAAATCACATGCATCTCTTGATTTTTTGTTTATATTTTTGCCATATTCGATTATCCTACATATTTAATATCCAAATATATGAACAATAGTTCATATATATAAATAATATATTTTGAATGGCTAAATCTAAATAAAATTTATCATTTTAACCATTTATAAGGTGACTCAGAATATGTAAATTTAACTATGCTTCAAATTTCACTTATATTAGGTATTATTGTTCTACAGGGACCAATGTGTGATAGGAACAAAAATAAAATTATGTTTTCTTAAATGTTTCAGAGATCAACATTTTGCAAATTCCAGTGTGATAACAAGTTTGATCATGCTGTTTAGCAAATCCATAAAAAGAGATGGTTTACAAACTAAAAATTGCTTGATGACTTGATACATTGTTATCTGGGTTAATTTAAGGATTATATTCTGAATTAAGAAACAGCAGGAATACATCTGTTTAGAAAGCAGGGGAATTTTTGAGGAAGTACAGAGGCAAGTTTGCATGAAAATTACTAATAAACCGCAATACTAGGTTTTCTCTACCCAAATGTTACCACCTAAAAGAAAATGCCTATTCTATTCTCCACACGGGTGTTTTGTTATTCTTTTAACACACTGTTAGCCCCCATAAGTCAGAACTATTATGTTCATTACTCTCTCTCCAACTGGAGTACTTGCTCAAGGTAGGCAGGCATTGCATGTAGCTAGTTCATTGTTCTGTGGCCTCAGAACAAAATACTGAGTAGTTTTTTTTTTTTTTTGGTTTTTTGTTTTTGTCGGTCGTGGGGCTTGTACTCTGAGCCTGAGCGCTGTCCCTCAGCTCTTCAGCTCAAGGCTAGCACTCTACCACTTGAGTTACAGCGCCACTTCCAGTTTTCTTGTGGTTATTGAAGAGTTTCACCGACATTCCTGCTGGGCTGGCTTTGAACCGTGATCCTCAGATCTCAGCCTCCTGAGCAGCTAGGATTACAGGTGTGAGCCACCAGCACCTAGACTGAGTAGGTTTATCCTAACTGTTGTTCTTGAATAAATTAATCTTCTGTTTGGTTAGATACTGTGTTGCATTCAGTAAATACATACATATACATATATATATATACATATATATATATATTAATTCTCAATTTTATTTTTTCTCCTTTCTGAGTGTTGAGTTTCTGTAGCCACTTCAGAGAATTCTTTCCTGATATCATAGCTGGAGCATATTTTAAAATCTTGGACACATTGCTGTAATTCAACAGAGAGTTTCATGTCAATCCTGCTGATAGACTTTCAGGAAACTCTCCTGTCTGTCTTTCTCCCACCATCTGCTCTCTGCCATAAACTCTCCCACACTCATAATCAGACTTATTGATTTTCACAAATGCCTACTTACTGACACTACATTTTAATCACTCACACATTCAAGGCCAGGATCACTCAACTTCAAACAATCAAAATCATACTCACTGATGTTCTTCTTTATACAGAATAATATTCCCTGGTCTTGCACACACACACTCTGGGTTTCTTGTCTTCCTCAACTTGACTGTCTTGTTAATACATATTCACATAAACATACCTATCTCTATATATTCCTCTCTATATACTTCCCCTCACAATTCTCCTGTTCTTTCTCACCTTCTTTCTCTTTATCTCTTTATTTCTTGCTTGCAAGCACATGTACACATTCACAAATCTATAAGTAATCTATTTATAATCCCATATCAAAGAAAAAGAAAATTAGTGTATGTATATATGCACACATGGTAGCTTATTGACTCAACAAGCAAAAGACAGTTGAATTTGAAACTATATGCAAGGCAAACTAACAGTTTATTTGTTTCATAACAATTTTGAATCGTGTAAGTATTTTGGAGGATTATGTTAGGAGGTTTTAGAACATATATGTGTAATCATTTTTTATGTCTCCCTCTTTCTTTCTCTCTTTCTCTCTCTCTCTCTCTCAATCTGTTTTTAAAACACCGGTCAATTTTTCTAAAGTTGGTGTTAACAACTTTAAACATTTCACAGATATAGACAGAAACAAGTAAAAATAAAACTGTTTAGTTTAAATAAAATGTGAAAAATACATGTAATGAGGAATTAAACAAGACCTTCCTTGTGTGGTCATGCACAATCATATGTAAATTTGGCTCTGGGTTACTGCTGGAGAAAAGTGAATGAAATAAATATAGCACCTGGATTCATTACAGCTTAAAAAATATTGTCAAGGTCATGTGCAGAGGGGTTACAGTAACATACAAAAGTTAGTACATTTCTTGTTGAACTTGTTATCTCCTCCCTCATTTTTCTCCCATTTTTCTGACCCCCTCCCCAAATTGTACAGATCATTTCCAACATATTGACTTCTATCATTGTTACATTGGTTCCCCTTTGTCCTTTGTCTCACCATTTTGTTGTACCCCTTCACTTCCCTAATTCAGATAAACATATATACAATACCTAGGCTACCCAAATAAAATAGAATGACAAAAGGAGATAAACCATAGGGAAAAAAACACAAAACAAAAAAAAGAAATCACATAGTACATTTTAAAACAACAACAACAACAACAAAATAAAACCTCTTGTTTCCACCTCTTGGAGTTCATTTAGCTTAGTATCATCTTATATGGTTATATGAACATAGCTGTTGAGCTATTCTGATCATCTGCTAAGATTATCTTGCACATATATTAATTATTACAAATGAGAGAAAACATGGGATTTATGTTTCTTTGGGTCTGGCTTATTTGACTTAATATGAATATCAACAGATGCTGGAGGGGATATGGCCAAAAAGAACACTACCACACTGTTGGTGGGAGTGTAAACTCATTCAACCACTCTGGGAAGCAGTATGGAGAGTCCTCAAAAGACTAAACATAGATCTTCTCTATGACCCAGCAGTCCCACTTCTGGACATTTATACAAATGAACACAAACAAGGCCATACTAAAGCTACCAGTACAACTATGTTTATTACAGCATTATTCACATAGCTAATATGCTAATATATGGAATCAACCCAGATGCCCCTCAGTAGATGAATGGACCAAAAAAATGTGTGTGTGTGTGTGTGTGTGTCTGTGTGTGTGTATACAGACACATATATACAATGGAATTTATGCTTCCATCAGAAAGAATTACACCATTTGTAAGGAAATGGAAAGACTTGGAAAAAATCATTACAGATTTCTAATTGATATTTGCATATTGATGGCAACATGTTGCTTACTGCAGAGAAAATTTGAAACTGTGAGCTTACACAGTGATAGATGCAGGACTAAGCAATGCGGTAGAGGGGAGAGAGTTAAGACTACAAATAATTCCATATGGCATGAGATTGGGGGGGTGGCATGAGGTTTTTATTTCAGTAAAACACTAGAGAGGATTAGAAGCTGTTGTTTATGATTTTTCCCCTAAGAGAGGGGGTCAGAAGGTGTAAGTGTAGCATTGGGAAATGATGTTAGAACAAATCTCTGTCAGCTGTAAACAATAAAACTAGATTTCTTTTCCATATTCAACAAAAAACAAATAATGTATGAATGAATTATTTCATTGTAGCAATAATAATATTGCTAGGAGAAACCATGTGCATACAAATGAACTACTACTTTAAAATGTATATACATTTAGCCAGCTATAAGTTAAAATATAGCCATTAAGCACCATAAATAATACATAAAGTACTATAACAAAAGAATTTTAAGCAGTGTAGTAAAAGTTGATCATCCCATTTTATAATGGTTCACATAATTAATTTTAGGACTCAATCTGGATACAATAACTAATTACTGCAAAAACAGGTAAACTATATAAACAAAAAAAACTGCTTATAAACACTAAGATGTTCAGCCAAACATACATTTTACATGACTAAATAAGAAACATAAGCCAAAACATGATGGTATTTATATTTACATACCTGTTCCATGCCCATGCCTACTATTTTGACTCATTTGCTAAGTAAATCTTGTAAGCTCACAACAAATGTTGCAGTTAATGGTAGATTGAATGTCCTCTGTGTATCTGAGACAGGTGAATATTCTGGAAGAAAACCGTGTTTTCTTCTGCAGATATTTACTTACCTGTGATTAATCAAGACATAAACTTTGATACATACATCCATATTATACTATTGTACTATCAACGCAAAAAGGTTTGAGAGAGATAGACTCCACCAAAGGTAACCACATGGCATCAACCTGAAAGAAAGCATATGAACATCCTAAATCATCCTGTAGTTTCACTCATTTTTTTATTTTTTATTAAATACATATTTTATTGCAATGATACTGTACAGAGGGGTTACAGTTACATAAGGTAATGAGTCCATTTCCTATCAAGCATTGTTACTCCCTCCTTTCCCTCCTTTGTTTTTCTCCTACCATCCCTTTCTTTCCCCACTCTCTCCATCCCTCCTCGTTATCCTCCCCCTCCAAAGTGGTATAGTTCATTTTCAGCATAGTGTCTTGTACATCTCATTGTCACAATGGGTCATCCTGTATCATTTCAGCACTTTGTTATTTCCCTTCCCCTCCCCAAATTAGAAAAATGTATTTACAAGATGCAGGACACTGGAATCAAATACAGTGACAACAAGGGTTGAACCTTGGGGGAAGAATATACAAAGAAACAAAAAAACCCCACATAGTACATTATAAGTACATTAAAAAGAACAACAAGAAAGTTAAAATCTTTTGTGTCCCTATCTTGTTCACCCATTTCTGGGTGTAATATTTTCAGTAATTTCCTTTCGTCTTTGTCCTGAGCAATCCAATTTTTATATATCCTCATTGAATAGAAAATTGCTGTTTTTCTTCTCCCAAATCTTTTAGTGACTCTAATTGTGTGCCTGAAACTTAGACTCTGGTGTTATCTGACTGAGGGGCTGGAAGATATTGTCTTAAGAATCATTTAAAACCTAAAGCTTGCAGCAAAACTAAGTAGGTGTTTGCTGCAGCATTTAGTGCTGACTTGATAGTTTCATCTACTGAAATTTGTGGTGGTATTGTTATCTTGCTTGCATCTTGCTTTTCTTTGGCTTTGTAAAAAATATAAATTACTCAATACATGATAAATGTTTGCCTTTCAAATATCACACTTAACTAACATAAACTTGCAAATTGCTTACCCTTTATGATATTACTATGCTATATGGTTAATATTATTTGTGATAATTTCAAGATTCGATAGCCTTCATATAAACTATGAAAAAAAGACTTTTCATATTTTCTCTATTTCTCTTAATGATGTGAAGATCTTTTTGAAGTTTGGATATGAAGATCAAATTCTGGAAAATACATTGCACCGATATTATATGATAAGTACAACCTGACTTTAAAAAATTACATTTTTTTTAAAAACCTATGTCCACAAATGTGTACTTGAAACCACACAGATTTAGGTGTATTATTTAGGAAATGCAATACCAGTTATAGATGTACTATTTGTGAATGTTTGAAATAAACCCATTAATATCAAGACTCTGAGATTTGACATTGGTTGATGAAGGGAATGCCACACCTCTAAGTACAGCACTTGGAAAGATGAGGCAGAGGTATTGAGAGTTGTAGTATTTACTAAATAGCAAGTTCTGACACAAACATAGTGAAAAGGTTTCAGAGAGAGCAAAAGAGAGAGAAACTTCTAAGTCCAAATTCCATATCTATATTGATAAATATCTGTATTTGATGAATCTGTATTTGATGATTAATTACAATCAAGAAATGTTCACGATTATATTTCTAGCTTGTTTTGAATAATATACTTTCAGGCCTACCGAGAACAATTCAGAATTAAAAATTTACTGCTGAAATAATTTCAAGTTACTGGTAGTAACTTGTAAAAAAAAAAAAGAAAAGAAAAAAAACAGAAGCCGGGCGCCGGTGGCTCACGCCTGTAATCCTAGCTACTCAGTAGTCTGAGATCTGAGGATCTCATTTCAAAGCCAGCCCAGGCAGGAAAGTCTGTGAGACTCTTATCTCCAATAAACCACCAGAAAACCGGAAGTGGCGCTGTGGCTCAAGCGGTAGAGCGCTCGCCTTGAAACTTCAAGCCCCGCCACCGACAAAAAAAAAAAAAAGGAAAAACCAGAAAAAATTATATTCTAGTATTTTTATTTGGATTGGGGAGAAATATAATTCGTAAAATTCTTAATGCTATTGATTAGTTCAAACGGAAATGTGCAGAGCAAATCTTTGAGGCTGTATCTGTAACATAGAGCCATAAGATAGTGGAAATCCATGTCTGGGCCTTCCAATAATTAATCTCAAGCCTACTGATAATTATATTTATGTCTATTTCTAAATAGAAAAAGATCAAACTATTTACTTGTGCTTTGGATTATATTTAAATTGGTGTGTATAGGAAATGGGATTCTACTATAAGTATAGACTGAGATATATTAACAGTGAGCAGAAGTATCTAATGAAATACTAGCATCACTGCCAATGCTTCTTACAAGTCACATTGGTAGACTCTATGGGGGTTCTAGGAAATGTAGGCAGTTTGAAGAGAAAGGAATCTTACAATAGCAGTAACAGTAGGGGTCTGCTGCTATCTTTATTTATACGAACAAATAAAAACTACAGCTGTCTATCTGGAAGTCTGGAAGAGAGAATATTCATTTTACTTTCTCAGATGTAGGAAAGAAGCATTGGTTGATCAGCTTTGTGAAATGTGATTCATCCACTGCCATCAAAGACTATTACAGTGACAGGAGCAGCAAGGGAGAATCCTGCCCCATTAACATTTTTCTTCTTTTTGCAATTGTCCTGTCTTATGCAGGTACAAATTTCTCTCTTCGTAGGTTAACTATAAAAGACAAGGAAGATGAAATATATACTTCAATATAGAAATCTTTCAAATTAATGGAAGTTAAAAGCATCAATACACTTATCCCAAATTTAAGTTAACATTTTATGACTTTTATTAAACTCAGGAAAACAAAAAATAACTATTATGTCCTTCTTTATATATTATAATTAAAGTAGAGAACAATCTTACCTAAATAATTCAGGTAACAAAACTACTTAGAAAGATTTCTGTGATAGTTCTGGCAAGAAAATGAAATTCATTAACATAGTATACAAACACTACAAATTTATTTAACAGACATATAATATTTCTATGACTAATTACTTAATTGCATTTATAAATTGCATTTTCTATTTTTATATTTATACTTCTTTTATATTTTATTGTCACCATTTGGGTCACAATAGTCTTGGAAATTTTATTTTCAAAAAGGAAAGAATGAATAACTCTTCATTTTCATTTATACTTCATTATAAACAACATTTATCACAGTGAAGATAAAGGGTTATTGTATCCAAAAACTTGATGAAGAAGTGTAGGAGCAAATGACTGAAGGTATATTAGTTTCTAACCCTGTGGATCTGGGATAAACTACAGTCCTACTGGGTCTAACAACTCAAAAGCATGTCAAATCTTGTTTTTCCCAAGTCATTCTGGAGGCCTCCAAACTTTCTTAGATGTTGCTGAGTGCTCCATTCCCATATTCAGGTAGATTTGTCCAGTCCAAGTATGAGACAATTTTAAGAGTTCCTCTGAATTCAATACAAATTTAGTGAAAAGGTCTTGTTATCAATAATAAAGAGCACATGTATGTATATGTGTACATGGACAAATATATATGTATACAAATATGTGTATGTGTGTCACAAATAAGAAGCCAATATCAGAAATCCAGGGAACAGACCCAGTTCCTTACTATACTACAGTCCCTTAAAACCAGGTGTCAGCAATGATCATGCAGAAAACTTAGACCGTTCAATGCAGAGCAAGAGAGACCAGTGTAGTCACATCTCAATTAGAGTATTGTTTGAAAAAGCCAAATAAAGTTTTCAATGAGTACAGAGTTTTAAAGCAACATTACTCCAATATCCAGGTTCAAAAAACTATCATCATCATGTAACCAGAAAGACACAAACTAAAAAGAAAAAATAATAGAAACAAATAAAATCTAGCTGATAAAAAAAGGTTGTGGTAAACTACTTCAATACATATCAATCAATCATACCAACACAAATGAAATAAAGAACAACTTGGTGAAGAAATAAAGAAGAGACAAATTGAAACTTGAAACTTACAAATACAGTAAATGAAGAAAATAAAACTCATGGATTCATAGGTATGCTTAATAGAAAGGCTTTGGCCAGAAGAAAAAATGAATTAGAAAACAGAACCATAAGTAGTCGCTATTCTAAACAAAAGGTAAAAGTATAAGAATGGGATGCAGGGAATCTCAGCTACATAGTAGACTATAACAAAAAATCTAACTAGTTGTGATATCGGACAACCAGAGAAGATGGAAAAACTGAATACTGAAAAAGTACTCCAAGTACTTAAATAATTAACAGATGAAACTTTGAAAATATGGCCAAAGGCATAAACTTAAAGATTCAGGAAGGTAAAAGAACTCATGTCAATATAAAATCAACAAATTCTGCATCACACTTACATTTCTGAAAACTAAAGATAAACCAATCCTGAGAATAATGAAGGGTAACAATACCACACACAATTTAAATAATGTTCAAAAGGGAATTCTTTTCACAAACAACAGGATTTGAAATCAAAGTCAGAATTTTTCACTTATAGGATGGTGCTATATCACTTAAGCTTTACTTTTATTCTGCAAGTGGAAAATTTCTTATTAGGAAAAGAAGATAGATAGAAATAGCATGTCTTGGAGATGATATAATAAATAAACGTCAATAAGAACACTATATACAATAAAATATCCTTTGGGAATATATAAGGAACACAATCTTGTGTATACAAGGGGAAGAGAAAAAACAAAATGCTTAAATAAGGATACAGGTTGATACATCGTAACAATGAGATGTACAAAACACTATGTTGAAAATAAACTTACAACTGGGGGGGGCTAGTTATGGAGGTGGGGGGAGAAGGATGGTAGGGGGAAAACAAAGGAGGAGGCAACAATGCTCAATAGGAAATGTACTCATTACCTTGTTCATGTAACTGTAACCCCTCTGTACTGCATTTTTACAATAAAAAACGTACAAACAAAAAAAATCTAACAGACTTGTCACATGTAGATTTGCTTGAAATAAATGGTCATTTGAATCTCCACATACAGAAGAGATGTAATGTAAGACCAGAAACAGGGAAAAAGAAATAACCTGGTTAAGGTAAAATGTAAATGAATGCAACATATTTTGGTCTCTTCTTGAGGCTTCTAATTTATATTTAAGCTTTGAAGCAATACATAGAACACTGTCAGATGTGGTTATAATGTCATGTGAAAAAAATATACAACTATGCACAAGAAGTTAAATATATTTTCTATATGTCATTCAGATTGCACACATAATTCACAAAGTGTTAACATCAATAGGTGATGTTAAATGAATTAATAATAAATAATGCCTAAAGAAACTATGCACACAACATTTATAAACAGCAATGTGCCAAAAATAGTCAAAATAGGATTCTTAGATGTATTTTAAAAAACTCACAAGAAGAGAGAAAAATAATCAGAGAAATAAAATACAGAGAGAAGAAACAAGAAAAAATTTACATATAAGCCTTATCCTCTAACATATAAATACTTCCACTAACTATAATGTTCTATGTCTGCAATTACATATATATATATATATATATATATATATATATATATATATATATATGGTTTATATGGATTTATATGGAAAAACACTGAATTACTGAATGGAGACATCATGCAGCTCACCAAAGTATAGTAAAATAGATTAAATGAAATTAAAATAATCCAAAAAGTTTGCCCCACAGATGTTATATAAAACAATTTCATTTAGTTATGTATATACCAGATAATATTTCAAAGTACAGTCAACTTATCAGAAGAAAGAATAACGTGAAATGGTAATAAATACATGGAAAAATACAGCAATCCTAAAAAACACATAAAACAATATATAAATCTCAAAAAAGTCTGAAATAGAAGCTGATTCAAAGGTATCTCAGGCAACAACTGATTAGTCGGGGTACTGATGGCTCGTCCATGTAATCCTACCTACTCAGGAGCCTGAGATCTGAGGATTGCCATTTGAAACAACATGGTAAGAAAAGCCATGAAAAGCCATGAGACTCTTACCTTCACTTAACTATAAAAACAACTGAAGTGAAGCTGTGGATCAAAAGCAAAGCACAATCCTTTGGTCAAACCTGTGGCCCTGAGTTCAAATCCCAAGACTCTCTCTTATACACACACACACACACACACACACACACACACACACACACACACACACAGTTTTAAAAATCTTTTAAGAAAATGGAAATTGAAATCACAGAAATGTTAATATAATCCTAATTAACATTTGTAGAATATTCTACTCAGCAAGAACACTGTCCCAAGTTTAAGAAATATTTCCTATGATAGAATCTAAAATAAAAATCACTGCACACTTTTGAAAGAACTAAAATGATTCAGGCTGTGTTCTTCAACCCCAATGGAATTGAACCAAAAAAAAAATAATAGAAGGTTAATAGGAGAATCTACAAACACTTGGAAGGTGAACATATTTCTAAATATCCTATCAGTCTGAAAAGAAGTTTCAAGAGACCTTGCAAATAAAATATTGAGCTGAATGATAATGAAACAGAGCAATATTTCAATATCAACGTGGCACAGCTAATCTAGTTCTTAAAGATAAATTTACAACATAGAAAATGCGTTAAAATTATGAAATAAATAATCTGAACAGCTACTTCAAAATCTAGGAAAATAAGAGCAAAACAAAACATTATCGAGAGTATGACATTTCTCAGCAGGACACTGGTGGCTTATTCCTGTAATCCTAGCTACTCAGGTGGCCGAGATCTGAGGATCTCTGTTCAAATCCTGCCCAAGCAAGAAAGTCTGTGAGACTCTTATCTCTAACAAAATACTCAGAAATTGCCCAAAATGGTGCTTTGTCTCAAGTGGTAGAGTGCTATCTTGAGTACAACAAAACTCAGGCCCAGAGCCCAGGCCATGAGTTCAAAGTTTATATATATATATATATATGTGTGTGTGTGTGTGTGTGTGTGTGTGTGTGTGTGTGTGTGTGTATGTGTGTGTGTATATATATATATATATAGTTTCACTTACAGAGCATCCTAGATTTTGTTTTGTTTTAAAAGAAAAAAGCCGGAAGTGGCGCTGTGACTCAAGTGGTAGAGCACTAGCCTTGAGCTGAAGAGCTGAGGGACAGCGCCCAGGCCAAATGAAAAAAAAAAAAAAAAACAAAAGAAAAACAAAATCTGATAACATAATGCAACAAAATGCTTACTAGAAATACCACCTAGTGCTTACAATACAAAGACGTAAATAAGGCTGGGTACATTTTAACTAATTAAACACAAAGGAATGCAACTTTGGCAATATTACTCTAAGAAATATAGTGTTGAAAGCTTTTTTATTAACGTGTAAGAGCACTATGATGTGTTAAGTTGGTACATTAATAAAATGCAACATGAATCAATAAAAAAAGAACATCCTAGAATTCTACCATCAGTGGAATTTACAGAAGGAGTATGAAGGATCAGAGAATAAGATTTATTCATTTCAGTAACAATGGTACAGAACAAAGATATGAGAGCAAATGAAGAAAATGAAAAGGTTTTAGAGCTTATGTTGGTGATTATAGATTGAACTGGAAAGGCTGTTTGTGAATGATTTTCTGGTGACTCATACACTAATATTTCATATGTTTCCCTTTTCTATATAAAGATGGTAAACTTTTGGAATAGTAAACAAAAAGGAAGCAAACAGAATGAACACAGAAATTAGATAAATGGAAAAATATCACAAGGATCTGTCTATCATCTATCATCTATCTACCTACCTATCATCGAGCTTATTTATTCTGATTCTCAAGTTCTTACTTTTCTTTTTGGCTCATGAATAGTGGTCTAATATTAAATACACCTTCACTCCTGTTTTACTAGATTTTTCCTCTGTTTAATTGCAGATAACAGTGTAGAACTATGATCCTCAGATCTTAGCTTCCCACCTCAATTTACATTTTAAATCTCATTGTGGAGATTTTACTCTTTCTCTCAAAACTTGAGAGGCATCAATTATTCTATATGACCTTGTGGTGACTGAAGTTTGTTGGCAGACTATATTCTACCATGTCTACTGTGCCATTTGCTAAGGCAATAGCTAATGGCAATTATCTAACGGCAATATGCTTCTCTTTACACTGAGTCTCAGTGAGGATTTCTTTCCACCTTTTTAATATAAGTAATTACTGCTTACATTCAGTTAATTGGGGAGGACTGAGTGAGGCCGGAAAATGGGAGAAAAATGGAGAGAGTAACAATGTTCAACAAGAAATGTACCTCATTACCTTATGCATGTAACTGTTACCCCTCTGTACATCACCTTGAAAATAAAATAAAATTTAAAAAAAAGAAAATATAATTTTAATTGTGAAGTTAGTTCTCAGATTAGACAACAATTTAGGAACAATATTCATCCCTGGAAACTTTTGGTGTGGCTTACTCAGCATGCTTAAAGCTTCACCAACATAAGGCTGTCTGCCCTTTCTTTATGAATAGTCTTCCCCCACCCCCCTCCTAGTTCTTCTCAGTTATAATGTGTTTCACAAATGCTATATGACAAAGTACTCGAATAGTAGCTTATGCAAGTAATGTCAGCTCCACTGAGGATGAGGAATAAAGATCACAAGTTCAAGGCCAGCCTGAACAACTTAGTAAAACTCTGTCTCAAAATAAATGTTAAAATGAGCAAAGAAACATAGGTCCCATGGTTTCCCTTATTTGTGATAACTAGTATATGTCTGAGTCAAGCAGAAAAGGTCAGATAAGGTGATGTTAGGGAAATGAACCCTAAGATATGTATTCAAATGTTTTTTTTCTTTCATGTGATTGTTTCTAACACATTTATAAGATTATTTCTTTGTTGCTTTGTATGTCCCTCCCCCACAGTATAACCCCTGATTTCACTGTATATAATGTCGGTATAATTTGTGGAGAGGAAGGGCAAAAACAACTCGTTTAAATAGGGATACAGGTGGACCCATTGCAACAATGAGATGTACAAGTCCTTATGTTGAAAACGAACTTTACAACTTTGGTGGAGGGGGGGAGGGAGGATTGGGTGGGAGGGTGGGGGAGGATGGAAAAGGATGGGAAAGGGAAACAAAGGAGGAGGCAACAATGCTTGATAAGAAATGTACTCATTATCTTGCCCATGTAATTGAAACCCCTCTGAACAGTATTTTCACAATAAAAAAAAGTAAAAAAAAAAAAAAAGATCTGATAGTAAAGCTCAGGGATATTGTCCTAGCTTAGCATGTGCTAGATCCTCTGTTTAACATAAGTACAAAAGAGATAACAGAAAAGAGAGGAAGAAAACCAACAACAAAATCTCTGAGTTCCCTACATAAATGAGTGTTTTAAACACTATTATTTACCTTGTATGTTCCTGGGCAACTGAAATTTTATTATTACTTCTTTTCTTTATGTAGTTCTGATATTCAAGTTATTACCATATTAAGATTGAAAGCACCATTTTATTCCTAGTTTATTCTCCAGGTTTGTGTTTAATGTTTGAGGGGGAATTTTTATTATTTTCCAAAAATGCAAATAGAGTGTTAAAGAACACATGAGACTCTACTGAGAATAAAAATCTCTACTTATTCTTTATAATGAGATGTAAATTTTATGTCGTGAGAAACAATCTGTTATACAAAATAATGAGTTTGACTTTTTGTGTCTATTTGTCAGAGTGCACTGAGATCTTTAAATAAACAAAGGTACAATGGGAAAATGGTTAAATTTAAATGTGATGTAGAATTAAATTACCTCTGGAAATCTTGACAATATAAAAGTTACAGAGTGTATAGAGAATAACTTGTTTTGATTGGTGTCTTTGATTTGGGTTGGGGATTTTTGTTTATGTGGTACTGTAGTTTGAACTCAGGGCTTTGTGCTTGATAAGCAATTAGCTCACATCTTGGCATTTGTTTGCCAGAATTAATTTTGTGTTGCCTTTATAGGGAACTCTTGCATCCCCTCCTTCCACAAAGCCAGCCTTGAATTCTGATCCTCCAACCCACATCCTCTTGTCTTGGTAAAACCACAGGCATGTACCACCACATAAAGCTTGTTGGTTAAGTTTGGAGTCTCACCAACTCTTTCTTCAGCCTGGCCCTAAATTGTGATTCTTTGAAAGAATTGCAGTGTCTTGAGCCACTATGCCTAGTTCTTATTTTTTGTTTTTGCCTCAATTTCCTATGTGCTGAGATTAGATGTGCTCATCACAATACCTGCCTCATAAATAATCTTTGTTACTAAAAATTCCTGAAAAGGATTATCTCTTCCAAGATTTCGAAAAAGAAACCAACATATCATTAATATTACAAACACTTAAGAATTATCAGTTAAATTGAATGGAAATAAGAAAGAGATATGCATTTTCCTGATCTATGAATAATTTATTACTACTAAAGTGAATGACATTGCCAGTGTATGATACCAATAGATTGTGTTTGGTCATCAAGAATTTTTATGATTGAAAGACAAAGAAAAGAATGGAATTTAGTGGAAGGAAGGAAGAAAGAAAGGAAGGAAGGAAGGATGGAAGAAAGGAAGGAATGAAGAAGGAAGGAAGGAAGGAAGGGGAGAGAAAAAAAACTAGTTTCATTATTAACTAGGTACTTACCTGGGTAATTTGTTTTCATGATGTTGCTTTGTAGGTAAATTTTAAACGTATAGAGCAATTATAACAGGTCTTGTCACAAGATATTTGTCTCCAAATAAGCATAACTTCCTTATTATCAACAATGCCTACAGTATTAACTGACACACTTTGTTAGGCACATTCAACTCACAAAGTTGTCACACCTCTATGACAAAGCACCTATGACTTAATTCAGAGTTTGCTCTTTGTGAGGTATGTTTATAGATTTGGTCAAATTATAATGGTAATATATATATATATATATATATATATATATATATACACATCATATAATGATAATATGGTACAACATAGTTTTGCTGCTCTAAAATTCTTTTGCACTTGGTTCATTCATCCTTACCAAAAAGCTTTATTGAAAAATATAAAATTAGCAAAATTCTAGCATATTTGGGATGTCAACATTTTCTGTAAGACATGAACATTATTCCTAAGAGAAAAATTAGAAAGGATGGTCAATAAGCAAATAACTATAAAGCATCACAGTGGCTGCCATCATCATAGAGTAAAGGCAACAAAAACTGCATGAGTCACTTGTGGACCATTAGAAATTGTGGGGAAATAAAGAAAGGAAAAATTGTCTATGGAAAATTATAATGCTAATTATATTTGTAGGACTGTATTAGTTTATCTGCTTTCCTTTCCTTCCTAAACCTCTGTCTGCATAACATGCTGTAGCTAGAACCTTCAAAGAACAGGCTATGCATTGGGACGGTACATCCTGGTGATTTTCTTGGTCTCAGTCTACAATAACTATCATGACTTCTTTTGTTTCATTTTGTTTTAACAGTCTTTCTTTTTCTATTTCTTAACCTCATCTCTCCCCCTTTTTAGTGAATTCCTCATATGGCTGGAATGAATTGAATGACACTCTTGCTTTTTCTAAAAGATTAGATGCTGATAATGATGTGGAATTGTACAAGGTTTCCATTGCAGAATTCAAATCTTAGTTATTTTGGTATTTATTTAATGTCAGTTTGATGTGATTTTCTTTTCTGGATCAGTATCAGAATATTCTGAGAGCAATGATATGGAAGAATAGGATTCAAAAGAAAAGCATAGTGTATTGTTGCCATTTTCTCCAGTAGCATATTGACATTAAGATAAATTTTGGACCATCATATAGGTACTCAAACTCAAACTTATGTTCTCTCATATCTCTTTAGAGTGTCCATTCTTTTCCATTCTCAACAATGTGTGTCTGAACTGGTGTAGTGCACTTTCTCAGTCTCAGAGTAAGTATCATTTTGGGTTGGATAAATTTTCTTTATAGGTGCGGGCCTGTGCAACATTGAATGCTAAGTAGTATCCCCAGCCTATGTGCTATTTGAGGCAACCCAAAGTATTTCCATATATTATCAGTATGAGGGTGATGGCATGATAGTATATGGAAAAAGGCCAGTTCTTGAAGTTAAGTAAATATAGACTTTAAGTTTCTATTTTTCTATAGTTGTATCTTCAGTCATTTATTTCTCTTCTACAGTCTTCTATTAGTGACAATTACCTCAAATTTTTGCTATGAGCTTTAAAAGAAAATATATACTATTCATGCAGCAGCTCTCACATTGTCTGAAATATAGTAGGTGTTTCTTAATTCTCTTAACAATTGGCCAGAATCCACTATTCTTAAAAGATCAATTCAAGGACACTTACATTTAAGGGCTATATTTATTTATTTTTAATTTAACTTTTATTGTAAAGGTGATGTACAGAGGGGTTATAGTTTCATTAAGTGAGTTAATGAGTCCATTGAGTTTTTGAATAGTGTTAACCCATCCCTCATTTTCTCCCGCTTTCTGCTCCAGCCCAACCCTCCTCCCTCCAACAAGTTGTGAAGTTAATTTCTAACATAGTGTCTAGTGAGTATCATTGTTGATTTTGTTCACCCTTTGTCCCACTGTTTCTGTGATTCTTCTTACTCTCCCCAAATCAGATAAACATATAAAAAACAAAGGCTTCAGAAATTCAAAAAAAACAAAAAACTAAAACATGAAATAGTGACAACAAGAAATAAACCAAAAGAAAAAAAAAGAAATAACTCCAAAACAATCCTTTTTTTCCATTTCTTGGAGTTCATTTCTATAAGTAACATTTTATATAGTCATATCCACATAGCTTTTGAGCAACTGTGATCTTCTAAGAATACCCTCCATTGTTCTCCCTATGTAAAGCTTTTTTTTTTTTTCTGTCGAGTCGTGGGGCCTGAACTCTGGGTGCTGCTAATCCTGCTCTCTTCAGCTCAAGGCCAGTGCTCTACCACTTTAGTCATAGAGCCACTTCTGGTTTTCCAGTGGTTTATTGGAGATAAGAGTCTCACAGAGTTTCCTGCCTGGGCTATCTTTGAACCTCGATCCTCAAATCTCAGCCTCCTAAGTAGTTAGGATTACAGGCATGAGCCACCGGCATCCAGCCTATGTGAAGTTTTGAGGGCTATTTAATTAATCATGTCCAAGTGTAATTATTTGTCCTTTACTATCCAATATATTAACTTGTAGATTTATAGACATATTCTATGTTTCTTTGAGTCTGGCTTTCAAACAACAAAGAAACAACAACAAAAGACCACTGTGGCTTTCTTTTCTTAATATATATTTTTCTGAAGTCTTTCCATTTTCTTGCAAATTATGCAATGTCATTTTTTCTGATGGAAGCATGGAATTCCATTGTGTATATATACCACATTTTATGGATCCATATGTCCCTTTTGGGACATTTTGGTTTATTCCATATCTTAGCTATAGTAAATAATGCTGCAGTGAACATGGTTGTGCTGGTGGCTTTAGTGTGGCTGGTTTGTGGTTATTTGTGTAAATGCCCAGGAATGGGAGTGCTGGGTCATAAGGAAGCTCTGTGCATTTGAGGAACCTCCATACTGGTTTTACGTTGAGGTCTTCAATCCACTTGGAATTGATTCTGATGCATGTGTATAACCAATTCTGCCAGCACCCTTTGTTGAAGAGGCTCTCTTTTCTATTGTGTGTTTTCAGCTCCATTATCCAAGATTAAGTGGCTATAGGTCTGTGGGTTCATTTCTTGGTCTTCTATTCTATTCCAGTCGTCCTCGTGTGCCAGTACCAAACTGTTTTTATAACAACAAATTTGTAATAGAGTTTGAATTTTGGTATTGATATTCCTCCAATACTGTTCTTTCTGCTAGGATTGCATTTTCTATTCAGGATCTTCTATTATTCCATATGAATTTTTTTATTACTTTTTCTATATAATTGAAAAATGTCATTAAGATTTTGATACGTATTACATTGTATTTGTAGATAGCTTTGGGTAGTATTGACATTTTCTTGATGTTATTCCTCCCAATCCTGGAGCATAGGAAGATTTTTTCACTTCCTTAAATCTGCTATATTTTCCTTTTTCAGGTTTTTAAAGTTTTCATCCTTCACATCTTTGATTAATTCCTAGATTGTTTTGTTTTGTTGTGTGTTGATTTTTATTTTTTATTTTAAATATATATTTTATTGTAAAGATACTGTACAGAAGGGTTACAGTTACATGAGCAAAATGATGAGTCCATTTCCTATTGTGCCTTGTTTTCCCCTCCTTAGTTTTCCCCTACCATCCCTTTCCTTCCCACCTCTCCAACTCCTCCTCATCCCCCTCCCTCAGCAAAGCTGTTGCAAAAGGTGTTTTAAAGCTGTTGCAAAAGGAGTTGTTTTCTTGATTTCAGCTGCAATCTTCTTGTTGGCATGCAGAAAAGCTATTGAATTTTGTGGGTTAATTTTATACCTTGCTCCTTTGAAAAAGTTTCATATCAGCTAAAGTAAGCTAGGAAAGAAGTCTGTGAGATTCTTTAAATATAGGATCATGTCTTCTGCAAAGAGGGAGAGTTTTACTTCTTTCCTTATTTGGATCACCTTAATGCTTGTCTCTTGGCTTACTGCTCTAGCTAAGAATTTGAAGAGGAGTGGAGAGAGTGAACATCCTTGCATCCGTCCTGGTTTTATAGGAAGTGGATTTTACTTTTCACCATTAAGTATAATGCTGGCGGTAGGTTTGTCATATACAGCCTTATTATATTGAGGAATGTTCCATGGATTCTTAACTTCTCCAAAGGTTTCATCATAAAGGAGTTCTGGATCTTGTCAAATGCTTTTTCTGCATTTAATGAGGTAATCATGTGGTTCTTGTCCTTGTAGGAGCTATAACTTTAATGCAGACCTTTAGGGTAGTGTATGGTGTTCCTGACATTTCATTTTGGCTCTTCAAATGAGTTTCTTGTTGTAGTTGAGCTCTTCAGTACTAATCTATCTCGCTATTCCACTCCAGGAGTAGAAATGCAGTGCTTGTTTACTTTCCTGTATATAGATCTACAAGATAAATATGTGGAAGATTGGGATGTTTTATTTGTTTTGCTACCACTGCTGCTGTCTACAGGTGGCTGACATGAAGGTGTATTCAGCAGAGGTGTTATTCACAGTTGTATCTCTCTGAGTCATACAGATGAACTCTGTAGGGGTGCTGTCATAAACTGCTGATCATCAGACAAGCTGCTGTTGCATTAAGCGTTTACAATGTTAGACACTATAAGCCCCAAAGCAATGCAAAACAAAAGCAATGACAATGGATATAAAAAAAACACAATAGATTTTGTTGTTACTATTGTTTCCCTTGAGTATGTTCTTGTCACTGAATTCCAGAATTATGTGTAGAACTCTTGTGTATTCTAAACCCTTTCATTTCAGCCATAGATTTTTTTGAAACACTTAAAAAAATTGTCCATAGTGGAGCTTGAACTTAGGGCCTGTCACTGACCTTGTTCTGCTCAAGGTTTGTACTTTACTACTATAAGCCGTAGCTCCACTTCCAGTTTTCTGAAGGTTAATTGTTGATAAGAGATTCACAGACTTTCTTGCCTGGGCTGGCTTTGGACTGAAATCCTCAGAGCTCAACCTCCTGAGTAGCTAAGATTAAAGGCATGAGACACAGGTGCCTAGCTGAAACATTTCTATTTATAGCAACCAGTCCATTATATTTGCTTGTTGTTTAGTTTTATTTTATTACTTATGGTAATCTGGAATGATATTTCAGCTTACTTTTGAAGAGAATAAGAAAGAAACCAGGAAGAAGACAGTTTAAAACCAAATAAGCTGAAAGGTACTTATTGAGAAGCATTTTTAAGTGTTTTTTTAAATTCCATTGATTTTCGTTTGCTATCATAATACAATTCACTAAAAATACGAATATCTTTGAAACCTTTTTGAATATAATGCTTTCCTTTCATTCTTCAAAATTTATTTTTAGCCTTACATTACTTTATAATATGGCATAGTTTATTTCCACATTTTAAAAAATTTTAATTATACCATACATACATACAAACATACACACATACATATATACATATATACATACATAGATGCAAATTTCAGGATCTCTGTAAGAAAGAAAATAAAACTCATAAAGTCTGATATGGAAGCTAAATAGACATGCAGAATTCTAAGATTGAGATCTAAATAAGCAAAAGATTTCTCTGTTTCTATTAAAAATAGATGAATGATTATTACAACAATACAATGCTATAAATTATCTTTAAATATACTTAATATGTATGCCTACTGATCAGCCTTAAGAAAAAGCTTGTTGATTATATCAATTTATATTGTTTTTGCTTTAAAAATAAGTAATTGAACCACCCTCACCCCCACACATACACCATAGTGTAAGGGATGTGGAATGAATAGAAGACTACATGCTTTGGTTATATGATTTGGGGAAAAAATAGTACATATTTTAACAGATATTTCTGTAGATATTTCAATATCACAAACTACATTTTCAAGTTAAACTTTTTCAACTTGCAAAAATTCAAATGTATTTATTATGATTACATGTTATATTATTTTTACCTTGTAAGTGAAATTAATAACTTGTACAGTTTTCGTAAGTACACTGACAGCTTGCAATTTTAGTGTTCCTTAGATTGTGAAAATCATGCCATAATCTAAAAGGTGAGCTTCAAGTGATCAAATCATTCCTTCCTTGTACTTCTCTGGTTTTCTACTGGTTGCATATCTTTGTACATAGTCAGTATATTGTACTCTCTGTTTATATTCTGCCTGTATTCTTCCATCACCTTCAATGGAATCACTCACAGTCCCATGGAGATTATTTTGTTCTCACTAGCAGTGTTAGGTCTTTGAAATTCTATATTCTACCTTTGATTTCCATGGTGAGCAAAATATCAGTTGTAAAAATCATCCACACATGCACCATACAAACACAGAAACAGAGATTAAGACAGTGGGAAATAGAGAGAAAGAGATAACACATGGGCATATGATTTCTTTTGCTTTAGTATGTTTTAGTTATGGTACAAATTTATGCTTTGTTTCCTAGACTGTGATCCTCTTATTTATATTTCTCACAAACTGGGAATTATAGATGCACATCACCAAAATAACTTCTATTGATTAAGATGGTAGGTTAGTAAACTTTCTTTCTGATTTGACCTCAAACTGAATTTCCTCCTGATCTTAGCCTATTGCATAGCTAAGATTATAAACGTGAGACACTGTACTTAGTCTTGTAAATAATATTGAATAATATTAAAAATGTAAATAATATTAAAAAATTTAACTTCTTAGTATCTTTAAAATGTGTGACTATTGTTGTTAACATGTTCTAATTGGAATATTTAAAACAAATAAAGATTTTAGTGTAGAAGAAATAATTAACCAAGATAAAATTTTATTCATATATCACTCCTTTAAAAAATTTGCCTTATCAAGCCAAGTAGCATATTGAATTTACTGCTATTTTTTCATAGAAAATTAAATCAATTGAGATAACAATTTAGTTACAAGGAGAAGTAACTTGAAACAAAATTGTGAAAAATTAAAATTGACCCCAGTTAATTGCTTCAATTATAATTCATAATTATAATTTAATTAAGGTTTAATGATAGTGGGATTATGTTCTGTATTTAAATTAAATAAAATATTTGCATCTTTGTGTTAATGTTGATTGGAACTCATCAATATTCCAATTCTAGCATAACAATTTTTTAAAATCTCAGTTTTGAAGCTTGTCAATAAGGTAAGGAAACTTAATTATTTATCCAGATATAAAATATATACCATAAATCATGGACATAGTATTTTATAACCAAGACTTATTTCAAATGATTAAATCAAATTAGTCTTTTCTTTCATAATATGTTTTTTTAACTTATTTCCAACATCTATTCAGTAATTTGATAGATATGATATCTAGATCCCTGGAAGTCTAGAAATTTTCTTTTCTTCATAAAATAAAGAATGGGAGCAGAGGCAAACCTTGTAAAACAGTGAGGGTAAGCATCAGTAAACTCTGAGGAAATATTCTTAGATATTGGTGGGTTGTCATTAATTAGAATTTTCTGCTGGTAGGACTGGTTTATAGAGGATCTTATCCATTTGCTTATAAGGCAAGAAGGAAGAGGAGGAGGGGGGAAAGCAAGAGAAAGGCAGAGAAGGAAGGGAGGAGGAGAAGAAAAAGAGAGAAGAAAGAAAGAATAGACTTCTAGATGTAAGATAATGAAAAGTGGGGTCTAGAAATTGTTAGTCTAATGTAGTGGTTATGGGGTCTCCTACTTTTTATTCCTTTTGCATTATCTTACTGTTCTGGAATCTGGGTATTTATCATTAAGATAATATATTGTCTGAGAACTAATTGTTTTTATTAGCAATGTCATTATTAATGTCAGAAATGTCATTATTTTCTATATTCTTTCAAATAGTAAAAAAAAATTAATACATCTGGGAGAGCACCATTTACTTAAGATGAGTAAAATTAGAACTCACCATACAAAATCCACCACATTGGAATTTGAAAAAAATCTATCTGCTTATAAACATACAGCTACAGACTAAATAGAATAAAACACTCAGAACCAAGTACAATAAGGAAAAAGGTCAATGTTAGTTTTCATTATTGCTGTACCATTATGCTGACTTTGGCCAGTTTAATAGGTTAATAACAGTATAATGATAGCTCATCCTTTCCCATTTTTTGCCTAATCAACTCAGTATTCCTCAAAAAAAAAAAAAAAAAACCCCTCTAACTCTCCTTTGGAAATTCACATTACCAAGAGTACTTTCTCTTTTCTTTTTCTACTTTAATGCATCAATATGCAATTTACTGACCTTTGTTAACTATCACTTCTGCTTGTTAAATAATATCAGTAAATTGATATCATTGCCTACTTAAAGATAGTAAAGATGATAAAATAATTATAGCATGCAAAACTTGGAAAGCATATTCTACAGTTCAATAAATCTCATTTAATCACGTTATTGTTGCTAATAATGATAGATCTTTAAATACCAGATTAAATGATCCCAGCTTAATGTGCTAGATTGTAGAATAGATAAGGAGATAAATTAGAATTGGTTCTACTTTAGTATAGCTCAGGTTTTTCAATACAAATTATTTAGAAACTGGAGGGAAAATCCATCATGATAAATTAAATTTTGTTAGTCCAGTTAATAAAAGTATGTCGATACTTTATAGAATAAATTCAAAGATCTCTCTCTAAAAATGGTGATTCAGCTTTCTGGATACTATTCCACATGAGGAAAAAAATAACACTTTAAGTATCAATATTGTGTTATATACAAACTTGGCTTCATATCTCAGAAAAAATGACCTAAATATTTTCATGTATATTTTCATGTCTTTATTAAATATGTCCTTCACTCATAAGGTTATGTGTGAATATGAACCCCAATAAGTATGAAGTATTGTCTTAAGTATTTAAATGTTTTTTTCATACAATTGTTTCTAACATATTTATATTTATAAGATGATTTCTATGTTGCTTTGTATGTCCCTCCCCCACGATATAACCCCTGCTTTCACTGTATTTGATGTTGGTATAATTTGTGGAAGGGAAGGGTAAAAACAAATCGTTTAACCAGGGATACAGGTGGACCCATTGCAACAATAACAAGTCGAAAAAACGAACTTTACAACTTTGAGAGGGGGAGGATCGGGTGGGGGGAGGTGGGGAGAGTATGAGAAGGGATGGGAAGGGGAAACAAAGAGGATGCAACAATGTTTGATGTACTCCTTATCTTGCCCATGTAATTACAACTCCTCTGTACGGTATTCTCACAATAAAAAATATTTTAAATATAATATGCACACACACAATCACATATACATCCACAAGGAGGAAATTTTAAAAATGGAATTTAGTAAAAGAAAAAATGTGGTAATGGAAATGGAAATGAATAGTTCAGTCAGCCTCTTACTATAATACAAAGTATTAACTTAAAATAGAGATTGATGTATAGAAATACTAAAAAAAATGCTTATAAATAGAGATACAGGTTGACCCATTGTAACAATGAGATGTACAAGACACTACATTGAAAATGAACTTTACAACTTCGGCAGGAGAGGCGGGAGGGAGAGGGAGGAATTGTGGAGTTGGGAGGAAAGGGATGGTAGGAAAAAAACAAAGGAGGAAAAAAACAAAGGAGGAGACAACAGTGCACGATAGGAAATGTACTCATTACCTTGCTCGTGTAATTGTAACCCCTCTGGACAGTATTTTTACAATAAAAAGTACAAAAAAAAGAAATTCTTTATTTGTGCTTCTGAGCAGCAAATGTCAAATGAGACTCAGCTAGAGTTACTTGTAACTCAATCTTGTCCATACCAGATTCTAAGTCAAATTTTTCAAACCAATAGCAACATCTATAAAATCTTGTTTCAATTAAAAGGCTAAAGTTCCCAGAAGCCAAGCATTTCTACCCAAGAAAACACACATATATACAATTTTCAAGAAATACTATCGTTCAAGTAATTTATTTTGCAGTCAATCTGACTTTTGATGTTTATTTTCAGGGTTAGTGACCACAATTATCAACATAGAATATGTTATGCATTGATTTGATGGTTCAGATTGGTTTATCATTGTTCATCTGGATGCAAAAGTGATTGTCATTATCAACAATTCTGACAATGAATAACTTCCTGAGATGATCATTTTGACAAATAGCCAACATGTTGCATTATTTCTCTAAGTTATCTGTTACTTTGATGTAAAGATGATGTTTTGAATACACCATCAAAAGCATGCTTTCTACCTGGCTTCTCATAGTAGCAGTGCTTATTTTTGATGCATGTAAAAAGTAGGCATGAATTGAAAACAAATGAAACATTTCTGTTTTTTCTCATTATTTCTTCTACCAAAATCTAATGATTCCTAGACTGATTTTTTTTCCAGTGGTTCTTTTAGTGGCATGTATTTTCTCTGTTTATAAGTATAATGCTTGTGGTATAATGTATTAAAAAAATTCATGAAGATATAGAACATTCAAAGCCTTTCTAACTTAACTCTCCCTAGATATTGAGTGTATCTTCCTCCTTTTATTTTTTTTCTTTATTCCATTACTTTATATCTTGAGAGTGTTATCATACATAGACTTTTAGAAAAAAGTGAGAATTTTAAAAAATAGTCTTGCAAATGCTACCATAAATGTTACTATTAATCATAAAAGACCTGGCTGATGCCATGAAAAGTAGAGCCAAGAAATAAATGTAATAGTAATGATAGGCAACATTGTTATATTTCTTAAATTTAATTTAATTTTGTCATTTAATCAATGTGCTGACCATGTGTAGGGCACATGGGCAGCAAAGACGGTGCTGAGAGGGAGTTGAGTGGGCAGAGCCCGAGTTGTTTATGTTAAAATCTGACTGGGTACCACTAGACAAAGTGATGTCAGTGCTTGAACAGCTCTAGGATAGCAGGGAAAGTACAGAAAGCTTAGGTGCATGATAGGGTGACCTCTACAGTTATTGGTTGGTTCCTTTTCCTCCCCTTCCATGCCATGCGGTTTTTTGCTTTAAAAAGTGCTTGCTGTGTGGTAATAAAGGAGTTCCTACTTGACTTGACTCCCCGTTGCATCTGACTGTCTCTGAGGCTAAGGGAGGCTGGGGAAGAGGCAAGTGGTGCACTCTCAGACCCCGCCCATCCTTTGTGGGACAAAGACCCAACATTTCTTTCTGTTTGTTTCATAGATGCATAAAGTTTACTTTGAGCAAGTGTATCTCCTCTATTCTCAGAAATTTTTTTCCTTTTCCCACTTTTCTAAACAGTTTTGGTGTGTTTCTTCATGCTGTCTCCATAAATATATATGTAATGTACATCAATTCTGTTCTTTTCAGCATCCATTATTTTTGCCTTTGCCCTCTATGTATTCCTTTTATATGAATTTACCATTATTAATAGTAGTAATAGTAGTATTTTATTATCATGATTATCATCATTTTAATTTTACATTCCACAAGTGAGAGAAAATATGTGATATTTGGTTTTGGGGGTGTTGTATATTTTTTTTCAACAAGAGGACTTTTGGTTCTATCCATTTTATTCAAATAATATAATTTCATTTTATTTTATTATTGAGCATTTCTATGGTATGTATGCTCTATGATGTGTGTGTCTATTTGTGCTTTATGAAACATTTTTAAAATCTATTCTTTGGTTGTTGAGCACCTCAGCTAATTCTGCATTTTGGCTATTATAAAACTAAGTAAATAAACATAGGGATATTGACAGTCTCTTGTATATTGCTCTGCATATCTTTATTCTGAAATATTCCCGAGTGATATGGAAGTCATATCTAGATTTGTTTCAGTGTTTTGAGGTGCATCCATATTGACTGTAGTTGCTTAAATTCTCACTAGAGTGCACAAGGGTTACTTTACCCAAACTTTTGGCAGTCAGCATCTGTTATTTTCTTGATGATTGGCATTCTGACTGGGGTGAGATGAAATCTTAGTGTGTTTTTAATTTTTATTTCCTTTAGCTAAATGTTTTGAATATTTCTTCATGACTTTTAGTCATTGGTATTTACTGAATGAAGGGTTCCAGGTAAACTAGTTACATGCAAATGACTAAAACTATAATCTCATTTTTCCCTGTATATTAAAAAAAAACTCCAAATAGAGCAAAGATATTTACTTAACTTCTGACTCCAATTTTGCCATAAGAAAACGGAGGAAACATTACGTTATACAAACAGAGGGAAATGTCTTGTGAATAGGACTTTAATTGTTCAGAAAGAAGGAACAAGAATTTACAAGTGATACTATCGCAAAAAGAGTTTTTCTGCATCAGAAGAAATAATCACCAGAATCAAGAGAAACCCTCAGAAAGGAAGAATATTTTCAATGATCAATGGAGAAAGGATTAATAACCAAAATATACAAATAGCTCAAAAAGTTAAACAGCAGAAGTATCAAACCAATAAATAAATGGTCAATGGATTGAACAGAATATTCTCAGCAGAAACAACATTTATAGCACAAAATTATATGTGAAAGTTTGCAATTTTCAATTAAAATCTAATACAATGCAGTTGTTTCAAAAATGTTCTCAGAAAATAAATTCACCTCATACTGTTATAAAGCTGCTGCATCTAAGAAAGAAAATATTGATCCATTTGAAATTTCATCCAATGATAGCATCTGCCATCTGGAGCAATACAAAAAAAGTCTATATCCTCTAAGACAATAATATATTTTTCATCTTATAATCTAACTTTTATTGTAGATAATACCTTCATCACCTTTACAAGGATGTTAAACATATATGAGCCTTACTAAAAGTATATGCTTTCAGAGCATCATAGTCTAACATACCTGTATCTTCCCAGGTTTAGCACTGTCCTGGTATTATGGGTAATTATGACTTTGCTCAGTTCAGTGAAGCTTGACTAATGATGGTCTGGAGTATTCAATATATAAATATGGTTTATACTGTAAAGATTTTACAATTCACATTAATAAAATGAGATTGTATTTTACATCTTTCATTCCATTTGCTTTTCCATAAATGATGCTAGTTATATATACCTGTAAATAATGTCTGTTGCTTCCCAGTAATTCATTCCATGATCTGACAAAATTCATTTCCTTTTTTATTGTTTTTAGGCATCAAGTAATCCTGCATAATTAAAACTGCTAAAAATCAAAGTAAACACACATTACAGACTGTATAAAGCTTTATTGCTTTTCATTTCATTTTTAAACCAGGGCAATCCTGAATGATATACCTTTGTCCATAATAAAGGAAGAGCTGCTCTGACTTAATTTTCTGCCCTTTTCACATGCAGCCTTAATTGGGGCACTACTAATTAATGTAGTATTCTTCCTGAGGGCTAAGCGGAATAGTTTTAACTTATTTGACTTTAACCTGAGATGATATGACATGAACTCTATTCTTTTAATTACTTAAGGGACTGAAAATTTGAAACTCAGCCTCTTTTAAAAATATTTTGAAAATACATACATGTGAACATCTCACTTTACAGAACACTGTATTTTCTTGCTAACACAATTGACTCTTTTTAAGGAATATAATATAATCTCATTAACTATACATCTAATGTTCCTAAAATTTCAGATAGTGAGAATATGTTGAAACAAGCTTAATAAAGCCTGTAACAATTTGCATTAAAATATCTGTTGAGTGTGCAAATTCCAATATATTATGCTCTAATTAATAGGATTTCTTAGAATCCAAAGAGAAAGGTCTTGAAATATGTGACTAACATAAAAATCTTTTTTCACTTATTCTAAAATTAAATATTCAAAGGGAAATAACTAACTTAAGAACTGTCATATCACCTATGCACAAGTCTGTCATAGATGAATGGGGACACAACTGAACAAGAAAAACACAAATTGATACACTTGATGAGTATTATGTAAATATCCTCAACAAACTACTCAAAAAATGTACCCAACAGCACTTCTAAAATATTGTTCTCCATGAGGAGCCTCCATGTGGACAAATGATAGTCAACCCAGGGATAAAAAATGGTTTGACTAAGTGCTATCAACTATGCTGTTTCACATCAATTAAATGAATCAGCATGATCAGAAGTATGTTTATAGGTGAGAAAAGGAACTGGTAAAATTCTTCATCTCTTCAAGGTAAAAACACTAAATAAATTAGGCATTGAGGGAACATACCCCAACATAATAATGAATGTCCACAGAGTACCAATAGCTAACATTATACTGAATGGGGAAAAGCAAGGAGCTGTATTTCTAAGACCTGAGATATGAATAGAATACCCACTTTGGTAAGTATTAATATGTTTAATGTGATATTTGAACACATGCATGAGCATTATAATGATCAAATCCAGTTTCTTTTGTAGGTAGACCTGTTGACCAACCCTTTCAACCTCTAAAAATCATTCTCCTCCATCATTGACTGTATCCATTTACCTGAGGATAGGCTTTTCAGTTGGTTGTGTATTTAATCTATTGTGATTATTGCCACCATAAATATGGGAATTCAGTTTTTATCAGAATCTGTAAATTTATTTTGTGTGTATATGTATATGTAGTGTATATATAAATATAAAGTGTATGTGAATTTGTGTGGTATAGTTAGTATATCTAGATTACATGTTTGCAATTTCTGGATAATTCACACATTTATTTATAATGGCTCCACTAATTTACATTTTCAGCACCAGTTTATATGAACTCTTTTTCTACATCACCTTGCTAACATATTATTTATCTTATACTAACCATTCCCACTAGTAGGAGATAATATTTCACTGAGATTTGACTTACCTTTTGATTGTCACATAAATATTTTGCAAATATTCTTTCTACTGTTACAGGAAAATGATGTTATACAAATGTATAGATGGTAGTTCATATCATCAATAACATTAATTATAATATAAATAATAATATAACAACAAACAAAGATAGAAGTCTTCAGATATATTGATCATCTTAAAACATTTTGGAAGAAGCACCAAATTAAAAAAAATTCATTTAAGTGTACTATGTACATTGTTTGAAATTCAGAGGACTCTATACTTATTTCCTAATAAGTTTTCTTAAAATGTCCTAAAAACAAACAAGAAAATACAGAATTAAAAGATAGAGTACATCTCATTTCAGGCAGACATTGGAAAAAGAGAAATACTGGGTTAATGAATGATATGTTTTACCACTATGAGGTGGTGTGGGAAAATTACTATTGTTATACAAAGGCCACAGACTTCGTGATAAGATGGAAACACATGAAAAGATTTCTTTTGAAAGATAGTAACACCAAAGTTTAAGGCTATCTACTGCAAAGACCATTTTAATAGGGAATCATTTGTAAGGCTTTTATAAAAGACTACACAGAGATATATTGGGGAAAACAGTCCAGGACAGTCTGCTTCAGTAACAAACTTGCTGTTGTAGGTCCCTAGATATCTAGGATCTGTAAATTTAAAGATTTTGAAATCCTCAGAACTTGGATCTTTTTAGTTCCTTTTACCAGAACTAGTTAATTTTGTCAAAAGTTATTAAGATGCAAAAGCTGTCTTTTCCCCATAGAACAGAGATGATAGGAAATCTATATTTTTCTGGAGATACAGGGAAAATAGAAAAGCAAACAAAACAAGAAACAGACAACTTTCTCCTGAAGAAGAGGGAAGCATAAAATAACTGAATGAACTTTGACCCCAAACAACATAGTAAAATGCATCTTTTGTCTTTTCTTTTTAAGTTTTTGGTGGTATTACACTTTGAAGTCAGGGCTTTGTGCTTACTGGGTGCTCTGCCACTGAACTACATTTCCCTTGTTTTTCCCAAGTAGTTATTTAGAGAAAGAATCTTGCTTTTTAGTTGGGCATGTGACTGCACCTTAATTTTTTTTATTCTTCTCATCATAGCTAGTATAGCAAGCATATACCACCATACCCACTGATATTTTATTGAGATAGACTTTCATGAACATTCCTGCCCAAGCTAATGGCCTTGATCCAATTGCCTCTTGATCTCAGCCTTTGATATATCTGGAATGACAGGAACATGTCACTGTTGTTCTTGCTTGTGAAGGACCTCTTATGTGTTTTCCAGGAGTGGCATTGAACCACAATTCTCCTGATCTAGGCCTTACAAGCAAAAAAGCAACATTGACACTACACTTTAACTTGCTAGGAGGTTTCAGTTTGAGATGTCATCTGTAGCAAAACCAGTGACAGATCAATCATATATTATTCTGCTTCATGCTCTCCAAAATTGAAAATACATACAACTGAAAGCAGGTCACTCTAGTAGGTTTATTGAGGTCTTAATTTAGTAACTTAAGTAGTGATACAGGCCAGAGGATGGTTAAAAATTGAGAGGATTGAAAAACATTGATGCAGATATTCTGTCAGACTTGATTTTTTTAGACTTTAAATCAATTAGTTGTACTAATTGAGGGCACAAGTAGTAAATAATATTTGTTTGATTTGGAGTTCAGGTCCCCCCCTTATTGACAGTAACACGAAGTATATGATATAACTATCCCAGTCTTAGTTATTATTTTCAGCAGTCATATAACACTTACCTAATGATGATAGTTTGAAATTTAAATAAGCATTATATCAAAAGATGAATAGGACTGAAGGAAGGCTAAATATATTTTTCATGTGTTATCATTGTTAAGAGAACTTGCAAGAATATGATGACACATGAAAAGCTGCTGTGAAAGGTAAATAATTTCAGGAGAAAATGCTGTAAGTTACATGTTACTAACAAGGCACAGGAGAGATGCATGAAAAGATGTACGATCAAAGAATTAAGGATGGAAGTGATTTTTTTCCTTATTTTTCATGATGTTAATATATAATTTGGATGCAGAAAATAACAGTTTGATTTTGTTATACAGATGTTGATGAAAAGAACAGTCAGAAGATAGCATTATGAAGAGAGGGAGAAAAACTGAACTGCATATAATTCAAAGGATTGATGGCATTCTTTTGAAGGTTGGAGAGCAGTGGTCTAGGAAGTGCAGAGGACAGAGGAGTGGGAGAGGAGGCCATCCTACAGTCCATTCTACCCAGTGTGAATGGAGACTGCAAAGGAAGTGGGATTTCACCAGTGGGAAACTTTCCATGAGCTATACTTAGTATGTGAGCCAGAAGGTAGGTGCAATTAAGCTTGTAAATATTGTTGTCATGTTTCTGTGCAACAAGTGAGAAAAAATGGGGATACATTTCAGCATAATGAAAAGACAGGACCTATAATTGCACATTTATAATTGTATTATGTGACAGGATATTTTCAGTTAGTCATAAGGATGAGCATTTTACAAAATGTCAGTAGAGTGTTCAGCACTCAGAGACTACCTCAATATATCAGAGAACCTGGAAAGTGGCTGTTCGTGTTACACTATTCTGTGGTGTCCAGTGTGTTTTGAATTTGTGAGTAAAAGAGATAATATATATTTATTATATATATGTATATATATATATATATATATATATAATGCCAGACCCCTAGAAAAATATGAGCTGGAGATATGTCGGGTCTTCGTCCATCCCACAAAGAAGGACAGGGTCCAAGGAAAGGTAAATTCGCTGCTCATCCATCCACAACCTCCCTTAGCCCAGGAGACAATAAGATGCACCCGGGAGTCACATCAAGCAGGAACTCATTACCACACAGCAAGCACTTTTTAAAGCAAAAAGACCAGGTGGTATGGGGAGGAAAAGGAACCAACCAATCACTGTAAAGGTCACACCCTATCATGCACCTAAGCTTCCACAAGCTGTTTATGCACTGAATGTAAACAAATCGGGCTCTGCCCACTCAACACCCTCTCAGCACCATCTTTGCTGCCAAGTGCCCCACAGAGGTATGCATATATGGTCAGACAAGTACATCCTACTTCAGTAAATGAGACTATCATGAGTTAGGTGGTCTTTATTCTATAACATTGTTCATAATTCCTTAGTCACCTCACTTGAAACATTTCTAAATAGACAGGCATGTGATTATCTTTGCTTGCATGTATTTTATTTATTTTTTTATTTTTATTGTGAAAATACTGTACAGAGGGATTACAATTACATGGGCAAGATAATAAGTACATTTCTTATCAAGCATTGTAGCCTCCTCCTTTGTTTCCCCTTCCCATTCCTTCCCATCTACCCCCCTCTCCCCCACCCAATCCTCCCCTACCCCCCACCAAAGTTGTAAAGTTCGTTTTCAACAGTTGCATGTATTTTTTATCAGTTCACTTTCCTTGGTTGGTTTTAAAAGAAACAAAATGATTCTTATTACTTACAACTGCTATTGCGAATAATAAGTTTGGCATCATTGTTTAATATAAATGGGAGAATTAATAATAGAATAGCAAAACTCCTCTAAGATGTATCAGAACACCTCAGAAATTTTTACTCTTCAAGGAAATTCAAGAGTTCTGGAAATATTAATAGAATCTCTTTGCTCTCATGTAGGATACTATTAACCCCCAAACATCCTACTAATCAATACATGTATATTAAACAACCAGGTTATTAATAGAAAAATTGTAATATTTATATGATTATAATGATAAAATTCTGTCTCATATTGCAGTGCTATTAACATCTTTTTGTTATTCATTTTCAAAAAGGAAAATATTTATTGCAAAATCTTTTATATAAAGATTATTTATAGAAGTGTTTTCTTGCTTGACATAACTTAGTAAATTATAGGAAATGTTAGTGATGATTAGTGATATTTATTTCATCTCCAATAGGAAAAAAACTATGTTTTCATATTAAGTCAACTTTGATTCAGATACTTTAATGACAAATCTAAAATATGACTACTGGCTTCTGGGAATAAATTTTAATTTTATTTTAAGTAGAACTATCTTGTTATATGAAGAAGATGAATTAAATAAGCCTAGATACCTACTTCCATTTTAGGAAGTAGATCTCCATTAAAAAATAATTGACATGTAATTGACATTGCTGTTCTTTGTGATACATCCTTTTAATGTCCCAAAGTTATATTAATGCTATCACTTAAATATGATACATTGCCTTGAGGAAAACATAAATTTTGACTTGTTTGCCTGAAAGACCAAACCTACTGATGCCAATAATGTTGTATTACCTTGAATACTATATTTCTTCTGGGTAATAAAGAAAATTTGTGTTTCTTATCAGAGATGTATACTCTTTAGAAACAAAAAATAAAAATATAGCTTCAATTTTATGTTCAAATAATTGGTGATACTGATAAATCTTCTACACATACTTCTAAAGATAATGAAGAATTGTCCTTCTTGTGTTTCTGTATATTTCTTTGGAATAAAATACATAGAAAGTCTGAAGGAGAGATGACCTAAATCACAATCGTCAAGCAAACTAGGAAACAGTGAACAGCATAGTAATTCCCAAAAGACCAGATAATTTCAATTTGAATAAATTTAAGATAGGACAGGAAAATCTCATTAGAAATTATAGTATATAATGCAGTCCAAAATTTATTAGCCAAACAATGAATTATTCAAATGCTTAAACATGTAATATAGAGACACTACTGAATGGAGACTTGACAGGGGAGCAAAATCTCAGATGAAAGATGTAGAATTAAGCTTTTAATGAAATGTGTCAAAATTGAGAAATTAGAGGTGTTATGAATGTATTTCCTACTTAGAAATTTGTAATTGATGTCATTGGATTTTTGCATAACATATTGTGTTTAAGTCCAGTGTGAATACACTGTCCATGAAATGCATGAGAAAGCATTTTAAGTATTATTAAAACAAATGGCTCATGCAAATCCCATATTCTTTTTAAAACCAGACATAGTGCATGAAAAGACATCTTTATTTCTGCTTGCCTTGATTTCAAAGAACAATGAACAAAATACACACACATAATCTTTTTGCATCAATATTATTTGCATTATTTTTTCTATCAAAATTCTTCAGATTCTTGATTATGTATAAATATATATGTAAATGTTTATATTACATAAAAAAGCAATGGAAAAGCAGTACACAATCATACTAAGGAGCAGGAAAAAAATAAAATTATTAATTTTACTATCATATTCATGTATAAATTTTAATTTGTTCAAATGTGCATATGTTATGTTAGTGAAAAATATAATAAAAATCTCCAAATCAAATTTTGAATCAGGGATATTACAATGTACTCTAGTCAATATAGCTAAGTTATTATATATTTTATGAAACCATATTTTATAAAATATTGTGATCACATAACTGAGTGGGTTAGAATTGTGATCACCCAACTCGATGACGAGAATGACAATATTCATTTTAGAATAATCATGTGTTTTGTTATGTTATCATTTGGAACAGATTATTTAGGAATAGCTGTGTGTCTCGGTGGTAGACAGGCTGCCTAACATGCACTGATTTTGAAACTTATCCTCTAACCACCAAGCAGCTAGTGATACAAATAAAAATAAGTGTGTAAGCTCTAATACTCATATGCTATATGTCATCTCACTTGAAGATATCAAATCTAACATAAGTTGAACTAAACTCAAAGCAATAACACTGACAACTTCACTGAGTCTGGAAGCCAAAGCTTGCTGCAATTTAGTACTTGTGGTTACTCTGTAAAGTGGTATGCAATATTATTTTATCATTGTGGTTACTCTGTATAGTGGTATGGAGTATTATTTTATCATCGCTCTATATCTACAATAGCCTGTTGAATTAAGTTATTTATTAAAAGGTATATTTGTACTCAAATAGCAACTGAAATATTAGTTATCTGATAAAGAATATTATACATATATTTATAATACATTAATATCAACAACAGCATTATCTAATATAAAGTTTATTTTTGTATATATTTTATTGTAAACATACTATACAGAGGGGTTACAATTACATGAGTAAGGTAATGAACACATTTCCTATTGAGTATTCTTACCTCCTCCTTTGTTTTTCAATTTTTTAGAAATATAGAGTAATGACAGAAACAAATCAAGTATGGATGCATACTTTGTACCTTGTAAAGTAACACAATTTTTGTAATGAATCAGAATTTTATAAAAACACATAAACATTTTTTCAAGCACTTTGTATTTAGTGACAAAATGTATTAATGAAAATTTCTAAGCAAAAATTACAAAGTTATTATCTAGGCTCAGGTAGTTATACCACTGGAAAAATAAAGACCTCTGTTCTTTTTGAAATAACTGGTCTTCAGTGAGAAACACTAAGCCTGTCACTGTTCATCAGGTATGAGCTTTTCTTCAGGTTGGATTACTTAAGCCATTGTTCATTCATTTTCTCAGTAAGGAATGTTTGTTTTAGCTTTATTCACCTGCCACTAAGTGACTGTCAACAGGACTTAACCTGGAATGAGCTGCAGATCTATTTCATTGGTTTTAGATTTAGTCTGATTGAGTTTAGTGAGGCTGTTAACTTATTTAGTGGAAGATCTCTAAAAGAAAAATCTATTTGCTTTGTGTGTTGCAAATATCTCTTCATACATACACATGAAATTACTGCTGGAAAATTCTTTATTCAATATATAATAAAAAATTCTGTATCATTAATTATTGCTGATATTGTTTACTGGATTTCCATATGAAGCACTTACTTTATGTATATATCATGTAATTTGTGATGACCTGTTATAAATAACTTGATATGCTATATAATTGTATTTACTATTTGTAATATAAAACTCATTTCATTAAATCACATTTGGAGTATTTTTAGTGACACTTTTTGGTATAATGATAATTTATACTGTCCTTCATTAGACTTCATTTCTTATTTGTTTTAATTTTTATTAATTATAGGAAATAATAGGTTTCATGAGGATATGTTTATATACATTTTTATACATAGATATTTTACTTTCATCATATTCATCACAATCTCTTTTGATGAAAGGATGAATAATTAATTAAGGGGACATAAGTAAATTCTTGGTAGCTGAATAATATTCCTTTTTCTAGATAGATAGATAGATAGATAGATAGATAGATAGATAGACAGACAGACTAATAGATAGACCCAGATATTACTATAGATCATATTTTCTATTTATCAGTGAAGGACATAGACCTTGTTTTATAATTTGATTACTATAAATGGGGCCTCAATAACATGGGACTACATAGGGTGATAAGTAGAATTGGAGAGTGAGAGAAAAGCATATGGAGAGCAAATTCAATCAAAACAGTGAAACTATGCATATATGTATAAAGACAGCATAAGTAACTGCAAAGAAAATTGTTAATAAATGGTTGATTGGAGAGATAGAGGAAGTGAAAATAATATGGGGGGTTATTTTAGACTGAATATGATATTTAAATGTCAAAAATGTCAAAAATTGTACTTTGGTACAATTAAATAATACTGAAACCCTTTGGTATAATTAAAACACACTAAAAATTGCATCAGAAAAGTAAAACTGTTTACATTGGAAGGAGCAACTAACAGGAGCAAGGAAGAGTAAGGAAGGGAGTTAATTAATATAAACAAAAGAAAATAAAATAGTACATTAATAACAGCAAAAACAAATTAAAACCTCTTGTGTCCATATATTAGGGCTCATTTCACTTAGCATCATCTTATTTGGTCATATGTACATAGCTTTTGAGCTTTTCTGCTCATAATTATCCTAGATGTATACTAATTATTTCAGTATAAGGGGCCTATATTTCTTTGGGCTTGTCTTACTTGACTTAATAGTGTTTTTCCAAGTCTTTCCATTTCCTAACAAATGGGATGGTGTCATTCTATCTATCTAGAAAAAGGAATACACACACACACACACACACACACACACATTACATTTTTTTGTATGTTCTTCCCCCTATGGTATAACCACTGTTGTCACTGTATTTTGGTGCCATGAATTTTCTATATACTTTAACTAATTTTGGGAGGGGAAAGGGAGTAACAAAATGCTGAGATAAGGAGGCAGTATGACCCATTTCAACAATGAGACTTACAAGACACTATATTGGAAATGAACTTTACAGCTTTAGGGTAAGGGAAGGAGTGGGTAAGGTGGAGGAGGGAAGGGATGGTGAGAGAAAAACAAAGAAGGGAGTAACAATGCTCGACAAGAAATGTACTCATTACCTTATTCATGTAACTGTAACCCCTCTGTACAGCATCTTTACAATAAAAAATAAGATAAATATGGTCAACATATTTCATTTGGGGGTGTAGTTGAGGAGGTGGGAGGTACGGGATAATAGGAGAAAAACAAAGGAGGAGGCAACAATGCTGGATAAGAAGTGTACTCATTACCTTGCTCATGTCACTGTAACCCCTCTGTACAGTATTTTCACCACTGACACCTGGCTTTCACTGCTTTTCTTACATTTTTGGCACACTCTTGATAAACTAGAAAAAAGAGTGAAATTCATCAATAACATGCATTTGAAAATCCTAAGTTGAAATATTTTATGCTGAAGGTGAAAGGAAACTGAATGGATATCTCAACTGACCAAATCTTTGTTTATTTATTTATTTTTTGGGGGTCCGGTCGTGGGGCCTGAACTCTGGGCCTGGGTGCTGTCCCTCAGCTCTTCAGCTCAAGGCTAGCGCTCTACCACTTGAGCCACAGCACCACTTCCGGCTTTTTTCTTTTTAGTTATGTGGTGCTGAGGAATCGAACTCAGGGCCTCAGGCATGCAAGGCAAGCGCTCTACCATTGAGCCACCTTCCAGCCCCCTGACCAAATCTCTTAATTACATTATTCAGTTTATAAGCAGCAGAAAAAAATTAAAAACTGTATCTAGATTGATAATAAAAATAAAATGATTGTGATATAATCAGAATAGAAAATCACAAAAATTATTGCATTAATTAGGTATCAACACTAAACCAGTGAAAAATTATGACTGGTTATTTTAAGAAATAGTAATAAACAATTGAAATTTGATTGCAATTACATATATGAATATACTATTTCCATAGTAGTAAGAAAGGGAATGTTAAATAGAATAGAAACAAGATTTACGAATACTCTTCTAGAATTATGTATTGAGAATCTCTGTCTGGAACCACCAGAAGCCCTAGACTGCTCGCTCAGTTATCCAGCTCACTTCTGAAGAGAGAAAGGAGAATCAAGAGCTTGTGAAATCTTGACTTCAAATAGTAGTAATTCTGATTTCAGACTCAGAAATCTCACATTGCCTTTCAATCATGAATGAAAGCCTTAATAGAATAGATACCAAAAACAATACAATATTCAAATAGAATATATGATATATATTAAAATACATAAAATGGAAACATTAACAAAATATTAAAAAGTATACTTTTACAATAGAATGGCTCATATAGTGAAGATGATAATGTCAATTACCAGTGGAGGTATAAAGCTAAAGGAACCATCAGTGAGCTACAGGACTATCATTTAGTGCCAGCAGAATGTAAAACAGTAAGTCATTTGATAAATAAGATTAGATAATATCGCTTCTCACAAATCTATACCCTGACTTACCACATTATATAACAGTCATATTAATAGACATTACGTATCATTTGAAAATTTATGACCACATATGAATGTTTGTAAGAGTTATTGACTACCCACATGTGAATATCTACAAGCTACTTATATGTGAATGTTTCTAAATTATTTAAAAATAACTCCAATACTAGAAATAATAAAAATTCATACAGTGGAATATTATTCAATGATAAAAGTAAGATATTAAATCACAAATGATGGAAAACAATGAAAGGGTGACATGGATCAAGACCAACTGACTTGTTGAATTGAATCTCTTTATTATAAATGTTTAAAGATAGTAAAAAATATAAATAAATGTTAATTATTAAAAGTTCATGGAACAAGTGAATATTAATTGTTAAGAGAAGTGAGAATGTAAAAAATTCATACTATATAAAACTATGTGATACGATACTATGGAAAATGCAAACCTATTTTGAAGAAAAAACATCTATGAATGCCAAGTATTTAGAGGAAAAGGCCATATCTTTGACTAATTAGTCAAAGGCAAATATGCAAATACAATGAGACATATACATTGGTGGAAGTATGTATTACTGAATGTATCGTGATTCAGCTTAAATATACATAACGATTTAGAACATTAAATAAAAACATTACGTTAAAAATTCTAGTATTGATTTGAGCTAAATGATGTCCAATTTCCTTTAAAGTTAGCACTGAACAGCAGATAAGCTGTAGATAAGAGTAAAGCTGTATGGACTTGAGTAGCAATATTCATTAGGTGATCAGAAACAAACATTATCAAATATATTTGTTATTTTGGGACAAATCTCTTCAGTAAAAAAAAAATCAATCAACTAAAAAGGGACATCCTCAACTTTCAGTACTGGAGTGAGTCTATATCATTTGTTCAATTGTTACTACTCTAATTTTAAAGAGAATAACTCCAAATTTCTGTATTACATGTTATCCTTTCACATCACATTCTAAGAGTGACTGAATGGTAGCCTCTCAGTCAAACATACAAAGAAGTTAGTAAACATAGTAAAGAAGTTAGGGCAGAAGATAGTCTCTGTGTGATGAACTGGAATCAAAATGTCATGCTAATTTGAATGACAATGCCAATATGAATAAAGTACAAATCACCTGTGAAAGTCGTGTCTCTCATTCCTGTAAATTATGGGTGATTGTTCTTATATAATAGACACAATAAGGATAGACTTGGTAGGTAATGTAGACAAAAGTCAAATTCTCAATATTAAATTCATATTCAAGGGAAATACCTAATTATATAATGACAAAGTTTATATTTGCCTTATTGTGAGATAAATTGAAATGATGATCTTGTGTTAGGAGCCTTGATACTCTGGAGGGTTAGAAAAAGTTTCTATTAAATCAAATATTATTTGACTTGCCTTAATATTTTTCATCTCAGTCTAAGAATAGATATTATCTTTCATTTTATATATGATATGTTCTTTGATTAATTGGAAATAAAATTTGAATGATGCTATTCCTTGAGTTTAAATAAATATATAATGCTCTGTTGATGTAACAATGTATTCATGTTTATTTTAATGATTCAGATATTGTACTAAAGATTTTGGGGAATTTGATTTAAAATGTAGTAATGTAAACTGTTTAGGATGAAGTCACTCATGATCACAGTGCATGTTCTGCTATGTCAGAAACTCTTATGGATGAGAGAAATGTCTTATAGAACTAGAAGAAATAAAGAAGTTATTGCTAGAGAGAGGAGCCCAGAAAATTACTGTAATAGAAGAAATAGAATGACACTTTCTGGAAGAAGAAGAGAGTCAGTATAATTTTAACAAAAAGTAATAAAGAGAAAGAGAAACTTGGGGAAGTTTATAAAGGGATGGTTTTATATATGACACACTAAAGCATTTGGATATTTTTCTGAGGATAACAGAAGCTCTTAAATACTGTTAGGTTGACAAATGGAATGGAGACATTTGCATTTTAGTAGCATTTTATGTCTTCAGTAAGAAATATTGATTGTGGGACAGAGCAGAAAGCAGGGAGAAGAGTTTGGCATGGCTGTGGGTTTTGAAGTAAAAAGTGGCAATGGTGATGAACAGGAACTAAGGGCAGGTTGTTTATGGAGCAATGGGTGAAAATAACAATCAGGGGATAGAATCAAAGGCATTTGATAATCTATGGACTTTCCGTGTAGTGATGGAAGTAATGTAGTTGTAGTTAGTAAGGCATAGCACTTCAATTTGTATAAAGGAAGCAGACATTCTTCAGGTTTTTTTTTTCTTTCATTTCTGAGCCCAGGATATTTAACTTGCTAGGCTACTGAGCTACATCCCAGCCACATTCTTTGAAATTGGAAGCTTACAAACAAAAGTGCTTCGAATTTTTAGCCAAGAGACAAAATCTGCTTAGGGGCTTCTTGACTTAAGGTTTTTCAGAACCTACCCAAAAGTATTCCTGAGGGATAAAACTGACTATATGGACTTATGGTAAGAAAAATCAACACTGTACAAAGAAGTAAAAGAAAATTAAAGACAGGAAATTCAGAAGAGAATTACCTGAAGACAAAATTCTAGCATAGTCAAAATAGAGTAGGAGAACATAGAAAGATCTAGAAAGGAAGAGTGGGTGATTGTATCTCCATACACAGTAAAAGTAGGAAAAAGGATAAAAAGTATCATTGGGATTGTTTTTTTATTTAGTTTTTTAGATAGGCAGTGTCAATTTTAACAAAATCAAGAAGATGCAAACCAGAATACAATAATAACCAGCATAATTAGGAACAAAGGAAACTGAAGGTCCAGTTTAGATACATTTTTATGATGACGTATAAGCAAAGAAATGAGCAGATGTATAACAATAAATAGAATTATCATCAAGCCAAATATAGTTTTTATTTTGTAAAAAGACAAACTAAAATTATAGAAGAAGGTAAAGAAAGAAAAAGAAGACAAACATTAAGAAAAATAGTTGACCTAATACAACTAATCAAGACAATAATTGATTTAATTAATTGGTGATGTTTGGCCACTATTATAGAAACTTGTTTCATGACCTAAAAGAATTTAGCTTCACCTTGAAACCCTGGAAATACAGAAAATGAAGTCATAACTTAGACTAAGGTAATTAGCAAGATCACTCACCCATTTTTATGGACATTAAGTTTTGATTAGTTATTCTTTAAAAGCTGATAAAAATCAACTATGAAAGCATTAAGTTTAAAAGTGAAAAAGCATAATTCTGTGTGTCAAAAAGAAATAAATGCAGATCAAAGTAAAGCAACAGCTGCTATGTGGCTCAAGACCCTGAAAAATCTCTTACTCCATGGCTTGAATCCCCTTGTCATATGTTAAGTAACAATACTAATAAAGTGGATGAAAATAATTGTAATATTTGAAAAGAGAAAAATACTCAAGTGCCCAGTTGAGTAAATATAAAAAAGAAAAGCATTAAATCTAAGAACAGCTTAAAGGAATAAATTTAAACTGTAATCATATGTAATAGTCATGGTGTGGAGGCATAAATCTAATGAGTTATTTTCTCCTACAGAATTCAGAGTCGTTGGCTTAAGAAGAAAAAAAAAGAAATAATTGTAGTGATTCAGATTTAGGACACTTTTAGTTGTATGTAACAGATAGAACAGTTGAACATATTGACAGAAACATTTTGAAAGACCATAAAAAAGCACTTAAGAAAAGAAATGGAGAGAGATACAAGGATTGAATTGAGATTAATGACTAAAGTCAAGAGATGAGAAGTTGAAGAACTATATATGTAACGAAGTTAGACTGCTGAAATAATTTAAAACAGTATGGTCTAAAGATCTAGCACATGAAACTATTGTTTCAGAATAGAGAATTCCTGAATAACGGAAAGGTCCATGTTAAGACTATAGAAATGCGGATGCCTATAGCTCAGTTTTACTACATGCAAGGGTGTAACACTGATTTACCAAATAGAAGACACTAGAGTTGACCCCTAATGCGACTGTTAGAACAATAACAACAACAACAAGAAGTAAAATATATATCCTAGGTTTTAAGATGGAAGTTAAGCTGGGCACCGGTGGCTCATACCTGTAATCCTAGCTACTCAGGAGGCTGAGATCTGAGGATCACAGTTCAAAGCCAGCCCAAGCAGGAAAGTCCATGAGAGTCTTATCTCCAATAAACCACCAGAAAACCAGAAGTGGCAGTGCGGCTCAAGTGGTACAGCGATTGCCTTGAGCTGAAGAGCTGAGGGACAGTGCTCAGGCCTAGAGTTCAAGCCCTATGACTGACCAAAAGAAAAAAAAAAGGTGGAAGTTCTTAGAGTATTGAATAGAACAGTCATAAGTAGGATTCATTCCTTTATTTAAAAAACGGGTCAAGAGAAATCCTCATGTCTTCAATCCTTTTATATAAATGTGAGAAATTTGTGCAGGATGGTGTGCTCCTTACCAAAACTTAAATCTTATGAGGAGTTGATCATGGACTTCACCAATTTCTGGGTTTTACCTGATTTTTTAAAAAAATAAATAAAAAAGAAATGAACCCCCCCAAAAAAGAAGTAAAATATATTTGGGGAGCAAATACATTGACCATGGATGTTAGCAATATTGAAATTTTCAAACAAATTACAAACTGAGAGGTAAACACTCTATAATCCATTTGATTTTTAGAATCACTGTAAATGATAAATTGTATAGAAAAACAGAAAATGAATTTAGCACAATGCTCAAATTATAACTTCCAAATATGAAAAGCAAATATTAGAAATATCAAAATATTTTTAACTAAACTAAATCCCAGAATAAAAACTCCAAAGCATATTCATCAGACTGAAAGCTATCCATGATACAAGACAATAATATATAAAGTTTGACATAAAGGAGAAAAAACCCCTATAAGAAGATTTAGTTAATCTATACCTATTTGGATAAATAGATTTAATTAAATATAGGTCCCAAAATTAGCAGTCAAAAATGTCAATGTCCAAGAAATGTACTCATTACCTTACCCAAGTAAATGTAATCCCTCTGTACAGCATCTTTACAACAAAATGAAATTTTTAAAGTCAATATCAAATGTATCCTTTATGTCAAAATATTTAATCAAAATAAAGAAGTTACCGGACATCAATTCTATCTAATCTGGAGGCTGAGATCTGAGGATGGTGGTTCAAAGCCAGCCCAGGCAGGAAAGTCCATGATACTCTTATCACCAATAAACTACTGAGAAAAAGCCAGAAGTTGTGCTGTAGCAAGCCTTGAGCTGAAGAGCTCAGGGACAGTGCCTAAGCACAGAGTTGAAGCCCCATGATCAACCAAAACCAAAATAAAAGTTTTACAAAAGAAATGAATTAAACTAGGAGTATTAAAATGTATATCACGTTAGGTTCGTCATTCACTAGAGAAGTAGAATTTCCAGAATGTTGTCATGAAGTGTCATCAATTATACTTCTCTAATAAACTTCATGTTAACCTAGATTCAATTAGATTGTGACACTAAAAAGGTCCTAGAAGAAGATAGAGGAAACGACCCAAGGTTTATAGAAGCAGGAATGCTGGAGTGAATTTATCGTGTGTTGTTGGCATGTGTGGTTTATGCTTTGGAAGATCAAGAATAATGTGTTCACTTAACAAGAGCTTGAGATGCATTAATAAGAGGAACAACTGAATCCTCATGGATTCTGCTACGGCTAATGTGAAAACCATCAGCAAGTTTGGGAAGTGATAGCCCAGATATGGGGAGTATGATGTCTGTGATTACATCTAGACTAGCCAACAGCTTAGTAATCAGAATAAAAGCAAGTAGTAAGAACAAAGTAGTAATAAAAACATGTTCTGGGCTGGGAAGGTGGCTCAGTGGTAGAGTGTTTGCTTCATATGCATGAGGCCCTGGGTTCGATTCCTCAGCACCACATAAGAAGAAAAAGCTAGAAGTGGTGCAGTGGCTCAAGCAGTAGAGCATTAGCCTTGAGCCGAAGAGCTGAGGGATAATGCCTAGGCTCAAAATTCAGGTTCCACAACTAACAAAAAAACAAGCAAACAAAAAACATGTTCTGAACTACAGCACCTTTGGGGTGAATAATTAATGATAGATTACCAGAAATAAAATATTCCAAAATGCTAATATATATGTATCTATATCTATATACTTATATCACATATGATACATGTATATTAGAAATGATCATTAGGTTTAACAAAATCATTTTTGTATTTCCACAATAGAGAGTGACTGATGCTCTTCTATTCAAAATTCCAATAAGAAGCATTATGGAAAGGTTTTATATTGAGAAATGCTTTATCTAAAGGTATCTTTTAGTTAAAAGCCTATTTAAAAAAGAAATGGAATTCTGGAAAACAGGAAATAATCAGAACATATCAAAGTCAGATTAACTTTGCTATAAAAATTGTTCCAAGATCAAAAAAAATGACACTTAATTTACAACAATCTGAAGATAAAGTGAATTTTGACACACAGCCATCTCATGATATATGATGCATGTAGACACAAAATATAGTCATTTTATAAATTCTTTTTTTTTCAGGTAATGGGTAGGTTTATTCATCGTTATGGATGGCACCAGGCGATGTTGGCCCTCCACACAACTAGGAAAGGCCTGGGAAAGAACTGGGAAAGAGAGCTGGAAAAGAGACAGAATGCTAAGAAAGAGAGAGAGCACTGGGAAAGAGAGAGAGCTTGGATAAAGCAATTTTATAAATTCTTAAAGGCCTCATTGGAAGAAAAATAATCTGTGACTTCCAGAATCATAGCATTTGGCCCGGAGATATTTTTATTTATTTTTTTATTTTCATCAGATACATTTTATATCTTCTGTGCAGATATAATTATTTTATCCTCATTCACTCGCAAAAAGAAAAAAAGTACACAGGTATTCATGGTTGAATGCTCATGCTAGCTATGACACCCTGAAAAGAATATTATTAGGATAATGAATCCATCTTTATAATATCAAATATCTGGAGAAACTGCAGAAATTTGTGACCCAATTAAAACCCAGAAGATTTGGAACAGTAGAATTCCCGTCATAATCTCACTAAACCTGGATGCATTCCATGAATCTTAATAATAACTTAGGGTTATAGCAGTCTTAATCACATGGAATATATAATTTCAAATGCCTCTCCAGATGTCATCCCACGAGGAGCAAACTTCATCCATAACTCAGTTTGTAACTATTGATTTGGCCAATGATTCTGTTCTTTTATACCAAGTTATGTGTAGCACCATACTTGTTTTCTGTCATCTGGATGGGATAACATTAAGATGTCATGGTCTTGCCTCAGGGCTATGCCAACCTTATTATTCTTGTGCACAATCTCGGTGGTGTTATTGGACATCTGTTCTGTGGACATATCATCAGTCTTTAATGAAATAAGTGAAAGTTAGATCAACTTATGCCCTTACTCTGAGCAAGCAACAAAGAGTTTTAATATCAAGACTATATTACATACCATTTTTGTGTATTACAGCTCAAATTCACTAATATTTGAGGTACAACCCATGAACAATCATAGAAGTCAGTTGAGTTCATATATCCTACTGCCTGGACAGATTAATAAAAAGTGACATGTGAAGAGACACATTGATATGACAGGTATGAGTCTGATAGTAGAAGATAAAATTATCCATTTTGGTAAAATTCCTGCTCAGTGGTCTTGGTCTGTAACTCAGAAACTTTTCAAATTGAAAGATTATTACATTGTGCTCCATGATTAATAAAGATGAACAATTCTTATGAGGACATTTTGCAATTTAGAGGCAATAAAGTTATATATGAGTGTGTTTTTATGGATCATTAATAAATTAACCATACCATGGCCATTTCTTGTAGGAATCAGAAAAGACTGCAGCAATTTCAGGCTACTATGAAAGCTATTCTACTTTTTCTGCTTCAAAGCCACATACACACAAATATAATGTAGACACTTATGGTATACTTAAATGTTTACTAGAAAATGTTACTTGCAGAGTATCGGACTCATTCTATGAGTTGGAGATACTCTATAAAATACATTTTCTTTATTGCTTTCACAACTGCCCAGAACACAGCTGCCAAGACTCCATGAGAAATACCAATGGGGATTTTTTTTTATCCTTGCTAGGGCTAATATGACTATTGCAATATTGGTGACAGAATAATATTCCAGATTATTACATTCACAATATGTCGTTCTTTCTCTGAGGGAGAAGTCAGTCACTTTTGAAAAAAAATGGCATTTTTCTCTCTTTTTTTGTTAAGAATCAAGTCATGTCTTTTCATTGCTTTTACTCTTCTTATGCTGAATATGACATTTCCATCCTTCTTTAAATGATTATGTTATCAACATCAATGGGTGAAATATGCATGCTAATTCTTGACACCCAACCAACAATTTTTATTGAAAGAAAATATATTTTTAATTTTTAAAAACTTTCATCTATAAGTAATTGCAAAAAGAGGTTTCAATTCAATATTTCACTTTTGAATACATCTTGATAGATGTCACCTTTGTATTATCCCTTACTACCAATCTATCCCAACCACAAATAAGCCCTTAAGTTACCTAGTTTTCATTCATGTATATTAAATACTGTGACTGAATTTGCCTACTCTTTCTTTTCCTAATATGCACTTGATGCGTTCTCCACTGATAACACATGTTCCAGCCTCCTGGCATTCCTTTTGTTACTTGTTCAAAAAAAATTATACCATTTGAATCCTCCTCTGCACACAGCAATAGATGTGAAGTTATGTCTCCATTCCTGCAGTTTATACCACTCTTATGTGTGCTCCATTACCTACATACAAGTAACATAATAATATGGTAGAATGACATCTCGGAAGGTCAAATCTTAGAATGTTGAATATTGGATGATTATTTCTAACATTTTATGATGTGACAAGAATGTTTACATTCCAGAATCTGGTGCATTAGTATTGAATACTGACCTATTTGTCACTAAAATATAATATAAAAATGCATGAATAGAAATCAACCTGTTCAGATGAATTCATTTTCTTTTTTTTTTCAATATTTAGTTATACAGGAATTTCCCCCACATTTTTGTTAGTGCCTGTTTGTCTTACAATGTGTGTGTGTGTGTAGGCTTGTTTATTTTCTTTTAAGTTTATTAACATGCAGAAATTACACATATTAATGCATAGCGTGTGATATTTTAACATATGTATATAGCACATAATGATCAAATCAGTATAATTCTCCCTCTATAATTTCATACCTCCCATTTTTCTGACAAGTTTTATTTTAGTGAGTTTCATTGTTTTATATTTTCATATGACATACTTCAATCATATCCATCCCTTCATTCTCTCCGTTCATGGTTCCCACTCCCCAAAATTCCTGCATTTTAAACCCATATCATTTATGTCTTTTTAAAATTTTAATGGGAAAGAAGTTCCCATCAAGTGATACCAAGACAATGACGTTGAATTAAACCTAGTCACATGCATATCATTTTTTCTCACTCATAGCAGCAGTATGCAAAGGACAGATTAATGTTGACTGGAGTTATTTCTTACAGATTCCAAAGAAAAATAGTATTCTTATACATATTGAAGTAAAGAGGACTATAATTCTAGCACTGAAGATTTTCTGTGCAATGCATAAAAGATAGAGTCAGATGACATACTACTGGGAATAAAGAGGTAGAACTCTTGCAGATTCAGACATTTCAAGGATGGAGGTTTGGACTATCCTTTCCTTTGGGTGATGGCTTGGCAAAAAGAGTATGAAACTGAAAAATTTTATATTAACTGTCTAACACAATTGCAGGAAGAAGGCATATAATACCTCTATATTTTCTCCCTGCTGTTCCTTGTTTTTTCCCTTTATCCCCAGTGCTGATTTTGTATTTAGACATTCACACTTGCTGGATGTGCTGCTAGGCTAATACTCACCCCCTGAGCTAAACTTCCAAACCAACAGTTTGCTGATTAATTTGGAGCTGGTGTCCTATGCATTCTTCTGCCCATGCTGGGTTTGAATCTCTATCTCAACCTTCAAATTAGAGGGATGAGCCACAAATGCACTGTTTTTCAACAGTAGCAACTATCCTACCTTTTTTCTTTTTGGAGGGGAGGGCGGTCGTAGGGCCTGAACTCTGGGCCTGGGCACTGTTGCTCAGCTCTTCACCACAAGGCTAGTGCTCTACCACTTGAGCCACAGCCCCACTTCCAGCTTTTTTTCTTTTTGCTTATGTGGTGCTGGGGAATCGAACCCAGGGCCTCAGGCATGCAAGGCAAGCGCTCTACCACTGAGCCACCTTCCCAGCCCCTATCTTTTTTTTTCTTTTTGCTAATTTTAGACAATAATTATTTTTAAATGTGTATTTCTTAAACTGCAACTGAATTTGTACATGCTATCACCAATTAAATGATACAACAAAGGTCTAAATCGAGTTAAATGACTATGATCTAAGATGTACACCAAGACAATGCTGAATAAGCATTTACTCATTAGGATCAACTTTGCTCATGTGGAGCATAAAAGAATCTTTTTATTTTCATTCATTTCCTCATCAAGTTTTAATTGTTATTATAAAGATAATATACAGGTAGTTACAACTACACAAGTCAGATAAAGATTATACTTCTTTTTGTTTTGTTTTGTTTTGTTTTTGGTTCATCATGGGGCCTGAACTCTGGGCTTGGGTGCTGTCCCTCAGCTTTTCAGCTCAAGGCTAGTGCTCTACCACTTGAGCCACAGTGCCACTTCTGGCTTTTTTTTTTCTGCTTATGTGGTGCTGAGGAATTGAACCCAGGGCTTCATGCATGCAAGGCAAGCACTTTACCACTGAGCTGCCTTCCTAGCCTGATTATATTTCTTTTTGAACAATTTTACCCCAGTTTTTCCTTCCTGTCCCCATCCTCAAGTTGTGTAGCTCATTTTCAACACAGTGTCTAGTGAGTACCACTCCTGCGTTTGTTCATCTTTTGTCCCACCATTCTCTGTCATCCTTACTCTACTAAAGATAGATCAACAAGAAATAAAAGAAAATAAAACAAAAACAGCAACAAAGAAAAAAATCTCTTGTTTCCATTGCCTGGGGTTCACTTTGGTAAATATTATTTTATATGACCAGATGCACATAGATAGTGTGCCTTTGTGCTCCTCTCCTAAGAATATCCTCCTTTAGTCTCACTGTGTGTGAATGCTTAGAAACCTGTGTGATTTTTCATGTCTCAGTGTATTGTTTTTGCAATCCAGTATGTTTACCTGTAGATTTATAGCCACATTCTATCAACCACAAGTGAAAGAAACCATACATCCTGTTTCTTTTTTTTCTTTTTTTTTTTATTGTGAGACTATCATACAGAGGAGTTACAATTACATGGGCAAGATAACAAGTACATTTCTTATCAAGCATTGTTGCCTCCTCTTTGTTTCCCATTCCCATTCCTTCTTATTTCCCCCACCTTCTCCCACATGATTCCCCCCCACCACCAAAGTTGTAAAGTTCGTTTTTCTACATAACAATTTGTACATCTCATTGTTGCAGTGGGTCCACCTGTATCCCTAGTTAAACGATTTGTTTTTGCCCTTCCCCTCCACAAATTATACCAACATCAAATACAGTGAAAGCAGGGGTTATACCATGGGGGAGGGACATACAAAGCAACATAGAAATCATCTTATAAATATGTTAGAAACAATTACATGAAAGAAAAAAAAAACCATTTAAATACTTATCTTGGGGTCATTCCCCTAACATCAATTTATCTGACCTTTTCTGCTTGACTCAGACATATACTAGCTATTGCAAATAAGCAAACCATGGGACCTATGTTTCTTTGGGCCTGGCTTACTTCACAATATAATTTTTTTCCAGCAATCCCACTTTTGGGTATTTACCCAAATGATCACAAACAAGACCATACTAAAGCTACCAACACAACTATGTTTATCGCAGCATTATTTACCATAACTAAGATCTGGAAACAACCCAGATGCCCCTCAGTAGATGAATAGATCAAGAAAATGTGGTATATATACACAATGAAATTCTATGCCTCCATCAGAAAGAATGACATTGCCCCATTTGTTAGGAAATGGAAAGACTTGGAAAAATTATATACATCCTGTTTCTTACATGACTTAATGTAATTTTTTCCCAAGCCTTTCCTGAATCAAGCTGAATAGTTTCTGCACAGCAATGGACATAGCTAGGAAGATAAACAGAAAGCCCACAGAATGGGAGAATTGTCCACCTATTCATCAGACAAGGGACTCATATCAAAACTATACATAGAGCTCAAAAAATTAAATCCCTCAAAAGCAAAACTTCAAAGAAACCACAATCCAGTTAATAAATAGGCAAGTGATTAAAGAGAGACTTCTCAGAAGTAAGAACTGCCGGGCGCTGGTGGCTCACACCTGTAATCCTAGCTACTCAGGAGGCTGAGATCTGAAGATAGTGGTTCAAAGCCAGGCCAGGTAGGAAAGTCTGTGAGACTCTTATCTCCAATAAACCACTAGAAAATCGGAAGTGGTGCTGTGGCTCAAGCGGTAGAGCACACGCCTTGAGCTGAAGAGCATAGGGACAGCGCCCAAGCCCAGAGTTCAAGCCCTAGGACTGACAAAAAAAAAAAAGTAAGACACATGAAATAATGTTCAACATCTCTGGAATACAGGAAATGCAAATCAAAACGTTGAGATTTTCCCTCACCAGTTAGAATGGCCATTATCAAGAAAACTATCAGTACCTGATGCTGGCGTGAATGTGGCCAAAAGCGAACTCTACTACACTGTTGATGGGAATGTAAACTTGTTCAACCACTCAGTAAAACAAGTTAAAAAACCACTTACATTTATGTACTCAGCATAGTATACCTGTTATATATAGGAAATTTATACTTGGTGATTAATTCAGTATTCCAAGCCATTGTTAAAAAAAAACAGTTATTTTATCCTTCAACTATTTAGATCCTGCAAAAATTTACACATTTTCCAAAAACACAGGTCTGAAGCAAAGCCAGTGTCATTCTTCTTGCAATTGGCAAGAAGGGCTATATTTTCCTCTAGGCTCTCTGCTCACCAAACTATTTACCTGAAGAACTCCTTTGGAAGAAGCCATTTCCAGTCTCCATTTCATATGGAGTGAAAATGAAGAGCAGATGACATTTTTAACTCACTTTTGTAAGAACATTAGCAGATGTCTCAGTTATTAAGGATTGATTTGCTAAATACAATGACATAATGGTGAAGGTTAAATAAAATAAAATTGGTATTTGCTGAAACCAAGATCTTAACATCTAAAAACAGTCCCATTGTTTCCTCTATTTGCAATATCCCTGAAATATATAAATAATATATTTTTACATTTTTATTGTAAAAATGCTGTACATTGGGGTTACAGTTACATGAGCAAGGTAATGAGTTCATTTCATATTGAGCCTTGTTGCCTCCTTCTTTGTTTTCCCCCTACCATCCCTTCTCTCCCACCTCTACAACCGAAGTTGTAAAGTTTGTTTTCAACATAGTATTTTGTACATCTCATTGTTACAATGGATCAACCTGTATCCTTATTTAAGCATTTTGTTTTGACCTTCTGAAACCAAAGATCTACAATTCTGAATTTCAGTTTCCTGAGGTGTGTATGGGAGGGGATTAACTTTTTAAAATCTTCATGAAACTCAAATTCTAGATTGAATTAGTTTAAGGATTGTTGGTAGGAATTACATGTTTATGGTTTCCTCTCAAAATTCAACCATATTAAAAACCAAACCAACTTAAATAATATATAGCAAGAAAGTATGTTAGAAATAACAGAATAAAAACCAGAACCTTCCTGGTAGCCCTAGAGGGCTTTGCTATCAGATTGTCTAAGTAATAGTCATTCCATAGGAAAGGGCCATTCTTCATTGGTTAAACAAATTATATTCCATTGTTTAGAGATTGTATCAGAATTACCGTAAAGGGTTATGAGTGGATTTTCGAGAATGGCACTTTAAATACAGCATGATTGATTCTTCAGTTCATTCTTCCAAACATTTTTATTGTTGATAAAGCTTCTCGGAATATACTCAATATTACAGTTTAGATTGTGGTAAAAACACATGTACACGTGCACTTACAGTTTCTGTGTATGTTGCACATGAAGACTTTGTGAACTTAAGAGAGATAATTGAAATGTTTGTTTTCTAATGATTAATGTATCCTATCTTCAAAAGTAAAAATGGGATTCTTAATTATATTGTATATCTATTTTACAACTAGTTTCTGCTACCATTTAAAAAATGACATTTTAGTTGAATTATTATAAAAAGGAGTTAGAAAAATACTTTGTATATCTTTATAAGAAAAAAAGCATAGAATTTATATCATGTTTCCCCTTCTTTTGAGCAAATGTCTTATTCTAGTAAAGACATATGGAATTCTCTTTTTTCTTCTTAAGTGATTTTCCAAACCTCACACTGTATTTTGAAGTTCATTGTTCTATGCATCCAGCAATGACTGCTTACATGAGCTTACTTTAAAGTAATTAATATCAATTTACTGTTTATGTCTTTGCTTTAATATTAATTAGCAAAACACTTAGAAAGATGCAGTTTTATTTGAGATAAACAACTCAATAACTCTCCACATGTACTGTAAATATGCTCTATGAACTTAATTGCTTATCAATCTATAACCATATAAAAGGCTCTGATAATTTTGTGTTGTGAAATTTATTACATTTTATGAGCCATAGAAATAAGATAATAACATTTTTGTCATTACTCTTCAAATTTGATATTTCTCATAATCTTACCTACTGTCTGTTGGACCAACATATAGCTTTGATAATTCAGTAGTAATTAATAAAATATAATCAACCTAGTAAAACATAAAATAAGACAATTAAATTTAGATAAACAAAAAATAAATCTGTGTATGAAACATTGTAATATTAACCAACTCAAAGCCTGGTGTCAAAATGATTGTTGTGGTAGTTTAATATTCTGTTTTCAATTTTTATTGTAACTACATAGCTGAAGCACAACAATGTATAATGAGAAAATATTTCTTTGGGAGGTTTAGAGAGAAAAAGTATAAGATCACATATCTTCTCTAGTGAGTATCTCATGTGAACCTCTTGGCAGAGGGGATCAATGTGGGACCATATGCAATGGTCACTTGGTAAAGTGGAAAGCCACACCCAATGTCTTTCTTGCTTAGGAGCTCCACAAGAGCTAAATTAAATATTTCTGAGAGGACCTACCCCATTTATATAGGAATCTACATCACACTGAAACTTTTAAAGCTCTCAATCATATCTTGACCTCTTTTCCCAAGGAACCTGGTCCTCAACATATGTGAACAAACTTCAGCAATATCAAAATCATAACAAATGACTATTGTACATGGAACCTAGATATGATATCTGTCCTATATCCTTTGCAATCCTGTTACTTTAGCAATTCTGTATCCTTAGCAAATCCTGCTTCATCCCTGGAAAATTCTACCTCAAGTTTAATCAAATGCTTTTGTGCTTTTGATTCCACATTGCTTTTTATATGCTGAGATGAACCGAAGTGCTAAGCATTATTGAAAGTCAAAATGCCTTTAACATATCACAGGGAGTTGATTTCTGAGTACTTTATTTAATATTGAGTCTTCCAGCATCTGTTCAAAATAAACCTGGATATTTTTAACTGAAAGCAAACAGATAAATGGTGCATGTCCTCTGTGAAACATATCCCTTATGATTTCTTCCTTGGGTTTGAATTTGTTTTAGTTTCTCTTTTCCTATACTTGAAGAGCTTATAAAAAAGTATTAAATCAAATAAAATATTATATTCAATACAATCAAACTCAGTCAACTCTCCAATCTTATCATAAAAAAGTTGTACTCTTCAGAAAGTAAGGTCAAGAGAGTTGTTTTACCTCAAGAAGCTACAAGCTTACATCAAATATGCTGTTTGTAGCTTTTTAATTCTTCTCCAAGAAAACAAAAATATAAATTAAGATTCACCTACCATAGATATGATTTTAGTCCTTCTCTTCCACCCTTTCAAGAAAGCACTTGGAAAACATTCATTTTTTTCAAGTGGACTCTTCTTAAGAAACACTTAAGAAACAACTTTTTGTAGTGTCATTTAAAGGCCTGTCATTCTTATGAAGTACATTAGACCTTATGCCAGGATGAATTTCTTTAAAAACAAATAAAAGCACCCTGTGTGAAATATAATTGAATTTCTTTTAAGTATGAGCTCCTCACATGTGTAATGGGATCCTAAAATAACTTTTGGTACATTGTGGTAGATAAAATTTTCATTTATAACTCAATTTTATTTTAATAATAATGGCAACATTTTTGCTGGTCATAAATTAAATCTAAATTTTTTTCCTGCCATTCCTTGATAAGGGAAAGTTTGTTTTGAACAGTAAAATGAACTCTGAGACATAAGTTCTGGCTAGAGAGGCAAGCAGAATAATGAGCTAAGTGACCTAATGTTCCCTATTTACCATTTTGGTCCATGACGAAGTTGCAGGCCAAATTATACCATGGGTTTCAAATTACTTACACAACGTTTTAAGTACAAAGAGTAAACAGCAAAAGTGATGAGTATTTATTGCAAATTTGGATATCAATCTCTTTTCAATAACTTGGCAGATTTTTATACATTTTACTATTTATGGTAACATTACAAAATATAAATTTAAAACCATTAATAGATTAACATAGAATTCTTGTTTTCATGCTTTAAACTTAAAATGGTTGTCCTGGTTTTGGAGGTTGTGATTAAAGTATTACATACTTTGATATTTTGTCCCTTCGAAAGGATCATTTGGGAGAGTGACCAGGAATATAATTTAACCATCACTTATATTCAGAGTTTACTACCTATAGACATAGTGACACTTATCTCCAAGTAAATCTGGAGTGTGTAACCTATCATTTGGACCAGGAAGAAGAAAAAATAGACTACAATATTATCTAATGTTTTGCCCATACTCTATCGATGCAGAACTTTCTCTTTCCATAACAAAGCTTATTGGACTTGTGTAGACTAGGAAAAATAATTACATTGAACAATGGGGTAAGTGAAGTGTTATTTATTATATTTAGAGATGGTGTCTAATGTACACTTGAATTTTGACATAAATTTATTTGTATAACTTTCATGAAACAAATGACAAAATATAATTAAAAACATAAAAATTGATATTTTAAGATATTTGAATGAATGATTCTAAATCAATATTGCCTGTTTCTCTGAAATATATTTTCATCATGATTTCTGTTCCTTGTTGAAAGCTCAAAGACAGGAATAATAATAAAATTGGGTGTAATTTAAGTATAATAATCAAAATATGATTGGCAACATCATTTTCACTTGGTGTTTACCACACAAATTGAATTTTATAGTAACACTTATACAAGAGTATGTCTTCTCTTTCTCTTCTTGTCCAGGCATCATATCCTTGTTGTTATAAAATGAAACCATTTGCTTGATTTATGTACTATAATTTCAATTCATGGCCACTGAAGGTCTAGTTTAAATCATTTTATTCTGATTTGCCTTAAATTATAAAATTATGCCAATCGAAAAGAAAACAAAATTTCATTCTGGTTCTAGAAAAAAAAAGCACAGTTACATAAGTGAATTTCATGTTTAGAGTTTGGGCATGTCTTCAAGATTTCTTATAATGGGTTTTGCAAATCTTCCAAATTATCAAAAAAATCTAAAATCAGAGACCCTTCCATTTTCATGTAGTTTGAATAAGGAATATTTAATCTTTATATGATTTTTTAACCTTAAACAGAAAAGCTGCTTTTTATTAATTTATTTTTTTAAATTGTATTTTCAAGGTGATGTACAGAGGGGTTACAGTTATATAAGTAAGGTTATTGAGTACTTTTTTTGTCTACCTTGTTACTCCCTCCCTAATTTTTCTCCCACTTTCCCTCCTTTCTGTCCCCCTCCCCAAGAAATCCTACTTATAGGCATTTATGAAAAGCTGATTTTCAGAAACAAATTCCTGGGTTTTGGTACATGCCTGTAATTCCAATACTTGGGCAACTGAGACAGATGGTTCTAAGTTCATGGCCAACCTGAGCTACATAGGAAAACCCAGTCTCAAACCAAAGGCTTCATATAATTTTATTTAAGAATAAAATACTTGCTATAATGTGCCAAATCCTGGGATTGATCCCCACAAAAAAAAATTGGGTGGGGAAGAAAAAGGAAAAAAATTACTAACCTCTGCCCATGGTTGCTTTACAATTACAAATGATATCATCAATTTCACATGAAAGATGATTAATATTAAATATTGAAAGAAATTAACATATGAAAATTATGGAGCCTTCCAGTGAAATTTGCTTATTCAAAAGATACTTTTTATTATGATAATCATTTAACTGTAACTGTATAGTAGTCTGAAATTCCATGTATTGCTCAAATTACTTTTATAAGGGTCTATTTCATTGAAAGAAATAAACATATTCTGTTCTTTTAGTTTTTCTCTAAAATCCACTTACTAAGAAATGCAAGACTTATGCAAAAGATATCCATATTCGTGTCCCTCAGCACTCAGTAGCTAAATCATTCTCATTTAAATAAAATTCTTGACCTTTTTCCTTTTTTTCCCCTGCTCTCATGTTCAAGAGATATTCCAAGAGTATAGGAATTCTCTGAGAACACTGCCTTTCTTTGTTTTATTTCATTTTTCATCTGTCTTTTAAAATTTACTTATTCTGAGCACAATGAACAATACTAATGGGAAGAATGCAACCTAAAATGAACTCTCAAAAGGATAATTCACTGAAAAATGATGCAAGGCATAGAACATTTTACAGAGTTTTTTTTCTTCAAATATCTGATTATTTCTATCCACAAAATCTGGTGAGATTTTTCTTTTCATCATACAGAATGTTCAATGTACGATATAACAGTAAACTTATAAAGCATTGAGACATTTTGTAACTCCTGTATTATTGCAGAAATGTTATTTTCCTCTAACTTGGCTTAAAAGTGATTGCCCAGAGACAAGTTTAGGGTATCAGAAAAAACAAAATAAACAAAACAAAAAAAAACAACCTAGAGCTGGGACCACATATGGTATGCAGCTAAGAAAGAATTATTCACTGTTAAAGAGAAGGCAAATTTAATGGAAGCTGGAGTTCAAAAGGAGTCAAGTATGTCTTTGCATCACAATACTACTATGCCTATGCTTCTAGAGTGACAAGATTCTTACTAGCAGGGAAATGATTTGTGTGTGTGTGTGTGTGTGTGTGTAAATAGAATGAATTATTTTTAATTTATTTTTAATAAAGCTATTAAATGAATCTTCACAGTCACAATATGCGTTTAAAAACAACACAACAACACCCCTCTGTACAGTATTTTCACAATAAATATAAATTTAAAAAAATTACAGCAAAAAAAAAACAAAACACAACAACAATTGTAAAACATCATTGGGGACCAACATGTCATCACATCTTAAAGAGTGAACCAAAGCCAACAACCTTTCCTTTTAGTCAGGAAACAGACATGAAGGCCTCTGTTTAGTGCCTAATTAAAGTCTGAGAAATTACTCTTTGCAAGACAGAGTAACCAAGCAGATTATTTTTTCCTCATCTATGGACTGTAGTTAGAATTTACTAGAGAAAGGTCAGATTAAGGCTCTTCCAGGAAAATATTGCAGAAAGATTAAAAGAAATTCAAATAGTTTAATACAGTGGTTCTCATGTGTCTATATTTTACTTACAATCTTATCCTTCTGAAACTACACTCTTAACCATTTAACCATTTTGTGGATCACTCTCACTTTACTGATGAAAATTTATCTGATTGAGATAATCAACTAGGTTTCTGAAAAGTATACTTTGTGGGGCTGGGAAGGTGGCTCAGTGCTAGAGTGCTTGCTTTGCATGCATGAGGCCCCGGGTTCGATTCTCATCACCACATAAGCAGAAAAAGCTGGAAATGGTGCTGTGGCTCAAGTGGTAGAGCACTAGCCTTGAGCTGAA
>NW_012267281.1:13460586-13480316 GCF_000151885.1 Dipodomys ordii
TGGAGGGGGGGGTGGGTCCAGTCATGGGGCCTGAACTCTGGGCCTGGGCACTGTCCCTCAGCTCTTCAGCTCAAGGCTAGCACTCTACCCCTTGAGCCACAGAGCTACTTCCGGTTTTTTTTTTCTTTTTGTTTATGTGGTGCTGAGGAATCAAACTCAGGGCCTCATGCATGAAAGGCAAGCGCTCTACCATTGAGCCACCTTCCCAGCCCCTTCCTTTTTTCTATCTAGAGTATCATATTTGACTATGGTTTTCACTCAACTAGTTCTGACAAGGACATTATTAAGGAATATGCATGCACTGACTTTATATGAAGAAATGATAATTATAGAATCATCAATGAAATCCAATTTTGCCTGGGTTTTGGGAGTTCTGTCTCAATAGGAAAGCCACTGGAAACCTCAAGACTGCAGATTTTTGAAACTTCAAGAAATGGAAATTCACCCACATTTATAGGAACTAAATGTAAAATCTGTCAGATAGAATGTTTTAAACATAGTGTCTTCACTTTAGTATGAAAGTAGCAGTATTAACAGCTCCTGGAAGTTCAACCCAAAAACCCATGTGAATATTTGTAAATAGAAGATAAATATCTTTACTCAATTTGCTCAGTGGTTGTAAAGTTCTTTATCTTCTTATCTGTGAAATATGCACGTGTAGAACTAAATTAGAAAATCTATTAAGAGTCTTTCTGTGATTGTGAATAGCTTAAATAGTATGCATTTTACAAGATACGATTACTAAAATGGTTATCAAAATCATTGAGTGGCTAAAGAGGTTGCTGCTGTTGACTCTATGTTCTTACTTCTTTCATTGGTATTGAGCCATCTTAGTGTTAACAGAGAGATAGTTAGCTGCTATAAATGTAAATAATTTCCAACCAGTTGTAAAGATAACTTCAAAAGTCACTATTTAATGGTCTGTTAGCACATATTTAAAGTTTACCATTTACATGTAAATTGACTTTAAAATAACTAATTTCTAAAATGCTCATAAAATAATTCATAATACCTCACTGAATATTTTGGTCATAATGAAATAGTTGATTCACAAAAATCATACTGGGATCATATGTTATTTTGCTACATCTGAAAGTAAGTAACATATTTTTAAAAAGAAAATACAGTTCAAAGCTAGGCAAGCAAGTCCATGAGACTCTAATTACCAATTAACCACGAGAAAGAAAAAAGTGGGGTGATAGCTCAAGTGGTAGTGTGTTAGCTAAAAAAAAAAGATGCTCACATGGGCGTAGGTGGCTCACTCCAGTAATCCTAGCTACTCAGGAGTCGAAGATCAGAGGATCACTGTTCAAAGCTAGCCCGGACAGAAAAGTCCATAAGTTTCTTATCTCCAATAAGAAAACCAGAAACCACCAGAAAATTGGAAGTAGCACTGTGGCTCAAGTGGTAGAGCTATTGCACTGAGGAGCCCATGGACAGCACCCAAGCCCAGAGTTCCAACCCCACAACCGACACATACACACACACACACACACACACGCTCATAGATAGTACCTAGCCTGACATTCAAGCCTCAAGACCAGAAAACAAAATAAGTAAAAAAGAAAAGAAGGAAGGCTTTTCTAACCAAAGTCTTCAACATCAATTCTCTATTTTTTCCCCCTGGAGTGGGGCTTAAACCTTGAACTCAGGGCCTGGGCACTGTCGCTGAGCTCTTTTGTTAATGGTTAGTGTGCTACCACTATGAACCACAGCCCTGTTTCCAGTTTTTGATTAGTTAATTGGAGATAAGAATCTCATGAGGACTTTTCTGCTCCAGCTGGTTTTGAACCTTGATGATCCTTGAATCTCAGCCTCCTGAGTAGCTAGGATTACAAGCATTAGCCACCTTCAACCAGCCAATTCCCTGATATTTTATTCTAAAATAAGTATGGCTTTAATTTCTACTTCATGATTTAAATCACTGGAATTGAGTTGTATTTAAATTTTGACAGAGAAATCTAACACTATCATTCACATGTATATACATATGAATGTATATGTACGAATATATAATTTTCAAATGTTCATTGATTTGCATTATCTCTGTTAGCATTCACTTCATCTCCAGTCTTCAGCCTCCTTCTCTCTGTCTTGTTTTCTGTTATATGCTTTTCTGAAATCTGGGGATCGATCCATCTGGAAATTCAAAAAGTAAAGGGAGCAGATGTGCTCCAGACCCACACTGATGAGCTAAGAATGTCCTGGTGCTGAGGAGGAGTGGCTCACTTGGCAGACTGACACTCTGGAGAGTTCCGTAGCCTATGCGGTGAAAGATCTGTATCTGTGGATCAAGACCCGCCCAGAGTGCTCTCATACTGTAGAGAGCTTGTGTAAGGTTATATTGGGGGTCCCACTCACGGTGGGAGAGGCCCCATCTCAGCCAGCTTTTTCTCTGGTTGTCTCAGTATCGACTCTCTTGTTCTGTTTGGTCTTGTGTCTCTATGGGAAGAATCAGAGCCTGCTGTGTGTTGTGTCCCTATTGTGAGGAGGTGGTTGGGAGTGGGCAGGCACCTAAGGGCCTGGTTCAGACAACTAGCTGATTTTAGCAGTTTAAAAATTGTAAAGTGCTCTTGTTTACAGTCAGAACACCTGGTGGGCTAAGAGATCAGCTTCAGGTGAGCCCCTCTCTTCCTCCAGCTGAATGTATTCAAAAGGTGATTTGATATGCCGATGTGCAAGCAAGCCCTGGAGAAATGGGGGCTGAGGACTGAGATGGAGGGTATGTTAGCATTCTCTTCTTGCAAAGATGTTTTATAACATTACTTGCCTTAATGTTTTTAAAATATAGAATACTAGAGTCTTTATTATACAGTTAACGGGCTGCAGGTAGCCAGTTGTTACAAAGGCCTGCAGCACGCAAATACACATAACACAGCTAGGAAACATGCTAAAGAGGAAAGAAATAACAAAAACAATACCAACAGGCCAATTCAGCTTCAATGAAGAGCTGAATTGGGACTCCATGATGACTGGAAACTATCCAGGAGACAGGACACATGTGACATGGTATGATGGTGGCTAGGCTGGCCCAGGCCTAAATAGGTCAGTGCAGGGACAGATCCTCAAGAAAATTCCCAGTCCCAGGCACTGTGACTGACAGATTCCATAACCTATCAGCCAAGTGCCCACCCCTGCCTCCAGGGATCCAGGCATGCCCATTACCTGGGAGGCAGGTGATGGGAGGGTGGGGGGTTTCCCAGCATGAAAACAAGATGCCAGATTCTACCATCCACCATGTGGTCAATATGGCACTGGCCAGATCTGGCCTCCTTACTTCAATAGTTATTAAAAATAGGCAAGAAAAACCTGTTTTTTTCTTTACAGAGTTTTGACAAGTAATAGAAATAAAACTGTGTTTCCTTTTTGGTTTAATCTATATCTGCTAGTTTATTTGATTTTTTTCTTAAACTCAGGGATTCGATGCTGTCCTGGAGCTATGAGAAGATTCAGCCCCTCTGTTTCATGAACAGTACACAGCATTAGAGTAAATCAAGTTTATATCCCACCATCAAAATTAGCTCTCCCATTAATTCATTTTGTGACTATATTTAAATGTAGTCATTTATCATTCACTCTCAATATATCCAGTGAATGGCGTCAACTTAAAAGAAGTCAAAGACACTGAACCTGCTTCAGTGCAATGAATTTCATTTGTTGGAGAGGACTAGCCTTGAGCAAAAAATGTTAGGGAAGATCAAATAGATGCTGGTTGTATCTCCATGTGAAAAAATCCATTTCTTCCTAGTTGAGCTAGGATTTTCTTTTTCCTAATAATTCAGTAGGATGACTGGCAGAAAAAAAAAATCTCACTTTACACATAAGGAAATCCATTCTAAAGAAAGTGATATGGCTGATGCAACAATGAGAAGTACAAGTTGTCATGTCCAAAACGAGCTTTACGTCGGTGCGGCGGGGGGGCGGGGGAATGGAGGGAAGGAGAAGGATTGGGATTGGGGGGGGGGGGGGAGGCTGGGAAGGGATGGGAAGGGTAAACAAAGGAGGAGGCTGCAATGCTTGGTAAGAAATGTACGCATTATCCCGCCCATGCAATTGTAACCCCTCTGTACAGTATGTTCACAAATAAAATTAAATTAAATTAAAAAAAAAAAGAAAGAAAGTGATATGGCCCACTTGCTAGAACTTCAGGAACCATTCAGCTTACTTTAGGAACAAACTAGAGTCTTCTATTTTAATTATTTCATATACTACTTTCCCTTTAAGGTGCTTTGATTCCAACAATCTCTGTGCTCTTGGAAGCTTGTTTTGACTATAAGTAGAAAGCCATAAGCCACAACCTGCCTTATAACTCAGAATGTTCAAATAGATAGAAGACCAGAATATATTAGAATGGACAAATCCAACAGTTCTGTCCAAAATCAACTAGGGAACCAATCTGAATACATTGAGCACAATATTTCATCTGAAATCATAATACATGCATATACATATAGGTTAAAGGGAATTCCCCATTACATTCAATTCATGCTAATTGAAAACAGTATTTGCTAATGCTTTGGTCTTTCACACATTACTTTTTGTTTTTTTGTCTGCCCTAGCATGCCTGCAATGACATGTGATCACCACAATGCATAGGCTTTTCTCTTGAAGTAAGATCTTGTGAAAATTTTATCCTGGCTTGTCTTGAACAACGATATTTCTGTTTTCAGTCTCTCAAGTTGCTAGAATTACAGGCATGAGCCATTCAATGCATCTGGATTCTTGATTTGGGTTTCTTTTGGTATGTGAAAATAATAGTATATTCAATTTCACATCTACTTAGTGGTAGAATTCATATTTGTTTTCAATAGAATAACCGGAATAACCTTTTCTTTCCCCAAACAATTCCCCAGATATATGTTTGATTTTCTATTAGTGAAATGGTAGTTTGTGATTGTTGTTATTTTTTACCAGAAAAAGTGGTACTACTTCGATTCCAATAAAATTTAAACATACTGAAAAATCTTACATTTCAAAAACACACCTGATTTTACTCTTGATATCAACTAGTTATGAGGCCTCTTTGCCTCTAGGCCTGTTTAACTGAAAGGTATTTATTTTCCAGATAGCAATGCTAACTTTCATCATGTCTAATTTTCCTTCATTGTTGCTTTCTTCCTCCCTCCTTTCCTTTCTCTTGTGTTTCTTTCTCTCCCCTCTTTCTGATTGTCTCTATCTCATAGTCTCCACACATACATACATGTTATCTTCCTCTGAATTCAGCTATGCATTTAAGTTTTTTTTTTTTAATTATACTATTTGAGCTCAATGTCTAATCTTGCTTATCTTATTTGTTTGGCTGGCACTCTACTACTATAGTGAAACATTCAACCTGATATTCAGCCTATGTATTTTGGAGATGGAGTCTCCTAAGTGCTTTGGGTTTGAAGTCGGATCTTCCTCATCTCAGCCTCCTGACTAGCTGGGATTACTGAAAGGATCAATGAATGAATCCATTACATCCATGCCAGGGGACCACCTGGAGGCAAGCAGGCACAGGATAAAGATTATTACAAGGTTTATTAAGAGGAACCACATTTGCCCCAAGAGAGAGAGCACCTGGAAGCCTCCAATATCTATGTAGCAGCAGTATCTAGGGATAGGAAGTAAGGTAGATGGGAGTTCAGGTGGGTCTGGGTGGAGAGAGGGAGGGGCCAGCTGTATGGTTGGAACTCTAGGGCAGAGAGGGAATTAGGACTGGGTGGAGCTGAGGACCAAAGGTGGGCATAATGCTTACAACTACAGACTACAGTTACCTGTAATTGGTCATTTAGTCACTTTAAAAATATATTTTATTAATATTTGGAGGAACTTCTATTTAAAATTTCTAAAATTCCAAGTTTACCCTCTTACTAGAAATAAGTTAAATCAAGAGATATTTTAAGATAATTGGTCCTGCTGAGCAATACAAATGGAGCAAATTACAAGTATGTTACCTAAACTGTTAGGAACATATACAGGGTATAGGTATATCCTATATATAATATATTATAAATACATAAATGAATATAGATGAATATATATCTTATCTATATATATTCAAATAATCCTATATATCTTATATATCCTATATGTATCCTATTTATATATCCTATATATCCAAACAGTATATGTGTAATGTATAATATATTATATATTATTTATTATATATTGCATTTTATTATATGTTATATAAGATAATTAATAATAAATATATTAAATAATATATTATATGTTATAATGATATATTATATACATATTTTGTTATTCAATGCAAATATAAACCTAGACCAATTCATAATATGAATGAAAAGCTAATGTTTATCATTCTTATTTGTCCAAAATTTTCTAACAGGAACTCCTTCAAAATTCTCCATGTAATTCAAAGTTAAGTGTTTCTGGTTTGTGTATTAGTATTAAGATGAAGTATTCTCCTACAAATCTACCTTTACAGGAAGAAAACAATTTGTTGTCATTAGATGACATAATTCAAAGTCCCAAATAAGAATTGTAAAAACATAAGTCTATTTTCATGAGTGAGACTAATTGGTGGTAATAGCAAAGTTCCTTCCTATTACATTTCTTTTAGATATTACATTTATTACTAGACATCAAGATTAAAATGACAACCACAATAAGGAACTAATAAAAGAGATAAACTGAGAATGCCTTCCTATATCTTTATCTCTATACATAATTTAATTCAAAAAATTGAATTGAAATCTATGTTAGCCTTTGCTAAAACAGAAAGGATAATATAAACTCTGACATTGTCCTTAAATCATAATGTATTTTATAAGAGCTTGAAGTAAAACAAGGGCTTTTACTTCAATGATCTCATTTGATTAGATTCTCTGTATTTGTGATATTATAAAATAAAGGCATTGTGGTTTATTCAAATGAGAGAACTGAACTTCTGAAGGTGCATAAAATCTCAGAGATATTATTACTACAAGTGGAACAAGGAAGGAATTCTTATAATCTCTGTTTTTCATATATTAGAAAACAACAAGTAGTTTCTGCATGCTTTTAGGCATCTTCTACAGGGGTCTAATAAGGAAGTCACAATATAGGGACTCCAAGAATAGAAATGAATTTTCTCTTAGTGTAATTTTCAACCTGACAAGCAAGAAATAGACTGTTTAGACTGTTTGGAATTAGTAAGCAAACTCAAGGTGAGAAATTATGTTAAATAACAAAATACCTTCTGTAAGATCATGGTGAAATATTCAGATATTGTAAAATACTATTTTTTATAACTGTGTTTGCATAATGAGATAAACTGAGTGTGATTGCATTTTTCCTTAAAATTATTGAATGCTGTGGTTACATTAGATAAAAGGACCTGGACTTTATTTCTTTCAGGTTTTTTTTTTCTCTCATATTTGCTCTTAACTTTTTATAATATCAAATGAATTTTAACTTGCCAAAGTATTTACAAAGACTGAAATTGTAATATAATGACATTAAATAGTAGTATTGCATTTTGTTAAAAAATCAGATGCTTTAAAAATGATAAAGTAGCAAGTATTGTTTTTTATTGTTGTTTTGGGTTTTTTGTTGTTTGTTTTCTGTCGGTTGTGAGGCTTGAACTCTGGGCCTAGGCGCTATCCCTCAGCTCTTCAGCTCAAGGTGAGCACTCTACCACTTGAGCCACAGCACCACTTCCAGTTTTCTGAGTGGTTTATTGGAGATAAAAGTCTCATGGACTTTCCTGTCCAGGCTGGCTTTGAACTGTGGTCCTCAGATCTCAGCCCCCTAAGTAGCTAGGATTACAGGCGTGAGCTACCAGCCCTCAGCTGCAAGCATTGTTTGTTTTATAACACTAAAGAAACTAGGAAAAAATGTTTAAAATTTGTAAAAACAAAAAAGAAGGAAGTTTCATTGAAAATATGGTGATTAAAAATAAAATAAGATTCTATAATATTCATAACAATATCATTGATATTAACCACAAACTAGAAGTTACCCAATCAACTATCTACAGATGAATGAATAAACAATGTATTGTATATTCCCACATTGGAATACTGCTTCATCAGTAAATCTTAATGGCTTCTGACTAATGAATGAACAAGATAAATTTCAAAATAGTTATGTTGAGTGGAAGATATGGGTGACAAATGCATAGTTACTATATGATTCCAAGTATATACTACTACAGAAAACGCAAAGTAATTTATTGTGAGAGGAAAGGATTGGTTATTTCTGATGCCAGAAACAGGGATTAAAATCCAGAAAGAAATCCTGACAGAGGCTCCCCAAATCATGAAACTATTACTGTGGTTTGGTGGATATATTCATTATTCTGCATATGATAATGGTTTTGGTGTGTGTGCACACCTATGGATATTTTGTTGAAATATATATGTATATGTGTGTGTGTAATATCAAACTTACTATGTCAACAACACAAAAATATTTAGAATATTTAGAATTTTTAAAAATCCATAGAACAAAGGTCCAATTCTCTTCTCTTCCAATCTTTTACACACCAGAAGAATTTTAACAGCAATGTTACTAAGAAAGTCATCTTCGTCTTGTTGATGGTGGTCTAATCTCCGTAAACCCTTCAAGCCTTCTGAGGAGGATAGTCTTGGTTCTCCTCACTGATGTCTCAGCACTGGGTCAGTAGAAGCAGGAAGGGTGCAAGTTCTAGGTTGGTCTGATCAATGCAGGCCATGTCTTTTCCCTCACATATTTAAGAGGTTTATTGAGTTTGATTTCCAGAACAACATTTTTTTTCATGTAAAACTGTGAAATACATTAGAAATGCCCCAAGAGTAATCCTGGTGAGTTACCCTACAAAAATCCTTTAGTTCTTCTGTCTGTTCTTACTGGCATTGTGCTGCTGCTGCATGGTAGATCTGACTCTTCCTATTCAGACATTTCCTTTTCCTTGTTCACTTCTACCAGATACTGACTGTCTTGGGAAGAATTAGGCTACAGAAAAGAGAAGTCTTTTAAGCTATTTTAAGCAGAAGGAAATCTTCTACCAAGATATTTAGGTATTCACATTATTGAAAGGGCCAGAGATATAGATTGGAGACTAAATGTAGAAGCAGTTCTCCAGGGAAGCCTTTCTGGGCAAGGAATTTGAATCAAAAGGCTGTCAATGGAACTCCTGGCTTTAATTATACCATGTCATAGTGTCATCCAGACATCAGGAAATCACTGCTTCTGCCATCTGAAATGACTCTTGACAGCTTCACAGCTAGCTGTGGATTGGAAAACTACTGTGAGCTATTCAGTGTCTTTGTTTGGTATAAATTTAGTATTGATTTGAACTTTATTCTTTAAAAGTCTTCATTGTTTGACTCTGCGTGCGTGCGCGCATGTGTGTGTGTGTGTGTGTGTGTGTGTGGTGTGTGTGTTTGTGTGTGTGTGTTGGAAGCTCCTTGGTTTGGTCACAGGGCCTCATGCTTACTGTAAAGGAATGTCAATGAGTCATGCCTTCAACTCTCTCCCTCCCTCCTTCTGTCTCTCTCTCTCTCTTTCTTTATTCACCAAATATTTTTGAGACAGGCTCTTAATTCCTTCCCAGATGTGGATTTTAACCTAGATAGTAATTAATGTATTTAGGCTTTCCATGGTAGCTAGTATGGCAGGTACATACCACCAAGTCCATCTTCTTTCCATTGAGATAGAAACATTTCCCTCCCCAGACTGACCAGGAATAGTGATCTTCCCACCCCCAGCCTTGGATGCAGCTGGCATGATAGTCAGGTGGCACCACATCCAGCTATTGGTTGAGAAGAAATCTTGCATGTGCACTATGTCCAAGATGGTCTTGAACAGAAGTTCTATTTATCTCAGTTTCCCAAATAGTTAGTGTCTGTTTTTATAATAAGCATCTGTTACTTTTTGTCTCATTTTTCACTTTTTTATTAGCATATATCAATTATATAAAATGATTTCCTCATGATTTTCCCATTTATGCATAGAGTGTACTTTGAACAAATTTACCACTTCTCTTATTCTTTCATATCCTTATTTTCTCCTTTCTAAAAATAATTGAATGGATTTTATTGCTCTATTTTTATATGCATACCTGAAGTAGTTAGAGCATATCCACCCCCCAGCTTCATGATCTCTTTTCATCTTCTGCTTTTCTTCTAGTTTCTATTCCCAAATAATCGCTTCAATATAATCATGAAAGCCAATGACCAGAAAAGAAAAAGCCACAGAAGAGTTTTTTTTTCTCATTTCTACCTTCTACTTCTCCTGGCCCAGTTTAAATTTGGTGGAATCTCATTAACTTCCAAGTCTCTAACTGTTTTCCATACAATTTCCATAGGAAATTCAGGTAGATAAAGCTTAGATAAATCCCAGTTAAAAAACAAAGAAACAAACAAACTAATGTTGCACTCTGTTAACAATAGAAATGTTATCAGTAAGAAACACTTGTCTCTCTAACTCTAAATTACTCTAACTGAATTTTTAATCTTCTGTAGCAATTAACTTTAAAGAAGTTAACTGCTCATATATTCTAAGTTCACAGTAACTTAATTCTGAATTTTTTTTGTAATGAGACTTGCCCTTTCTTTATTAAGAGATTGAAATCTGTTTTGAATCCCTTCAAATTTGAGTTATCCCAGTAACTAGTAATGTCACTGAACAAAGGTGAGGTTTAGTGAAGAAACTCTTCACATAGGCTTGACTTTAATAGCAGAATAAGAATTTCTGGACAAGTAACAATGATAACTTGCAGAGCTTTATTAAGTAAACAGTCAAGGAAACAGACAGACAAACAAAGCAGACAAACAGAAGGGCAGGGGCAAACTCTGTCAGTGTGGGTGCTCTCATAGGGACACTAAAAGACAGATACAGACACTCACAAGGAGGCACCCAGAGAGATATACACAGCTTCTTGAGCTTTTGGGTATTAATAGGGCAAAGTTATGAAAAGCTAGGTGCTTTGTTTTTGCTTTAACTATACTGGGGATTATTCTCTGAGTTTTTGAGTAAGAATGCATCCTGCCATAAAAAAAGATACTTATCCTTGAAACAAGGAGACACCCTGCCCTGCTATCTGCATTTTGGGGCATCCTGCTGGGCATTTGTGAATGCTTGTGTGAGGAATGCATTCCCTTAGGAAAGAATTCATTCAGTTGCCTCTCTTCGAAGCAAAAATAGCACTGTTAAGTTTCTAGATACCATATTTCTGAGTTGTCTACACTAGACCTCAGTTTCCACAAGTTATTCAGCTTCAGTAAGGTTTACTAGAATTCAAAGAAAGTCACATCCTTGCACTTCAACAACCCAGTGTTATGAATATTGAATTGACAGTGTCTACCTTTCAATTTTGGGTAAGTAAAATCAGAGTTTAAGAAGCTATGAAACTATTGTGCAATGAGGAAGACTAAGACAGTGAGATCCCATGGGAAAGAGACAGATTCTACTATTTTCATTTCAACTGAAGCTGTTGTAGGTAAGAAAAACAGAGAAACTATATTTCGAGAGGTCAAATTTTGAAGTCTTTTTTAAAAGGTCAACAACTGCATGGTGGACTCCTGTCTCAAAGAACAGCAGCTAACTTAACACTGTTAGGAAACTGAGCCATGAAGGCCAGAGAGGAAAATAAAAAAACAATACCAACAAACCAGTTTAGCTCCAATGGAGAGCTGAATTGGGATGCCAGGGTGACCAGATAAGAGCCTGGAGACACAGAACAGGAACTCAGAGACATGGAGACATGGTGTAACAACCCCTGAGCTGGTCTGAGTCTAAATTGGGTCTGGTCAGGGGGCAGGGTCACAGGAAACTCCCAGTCCAAGGCACTGGACTGATAGGTTTAGTAACCTATCAGCCAAGTGCCCACCCCTGCCTTCAGGTATTCAGGCACGCCCATCACCTAGAAGGCAGGGCTTCACTATCCTCCACCATGAAGACAATATGGCAGACCCTACCATCCACTATGTGGCCAAGATGGTGAGCATCAAACCAGATCTCCCTACTTCAAGGCAAAGATACAGAAAGAAGCCATCCTGAAAACTCCACCCCAATGTACTTAATGAACATCAACCAAATTTTAGCAACAGTGGCAAATAAATATTATTTTGAGTTTTTCTCCATGAGAGAAATAATTACTCAGTGCTACCCTTTTAGCTAAGTTAAATGTAATTTAAAATATAGACATTGATGACTATATACCCTCTTAAAAAACAGGAATGTACTGCAGGTATAAACTTTCAATAAATTCATTTGATTAATTTTTTTTATGAATTTAATTATTTTAAATATTTTCAATGATTTAGCATGTTTTATTTCTTATCTGAAACTGATTGTTTTGTTGATATAATTAAGATAGTGTCCAATACTATAATTATAAGTACAGTTTGATTTGCAAATTTTATTGATGTTATTGCATAAACAAATGGAAATATTCGGCTGTATTTTAAAATAAATGTATTTAAGAATTTAAATGTTATGTGGATTCCAGTTACATAAAGCAAAAAGAAAGGCATAAAAGCTTGGTGAAAAAATAGCTTTTTCTGCACCCAGCAATACTGGGAAAATGGAAACCTATAGTTCTATGTTCAAAATGCAGAATCATTTCTACCTGTTTCAACAGAAATCCAGTAAAATGGGTGGATGGTCAAATATTCCAGGAGCAACTAATATTTTAGAGTTTCTTTGCATATTTAATTCTTTTATATTAAGTAGAGTAAAATTAGTCAATTATTTCACTCTAGTCTTTCACTAGTTAGTAAGAGGTGGATGGTATCAGAGATGACTAGACCTGTGCAATGATTACATTAGTGTAATCACTGATTCTCTTCAGGCTAATACAGAAGCTTGAGCTTTCTTTTTTCTTAAGCTCATTTACCAAAGAAGACTGCTTGAGCACAAAATGATTTGTGTTGGCAGTGGATTTCTGAATCCTGACATGACAGGGAGAGATGTCTTCTTTTGAATCTACTTTTCTCTGGCATGTTTAAAAAATCTAGCATTAGCCTGAGGTATGAAGTCACCAAACATTACTAAATTCCTAAAAGAAAGAAGTTGTTCCTGGGGGAAGTCTGTAACATTTAATTGGAGAACATTTGAAAAGACTGGCTTCCTTTCCTTACAGGCTAATACTATCACCATGTTCAGAATGTCCTTTGAAAAACATGTTAGTGCTCTAGGCCACTCCCCTACTCCTCTCTGTAGATAGGGCTGGCTAGTTTGGTAGTTATCTTTGAAGACTGAGTTGACAGCCTCAGATCAAAGTACTTCTAATTTATAAGGCAGACCTGGGTGGGATGAACTGGCTCTGAAGCTCAGGAAAGAAAGCAGGGGTTGAGTGAAATTGGTTAGAAATTCTACAAGGGAATGCTCCAGAATAGTTTCTTATCTGGCTTATTAACATTTTGATATGAAAAGAAATCTAAAATAAGTATATTTCTAATATAATGTTTAGAATGTAATGATAATTAACATATGTAAAAATAGGCCTTTAAGTCATAAATTCTGAAAAATTTGAGACAAATAATGATTGCTTTGACTTAATTTTTAATTTCCATTAACACTATCCTTTGCTTCAATGCTGTGAGACACATATTCTAACCTCTTAATTCTTAAATAACATTTGCTTGAAGAACTATTTTACAGATACTTTTCCAGAGATTTAGGAAATCTAGACGACTGTAACACCAACTCTGCCAACTTAACCCTTCTTATCTCATGGTCTCTCCATCTAAGAGTCAACAATATAACTGTTAATTCATTAATTATAATTTACAATTGTGTGAGCAGTAAAATAGTTTTGAAACATTTTTACTATAATTCCAAAATACTGAATTAATATTCATATCTTCTTTACCTTTTCTTATTTATTCATTGTAAGTTAATGCATTTAAAATATTACATTTAATATTTATGTAAGATCTACACATCTCTGGTCACAAAATAAATGCAAATCAAAACAACATGAGATTCCACCCAGTTAGAATGGCCATTATGAAGAAAAACAAATAGTATTAGATGTTGGTGGGTATGTGGCCAAAAGGATACACTACTACACTGTTGGGAATGTAAACTGGTCCAACCACTCTGAAAAGCAATATGGAGGTTCCTGGAAAGACTAAACATACAACTACCATATGATACAACACTTTCATTCCTAGGTATTGCAACCTTATTTACCATCGTTAAGATATGGAACCAACCCAGATGCTGTTTGGTAGATGAATGGATCATGAAAATGTGATGTGTATACACAATGGAATTCTGTGATTCCAGCCTAAAGAATGGCATTACCCCATTCTTAAGGAAATTGAAAGACATGAAAAAGAATCATACTAAGTGTAGTAAGTCAGACCCAAAGAAACAGCTCCATGGTTTCCCTCATTTGTAATAATTAGTATTTGTGTAGGCTAGTCCTAGCAGAGGATCAGAATAGCTCAATAGCAACGTACATATGACCATATAAAATGATGCCAATCAAAATTAACTCTATGATATGAAATGAAGAGGGTGTGTATGTGTGTGTGTTAAATGTACTATGCAAAGTTATTGCTTCTATCCCCCATTTTGGTTTATCCCCTGTTGTCACTGTTTTTGATTTTGGTAGCCTGTGTCTTGTATATATTTTTATCTGATTTGAGGAAGGGAAGGAGAATAACAAAATAGTAAGACAAAGGAGAAAGGGTGAACCAATGCAACAATGATACTCACAAGACACTATTTTGGAAATGAACTTTACAACTTGCGGGGGAGGGGGGTCACAATAGGGAGAGGGAAAATGGGAGAAAATGAGGGAGGGAGTAACAATGTTCAACAAACAATGTATTCATTATGTAACTCATTTACATAACTGTAACCCTTCTGACATCACCTTTACAATAAAATTAAGTTTTAAAAAAGTGCTCCTTAAAAATATTGGAAATTCCTCCAAAATACCATAAAGAACCTGTTACTCAGTATTTAAAAGATTTTTAACACAATCTTTATAGTGAATGTCAATAACAATACAAGGTAAAAAAAAAAAGCACATGTTTTCTCTTTTTTTTTATTTTGATGTTATTTAATTATTGTATGTTTTTTATTTTTTTTGTAAAAATACTGCACAGAGGGATTATAGTTACATGAGCAAGGTAATGAGTACATTTCTTATCCAGCATTGTTGCCTCCTCCTTTGTGTTTCCCCTACCATCTCTTCCCTCCCACCTCCACAACTACTCCCGGTCCCCATTCCCTGCCCCTGTCAAAGTTGTAAGGTTCCTTTTCAACATAATGTTGTGTACTTCTCATTGTTACAATGGGTCAACCTGAATCCCTATTTAAGCGTTTTGTTTTCTCCCTTCCCCTTCTCAAATTAGAGAAGTGTATATATAAGATGCATCACAGCATTATTTACCATAGCTAAGATATGGAACCAACCCAGATGCCCCTCAATAGATGATTGGATAAAGAAAATGTGGTATGCGTATATATATATATATATATATATATATACACACAAACACACACAATGGAATCTATGCCTCCATCAGAAAGAATCACATTGCCCCATTTGTTAGGAAATGGAAAGACTTGGAAAAAATTATATTAAGTGAAGTAAGCCAGGCCCAAAGAAGCATAGGACCCATGGTTTTCTTTATTTGCAGTAACTAGTACATGTGTAGCACAAGCAGAAAAGGCCAAAAGCTATATACATAAGATCATATAAGATGATGTTAAATGAAATGAACACCAAGATAGGAAAACTTTTTTTTGCTATTGTTTCTAATATATTTATAATGTACCATGTGTTTTTTTTTTTGTTTCTTTGTATGTTCCTCCCACACGGTATAACCACTGTTGTAACACATGTTTTCTACACTTAAAATAAAACACTCAAAGATGCCTGGTGCTCCTGGCTCAGGCCTGCAATCCTAGTTACTCAGGAGGCTGAGATCTGTGGATAGTGGTTCAAAGCACAAAAGTCCTTTAGACTCTTATCTCCAATAACTAGTCAGGAAAAAAAAAAAAAACAACAACAAAAAAAATAATCCCAGAAGTGGCACTGTGGAGCTCAGGGGCAGCACCCAGATCCTGACTTTAAGCACCAGAACTGGCAAAATAAATAAATAAATGTAAACACCCAGAGAAATAAATATTTGTCATTTTCATCAAAGTTTTTTCTCAATTGATCATGTATTCTCATAAGTATGTTACATAAGAAAAATTGCAACAAACGTCTTGACCTACTTTCATCATGCCTTAAGTACTAATATAAAAGTAAATTCAAAACTGAATATAATACCATTCTTAGTTTAATACAACTTAAATACAACTACTTATTATATGTTTAAGTTTATACCATTAAAATGGCCTTTGATTGTTACTTTAAATGTAATTTCTTCCCATCCCACAGACATTTCCTCTTCAGAAAAATAAAAATATGTACGGATTTACCATGAAAAGAATCATTCCACTGACCTTGGCAAAGCTGTCAACATGAAAGACATTCCTTCTTTCTACAAGAAAGGACATAGCACAAAAATGATAGATGACAGGTATCCTCAAATAATAAAGCACATTTAAAAATTTTGAAGTTTCTTTTTCTTTCACATTTTGTCATGATATGCTACTTCATTCTACTGTTTGGCAGAGAGATATCTTTCAGCAATATGTTGAATGGTACAAGATTCTTTTTCTCAGATTTATAGCTTGAGGCAGTTTCTGAGTGTTGAGTTACATTGTTTTACACATATAAGTATTAGAAATAGAAATTAATATGAAAAATGCATGATGACAAAAGTCAGTAATCAAAAGAATGAATAAGTCATGTTGCTGTTCACACAGTGAGACCCGGGAACTTGGTGTCTGGCAGGCCAAAAGGGACCATGCCAGGTGACTATAGACAAAATGTATTAAAACATGATACACTTACGTAGGTATGAGGGCATAGAAGGCCAACCCCAGGACAGGAAGATGACCTTAAGGATAAACAATTCTTGGGGAATGTGGATGATTAGCAACCTTTAATTGGTGAAAGTTATTCAAGGTAACAAAAGAGGAAGCAAGGCACGGGTGGGGGTCCATTTAAAAAACACAAAAGGAATCTTGAGGCATAGCTCTACATGATTAACTGGGAGGAGCACGAATGGCATATCAAAACCATCACCAGAACCTGGCACAGGGCTGTAAGGACCTTTGACCCGCAAGGAATGCATGCTAGCACACACCCTCACCGCACACAAGAACTCGGGGTCTTGTGAGTTGATGCCTCCGACAAGTCTGACTAAATTTTTAAAATAAAATATTGGAAAGGTTTTCTGATAATTTGCACATATCTAGCAGTTTATTCTCAATAAACTCCTGAGAAACTTCTAATCTGATATATTATATCTCAATGATTTATGACTATCAGCATTTTGATAAGAACAATATGTTCAATTTTTGCTTAAAATAAGATGACTAAAAAGCAGAACAGACACTATTTGTCATATATATATATATATATATATATATATGTATCACTGGTGAGTCCTATTTATTAATTTTAAATTTGCTTGATCCTCAGTAAATGCATATTTAAAACATTCATTATTATTTACTAAATACTACAGATATAAAATTTTAAAAACCATTGTAAATCACAGTAACTTATGGTATATTCTAGTATATTACAGAGAATACTATTTGAAGATTATTTATGTGATTTCAGCAGGTTTCCAATACTATTTTGAAAATTAGGATGACTGAATTAAAATAATTGTGTCTGCATATGGGAAGTGAACCCATGGCTACATTGTGTCAAAAACAACTCAAGAGTTAATGTAGCAGGAATGACAGGCAGCTTGGAAATATGAGGAAATTGTAAGCTTCTGGAGATGGGGTTACATATTTGTTTTAAAAACATTGGTCTATTGCATAATTTCCTTCAAATTCCAGCATGGTATCACCGATCAAAGTCTAAAATTTTAAGTTAAGTTTTACCATCTGTCATCTTTGTCAAAATTAATCATTTTTATTGGTTATTACCTTCTATGAAGGATGAATTTAAGTCTTGTTCTTAAGAAATTCATAGATAACCTAAAGAATGAAATATGGTGTTAGTCAGTATCATTCTTATACCTTAAGAGAATTTGTTTGTATCTTAAATACATAGTTCTAAGGAGTGATTGAAAAATCATTCAGGATCCATCCATCTATTGTGGGGCATCTAGGCCGTTTTCATATCTTGGCTATTGTGAAGAGTGAGGTAATGAAGATGGATGTGCAGGTACCCAGGAATGGTATGGGTGGGCTGTAGGGAAGGTCTATGTTTAGGTTTTCGAGGAACCTCCAGACTGGTTGTAGTAGTTTACATTCCCACAAATAGTTCAGTAGGGCTACTTTTGTTATACCAAAATTCAGGGACCCCCCAGAGACCACGATCAATGTAAGCAACAAAGAGCCGGTTTATTGCAAGCTCGAGCTAGGTCCTCCCCGCACATGGTAACTAGTGACGCTAAGAGGCCCTGAGCATAGAATCAGGGCTGTTTTTATAGTATTGAACAAACAACTTTAAGGAACTTTTATATAAGAAATTACATCATTGGTTAACATTTACATTTAAAGCAAGCTAAACTGGGCAAATAATGATTGGTTGACCTTTACAGAAAAATGTCTTTGGTCCATAACTTGACGGGAAGAAGGTTATGATTCACACCCAAGGTTACCAGTCACACCCAGACCAACAGAATGCATGGCATGTCTCGACCCGGGCTCTGAAGAATGGGTTGGTTAGAAACTCTTATTAGTCCTAGGTGGGTGGGTGGGGCAATACCACTTGGGGGCTAACACCTGCCTTAAGCAAACGCCATCTATGGCTCCAAGAATTGTGCATGGCTTTTTGTCATAAATTCCTAGCATTGGGGCTAAAATGGATCATGAGTCAAGTCGCAGAACTGAGATGGAGTGTTAAACAAAAATGGAGTTGCTTAGGGTTCTTAAAACATTATATTTCTTCCCTAGGGCCTTACTGCCCCAGCCTCCGGGAAGGGCGTTGCAACTTTGGGAATGATTCTGAGGACTTTGCGCCCTTGGTCAAGGCTGTAAACCCTTTGAAGTCTTTTACTAAGCAACTCTAGGCTCCCAGGCTGACATTCCACTACTAAGTGACTAAAACCAGTCACAGTTAAAATCATACAAAAACCATACAATCATTTAGCACAAAGCAATTCATACAGAAGCAAAAATGGCTGTTAGGTGCTGTCTTTACATGATTTTTTTTTCTTTTACATTCTTCACTTTTCCTTCACATCCCAGCCACTTGTTCTTGTTTGAATTCACAATGATGGCCAGTGTTACTGGAGTGAGATGGAGGAAACTTACGGTTGTTTTGGTTTGCATTTCCATTATGGCCAGGAATGATGAGCATTTCCTCATGTGCTTTTTTAAAATTTATTTTTATTATTTATTTATTTATTTTTATTGTGAAAATACCATACAGAGGGGTTACAATTACATGGGCAAGATAATGAGTACATTTCTTATCAAGCATTGTTGCCTTCCCCTTTGTTTCCCCTTCCCATCTCTTCCCATCTCTCCCTGCCCCATTCCTGCCCCCACCCCCACACGCCAAAGTTGTGAAGTTTGTTTTTTGATATAACTGTCTTGTACATCTCATTGTTGCAATGGGTCCACCTGTATCCCTATTTAAACAAAATGTTTTTTCCCTTTCCCTCCACAAATTATACCAACATCAAATATAGTGAAAACAGGGGTTATACCATGGGGTAGGGGCATACAAAGCAACAAAGAAATGTCTTATAAATGTGTTAGAAACAATCGCA
>NW_012267281.1:13480366-13542783 GCF_000151885.1 Dipodomys ordii
ACCATACAGAGGGGTTACAATTACATGGGCAAGATAATGAGTACATTTCTTATCAAGCATTGTTGCCTCCTCCTTTGTTTCCCCTTCCCATCCCTCCCTCCTAGCCCCTGGAAGGGAAGGAAAAAAACAAGTCCTCATGTATTTTTTTTGTCATTCTTACCTCTTCCTCTGCAAAGTCTCTCCTTAGCTCCCTTGTTGGTTCAGTGATTGGTTTATTAGAATTGGGAAGAGTTAGCTTCTTGATCTTTTTGTATATATTGGATATTAAGACTTTGTCTGATCTATTGCTAGTGAAGTTCTTTTCCCAGTTTGCTGGCTGTATTTCTAGGTTAGTGATCCAGAATTTACACAGCCATTAGAAAGAATAAAATAATGACATTTACAGGGAAATGGATGGAACTTGAACAAATCGTGTAAAGTAAGTCAAGCTTAGAGAGACAAATAGCACATGTTCTCTCTGATAAGTGGAATTTAGGTTCAAAATGCAATGGGAAGCAACAGATTATACAGGATTCTAGATATTCACACACAGTAAGCCCAAAAAAGGATACGCTTAGGAGAGACACAATGCCTAAGCTTCAAGATTCAATGCCTAAGCTTCTGTTGATTATATAAAATAATGTACATTCTGAAATGAACTCCAATATATGGTAACAAGAGACTCCTCTTTTTTCCCTCCTTTCTTTCTTTTTTTTTGATATATTGTTATTGTAAAAATACTGTACAGAGGAGTTACAGTTACAGGAGCAAGGCAATGAGTACATTTCCCACCCATCATTGTTGCCTCCCCCTTTGTATTTTCCCTACCATCTCTTTCCTCCCCACCACCCTAACTACTCCCCCCACAACTAGTAAAGTTTGTTTTCAACATAGTGTCTTGTACATCTCATTGTTACAATGGGTCAACCTGTATCCTTATTTGAGCATTTTGTTATTTCCCTTCCCTTCTCCAAATTAGAAAAATGTAACATTTTTATTTTTATTTTTAGTTTTTAGTTTTTAATTTTTGGTGATTCTCTTTTTACTTTATGTATGGTGAATTCAAGAGTGCATCTTTGGAAAGGTTGAGGGGGTTGGTACAGAACTCAAGGGAAAAAAAGTGTGAAAAAGTCCAACAGTGGAGCTCACTGGACATTGCTGAAAGGGAACTATGCAAATACATGGGTGGAGACAGGAGAAAGAGACAGGGAGAGAATTAGGGAACAGATGACACTGTATAAAGGAAATGTACTTTTTCCCTGTCTCATGTAATTATAATTCCTCTGTACAACACATCTATAATATTAATAAAGTAAATTAATAGAAAATTTCAGGAAGAACTGTCTAACATAGATAAGAAAAATAAGTATTCATTTTCCAAGAAATACAAATCTCAAAGAAAGAAGAAACATAGAGTGCAAAAGTCATTATGGTATTTTTTCCTTTAAGACTATGTGGTTCAATACGAGTGGTAGAGGAGACAGATTAATTGATAGATAGACATATGACAGACAAGAGATAGTAAGTAAATGACAGGATTTATGTTATTAATGTTGATACGAATCAATATTAATATGTTTAAACTTAATTTATTAATAATTATTTGGGTGCAGAGAATTAAAAGGGAGCTCACTTTCTTATTATTTTTCACTTATCATCCATAGAGAAAACAATACATTTCTAATGCCAAAACATTGAAAGTAAAACTTCGATAACTACTATTTGTGTTAAGTGCAAGAGATTTTTAATTTATATACCAGATTTGGTCTATATAATATTAATTCCTTCTTAAGTCCCCAAATACTATTTGAAAGGTGGCTGCTATGACAAATATCAAAGATAGAGTTGGTAGGAAGAGATAAGTAATTAAAATTCAAGTGCAACCTGGGCATAAAAGTTCAGAAAACTCCATTTTAATCATTGTTTGGTTTTGGAGCATGCACTTGCCTTTCTAGCTACTGCAGATGTACAAAAGCTAAAAGAGTGGATGCCTGTCATCCCTTGAGAAACAAGCCACATAGATAGCCAGGCTCCTCAATAGCTATGTGCATGTGATCATATAAAATTATATTTACTGTAATGAACTCCAAGAAATGGAAACAAAAGCTTTTTTTTTCTCCTTTGCTGCTGTTTTTGATTTCTGAATCTTTTATCTTGTATGTAAGTTTTTCTGTTTGGGGGAGAGTTAGGGGAAGTACAAAAACAGTGGGACAAGGGTGAACAAATGCAGCACTGGTACTCACTTGACACTGTTAAAAATGAACTATACAACTTGTGGAGGAAGTGGGTCTGAAAGGAGAAATTGGGAGCAAAGGAGGGAACAGGTTACACTATTCAAAAAGGAATGTCCTCATTCCCTGACTTATGTAACTAAACGCTGTGCACATCACCTATACAATAAAAAAATTAAAACAAAGATGACAAGGCTGCAGATCAATAGTATTTCATTAAATGTTCTAACAAGTGTGAAAAATAGAAATAGAACATTCTCACTGATTTAAATTTTTATAGCTCTTTTTAGAATTTTATTAAATGATAAAAACTTCAAAACTTATCATGTTGTTAAGTAAACAGTGATCAAATTCATTTATTAAATATGCAAATGTTTGAAAGTAATGGTAGTTTGTGAGAAGGACACATAGTGAAAAGCAAGGGATCAAGAAAATGTCTGGGCGTTCTTAATAGTTCATATATATATATATTTTTTTTTTCTTTTGGCTTGCTTTATTTTATGACCAAAAGAAAGAAAATCAAAACACTAAATACCACTGTATGTTAAATACTGTATTTATAAGAAATACTTTGTTTTCTGTTTTCTAATTGTCTTTTCTAAGGAAATTTACTATAAAAGTGTGATTCCATAAATAAATTTAAAATATTGCAAATAATCATTCAAATGTTCCACATTGCAACAGTTTGATGCAAGCCAGAACTAACCTTTCACTATATTTTATATGCCAGAGTTTCATGATATTTTTATAAAATACTCTTAAATTAAATTTATTTAATAGCATTCATTGAAAAGAATATTTGTGGATATCAATTTATCTTAACTGGATGGTATTCATTGATTTTTTTCAGCTTTTTTTGTGCTGATGTTGCAATGTTGACTAAAGAGAACATTTATGAGATCTAACTATTTTCTAATTCCAAGCAAATGTCATTGCTATTTATTTTCTAAAAGTACTAGAATGTGTGGGATGACAAGGAAACTGTCCAACTTACCATTATGGTCAGCAGCTGTATATAAACATTCTGTTAAGGAAAACTAAGTATAATCAATTATAATATTATTTGCAAAACATTTTCTGTGCAATATATCTCACTTAACATCCCCCTATCATTGCTACTGTAAGCAGAAGTTGTTAGGTAATGTTTAAATAGTAGGCTTAGTAGAAACACAAATATATCTAAGACAAAAATACAAAAATGAATAACAAGTTAACTAAATTTTCTCATGTCGTTGAATAAGTAAGTCATAGCAAATAAAAATATAAATTATTATTAATCTTGACTAAAACATATTTCTTAAACTAGGCTTTATTCAGACTGCACATGTTCTATTTAATATAATCCTATAACTATTAATCAGACTTCTTTGGTCATTTATAGTTTACACTGTGTTTTTTGAATTCTGACTCCATATGAATAAATAATACATTTATGCATAATAGAAAAATCTAATTTTTCATGTTTGTAGAAGCATCTATTATTGAAAATTGCCTTTGGCTATAGGAAAAGTTACTAATGCAAAGTTACTAAGGAACAGCCTAAGGGAAATAATTGATGGATGCAAAGGTTTAAAGATCCAGCTCTTTGGGTTCATTTTGAGACACCTCTGATGCACCTCTAGCTCTACCACTCTTTCCAAGATTAACATTTGCTAACTTTGCAAGCACATTGCCCATCAATTTCTTGTGAGCATTTTATTTACCTTATGTCCCTACTGGTTTATGTTTTAAGTTTTCACCACAAGAAATCATCTAAACAGAATAATTGGCACAAGATGGAAGGGTAGCTTCTATTATACTATAGTGCCTGATATCTGAATAATTTGTCTTTCTACCTCTTATTGTGAAAGTATTTTATATATGATGATTACAAAATCAATAACTTTTTAATTAAGTAGATTATATTAATGATGACTAGAGTTTTAATCATGCATAAACCTTCCAGAGACAATGGAGGTTAAATGAAATTAAAGGAATTCTACTCTACAATGTCTTTGAAATCAAGAGAGCAACATTATCTCTGAAAAATTCTAATATAAATTTATTTTTATGCATTTTATTGTTATTATAAAGGTGATATACAGAGGGGTTACATAAGACAGATAAAGAATACAATTCTTTTTGAACAATGTGACCCTTTCTCTTGCTCTCTCAGCTTTTACCAACCACACTTATGTACAAATTGTACAGTTCATTTTCAACAGAATGTCTACTGAGATCCACTGCTGCATTTGTTCACTCTTTGTCCCATCATTTCTGTGTCCCCCTTATCCTTCCAAAGGCAGATAAAATATGCATGTCTCTAGGAATTGATTCACAGTAAAACCAAAGGAGGATATTCTTATGTGCATCTGATCTTATAAAACAATATTTAGAAGGGTGGCAGGAAAATGGCAGAGGAGAAGCTGGAGGCTGAACAAGCTCTTGCATAGAAAGCAGTGTTAGTTTTCCAGTGAACAGTCCAAGGCTAGAGAATCACACCAAGTATGCATCACAGTACAGAGAGTTTGGCCACTGAGGAAAATTTCAGGCAGTTTCCTTAACGAGACAGGCCTGAACATTTGCTGGTGTCTACTGTGGCAGTGGTGGCAGCTGCTGTTGTGGCTGCCATATCAGCAGAGCGAGCCTGGGACAAAGGCACCAGATGCGGTGTGTGAACGATTCTACTCACCACCAGCAAGAAATGACAAGGAGCAGAAATCCTCATCCAGCTAATCGCAGATCATGGATGGCCAGGAAATCAAGAGACTGGTGTGAGTATACCCAAGACATCCTCAATCCTTCTCGTGGAGCAGCAGTGGGAAGGTAGCCCTCCTCCATAACCAGAGAAGAACTCCATCTTTGATACTGACAAAAACCTGGCCTAAGCAGCAAGCTCCAACTCAGGCCTTGGAAGAAAACAATAGGAACAACTCAATAAGTCACAGGAACCTGCCCTGCCCTACTCACACCCGGGGGAAAGTTGCCCTTGGCAGGAAGAGATAGCTCCACCCCCAGAGGAATGACTTTCTTCACTGTGTGAACAGAGTCAGAGGCTGCCCCTCCCCACTGCAGCCCAGGCTGCAGACACAGCAGTTGGAGGGCAGTAGGAGGGCTTAAAAGAAAAACAATTGAAACTCAGTAAACAAATCCTGAGAATGCTCCAGGCTGCAATCTGTGAGTTTCTCAGGAGCTAGCCCTTCAGGGAAAAGCTACTGATTGCTGACAGGCTTCAACCCTACCCACAACCTAGCCTCATCACAGCAACTCCAAGCTAGATAAAACAGCCATCTCCCCCTTTTGTTATATTCAAAGCAGATCTCCCTCCCACTGAACTAGCCTGGGAGAGGGATCACAAAGTCCTGGGTAAGGTACAGATTTCTGCCTGCTCAAACAAACTAACTTAAGAAACCAAACAAGCCACAGGAAAACCAAAAACCACAAGAAAACCAGAGACTCCACCAAGAAAATGTTTACGGACACAGAAGAGATACAAGATCCCTCCTTGCCCCTCTCCCCCTCCCCCCCGCAAAAAAGCCTTTTTTTTTCTACCTATTTATTATTTTTTCGGGGGGGAGCAGTCGTGGGCCTGAACTCTGGGCCTGGGCACTGTCCCTCAGCCCTTATGCTCAAGGCTAGCACTCTACCACTTGAGCCACAGTGCCACTTTCGGCTTTTTTTTCCTGCTTATGTGGTGCTGAGGAATCGAACTCAGGGTCTCATGCATGCAAGGCAGGCACTCTACCACTGAGCTACCTTCCCAGCTCCTACCTAATTTTTTTAAGAAAATTGTTTCTTTTTTCTTTCTTTCTTTCACAATTTTTACTTTAGGTGTGTGTGTGTGCGCGTGTGTGTGTGTGTGTGAGTGTGTGTGTGTATTTAATCTCTTTTAACCTTTTGGTCCTTCTTTCTTTTTTGGGGGGCGACTTAATTTTGGTTCTGCTCATCTCCAGATATATACTTGTTGTCGATTATTAGACCCTATCCCTCATTGTGTGCCTACTTAATTGATTACTCGATTCAAAACCTTTTAGTCTTAAATCCTTTAATAGTAATATTATTTCTTTATACTTATATACATTTTAAGTATTCTTTTTTGAATTTTTTATTCTTACTTTTTTATTTATCATTTTTATCTCGCTCCTCTCATTTTATCATTTTCTTTTATCAGTATTAATTCTTTATATTTACATGATTTTTAAGTGTTTGGTTGATTAAATTTAAATTTTTGTATTTTCATATTTTTGCATTTATCTCTCTCCTTTCATTCTGTTATATTCATTTCCTCTCTGAAGTTAGGGCTTAGTTAAATTTACTCTTTCCATTTACCTCTCCACATTCCTCTAATCCTATTTTTCCCTACAATTCTCCCTAAACCTATTAGTTTCTGGTCTGCTGAATCACCTTGACATTCTTAGCCCATTAATCCATTGTTGTTTAATATTAGATTCGATTGTAACTGTGGAAATAGATTGTATCTGCAGCCAGTTTTTCTGCCTCAATCAATCTGTGAAACTACAGGGCTCTTGTTGATGCTTGCCTTAAAATAGTGTTCTAACATGAAATTGGTGTTACTTTCATATCAAATGGGCAGAACAAGCCAGAGAAACACAAGAAAAATGGCAAGTCCAGGTATCTCAACTCCCACTCATGATAATCAGGTGATTAATAATCCATAGGAGGGCTCCCAAAAAGCTATACAAACACTACTGATAAACATGCTGAACAATAAGATTGAAAGCCTGCAATGGACTCAGTGTGAGCATTATAGGAAACAAGACCAGGCTAACCAAAGATTAATACAGGAACTCTGCGCGCATAATGAGGTTAACCAAAACTTAATACAGGTATCTTGTGAGGTTGAGGAAGTTAATAAAAAATTGTTACAGGAATTGCGTGTGTTGGACATGGTACTGTAGCTCAAGTGGTAGGGTGTTAGCCTTGAGCTGAAAAGCTGAGGGACAGCGTTCAGGCCCAGAGTTCAAGACCCATGACGGACAAAAAAAAAAAAAAAAAGGAATTGCGTGAGCAGGCTGAGTATAGTCAATGAGTAATACACGAATTTCATGAGCATGCAGAAGCTAATCAAAGAGTAACACAGGAATTGCATGAGTGGGATGAAAATAGACAAAGATCAATGGAGGCATTCATGGAATCAATAAACAGACAGCTGAAGGAATCCAGAGAGGCCACAAAGGGAAGGCTGAATGTAGCCAATCAGAAGGAAAGGGAGTCCAAGGAAACCATAATCATTCAACTAAGGGATTTGATAATGAACACTGAAAACCAAATTAGGAAGGTAAAGAAGTCCATACAAGATCTAAAACAAAGCTCCATTGTGAAGCTATCAAATCCTACCAATTAGAAGGAAAAGAAATAAAAAAAAAAGTAGAAAGTCTTCACGGTAGGTTAGGCCATGCAGAAGAGCAAATTTCTGGGACTGAAAACAGCCTAGATATTACAGAGAAAGAACACACAACTATTCAAGTCAAATCCAAGAAATGTGATAGATCTATTCAACATTTAGATAACACCATCAAAAGGATTAATCTGAGGATAACGGGTGTAGAGGAGCACCTAGAAAGAGATGTTAAAGGTCTAAGAAATTTATTTAACAAGATCCTAGCAGAGAACTTCCCAAACAAGCAAAAAGATAGGCCTATTCAGATACAAGAAGCTTTTAGAACCCCAAATAGACAAGACTAGAAAGGGACATCCCACTGTCACATTAAAATCCACACAGGAGTAATTCATACCAAGGAAAGGATCCATAAAGCTCTCAAGGAGAAAAGATCAATAATCTATCATGGGAAACCAATTAAAATCACCTCAGATTTCTCAGCAGAGACAAAGCAAGAAGAGCCTGGAATGACATATGCGACACCATAAAGACAAACAACTATCATCCAAAATTACTGTACCCATCTAAACTCTCTTTCATAATGGAAGGTCCAATAAAAACCTTCCAGAGCAAAAAATAAAAATAAAAAAATTAGAAACAATATATCTCCAAAAAACCAGCCCTACATTAGATAGTTAAAGATGTCCTATATACACAAAACCAACAAGAACACAATAAAGGCCAAGAAACCACACCCAAACTGAGAATTAAAGAACCATAGGAAGAACCCCATTGTCACAGCCCCCAAGAATGTTGGATAACATGGTAGGAGTTACCAAACACCTCTTAGTCCTAACTCTCAATATTAATGGCCAGAACTCTCCAATTAAGCCACATAGACTGTCTAATTGGATAAAAAAGGAAGATCCTCTATCTGTTGCCTTTAAGAGACACAACTTGAACGTAAAAATAAATATATCTTGAAAATGAAAGGCTGTAATAAAATCTACAAGCAAATGCCTTTCATAAACAGGTGAGAGTTGCAATCCTAATGTTAGATAAAATAGACTTCAAATTAAAATTAGTGAGAAGAGATAAAGAAGGTAACTACATCCTAAATAAGGGATCTCTCCTTCAGGAGACTATTACAATTCTAACTATCTATTCACCAAACAACAGAGCACCCAAATTCACCCAAGAAACACTACTTTCCCTCAAATTTCACATAGATCTGAAGATCTATGTAGGGGACTTTAACACACCACTATCCCCATTAGATAGATCAACACAGCAAAAACTCAACAGAGAAACCACAGAATTAAACAACTACATAAACCAACTAGATTTAATGGACATCTACTGCTTATTTCACCCAGCAGTACCAGAATACACATTCTTCTCAGCAGCACAGGGAACATTTTGCAAAATAGACCACTTGGCTAAATTCAGAAATGTTGAAATTATGTCCTGCATTCTCTCAGACTACAAGGGAATAAATTTAGAACTCAACAAAAAAAGCCATCAAAGAAAGTCCTGTAGCACATGAAGGCTGAACAACACACTGTTGAACCACCAGTGGGTCATGGAAGTGATTAGAAGCAGTATTCAGAGGCAAGTTTATAGCTCTGAGCTCCTACATCAACAAATTGGAGAGATCTGAAACTAAGAATTTAATGAGACATCTGAACCTCCTTGAAAAAGAGCAGCAAGCTAAACCCAAATCCAGTAGACAGGCAAAAAATTATTAAAATTAAATAAGAATTACATGAATCACTATCCAAGAAAACCACAGAAACAAAACAAAGGGTTAGTTCTTCAAAAAAATTAACAAAATTGACAAAACTTAGCAAATCTTATCAGAAAAAGAAGAGAACACACCCAAATAAATGAACTCAGAGAAGAGAATGGAAACATAACCACACAAACAACCAAGATTTAGAACACTATAAGGGAATACTTCTCAAACCTTTATGCTAATAAGTTTGAGAATTTGGAAGAAATGGACGATTTCCTCGCAAATATCAACATTCTAATCCAAGATGAGTTAAACCAACTTAACAGATACATATCAAACATCAAAACAGAACCAGAAATAACAGCCCTCCTATCTAGGAAAAGTCCAGGACCGGATGGTTTTACAGTGGAATTCTACAAGGCCTTCAAAGCAGAGCTCATACCAATACTCCTCCAACTCTTCAATGAAATTGAAAGAGAAAGTTCACTACCAAACTCATTCTATGAAGCCATCATAACCCTCATCCCAAAACCAGGCAGGGACTCATCAAAGAAAGAGAACTAGCCGGGCACTGGTGGCTCACACCTGTAATCCTAGCTACTCAGGAGGCTGAGATCTGAGGGTCGAGGTTCAAAGCCAACCTGGGCAGGAAAGCCCATGAAACTCTTATTTCCAATAGAGCACCAGAAAAACGGAAGTCGTGCTGTAGCTCAAGTGGTAGAGCACTTGCTTTGAGCTGAAGAGCTCAGGGACAGTGTTCAGGCCCAGAGTTCAAGCCCCACGTCCCACAAAAACAAAAAAAAAAAAAGAGAGAGAACTATAGACACATTTCTTTGATGAACATAGATGAAAACTTCTCAACAAAATTTTGGGCGATCAAGTTCAACAACTCATCAAAAAATTCATATACCATGATCAATAGGGATGCAAATCTGGTTCAGTATATGCAAATCAATTAATACATTTCATCACATCAACAAGAGCAAGAATAAGAACCACATGGGTTATCTCAATAGAGCCAAAAAATGCATTTGACAAGATCCAACACCGCTTTATGATGAAGGCTCTGGAAAAACTAGGAATCCATTGAACTTTCCTCAATATAATAAAGACTGTATATGGCAAACTTACAGCCAGCATTATACTTAATGGTGAAAAACTAAAGCCATTTCCTCTAAACTCAGGAATGAGACAAGGATGTCCACTCTCTCCATTTCTCTTCAATTTAGTATTAGAATGCCTAGCTACATCAATAAGACAAGATGCAAACATAAAGGGGATCAAAACAGGGAAAGATGAAGTAAAATTCTCCCTGTTTGCAGATGACATGATCTTGTATTTAAAGAATCCCACTGACTCCACTACCAAATTACTCTAGCTGATTTGAAACTTTGGCAAAATAGCAGGGTATAAAATTAACCCTCAAATATCAAAGTGCAGTTGAAATCAGGAAAGCAACTCCTTTTGTAATAGCCCCACAAAAAATAAAATAGGAGTTAAGAAGTGAAGTACATCTACAATGAAAACTTTAAAAACCTGAAAAAGGAAATTAAAGCAGAACTTAGGAAGTGGAAAAACCTCCCATGCTCCTGGATTGGAAGGATCATCATGAAAATGTTAATACTTCCAAAGACTATCTACAAATTCATTGCAGTACCTATCAATATTCCAACCTCATTCTTCAATGAAATAAAGGAAGCAATCCAAAAATTCATATGGAACAATAAAAGACCCCGATTAGCAAAAAACGATCCTTAACAGAAACAACAGTGCTGGATGAATATCAATAGCAAATTTCAAAATCTACTACAAAGCCATAGTAATCAAAACAGCTTAGTACTATCACAAGAACAGACCTGAGGACCAGTGGAATACAACTGAAAACCCAGAAATGAACCCACAGAACTATAGTCACCTAATATTCAATAAAAATTGGTTAATCACCTATAGAAAACTAATGCTAGATCCTTATATATCACCCTGAACCAGAATCAACTCCAAAAGGGTCAAGACATCAGAGTCAAAGTAGACACCCTGAAAACATTACATGAAAGAATAGGAAAAACACTAGGTCTCCTTGGCATAGGCAGAAATTTTCTTAATGGAGACTCAGAAACATAACAAATCAAAGCAAAGTTGGAAAATGGGATTGCATGAAGCTGCAGAGCTTCTGCATGGTAAAGGACATAGCTAGTAAGATCAATAGAAACCCATGTATTAGGAGAAGATCTTTACAAGCCATTAAGTGGACAAGGGTCTCATATCTACAATACACTTAGAACTCAAAAAAAAAAAAAACAAATGTGCTAACAACAAATCCTCAGAGAAACAATTTCTGCATCAACAAGTGGGCTAAAGACATAGAGACTTTTCTGAAGAGGAAATACGAATGGACAATAGACACATGAAGAAATGCTAAATCTCTCTAGCCATAAAAGAAATTCAGATCAAGACACCATTGGGATTCCACCTCACCCCAGTTAGAATGGCTATAATCAAGAATTCTAATAACAACAGATACTGGAGGGGATGTGGACAGAAGGGAACCTTACTGCATTGTTGGTTGGAGCATAAACTTGTTCAACCACTTTGGAAAGCAGAATGGAGGCTTCTCAAAAGACTTCACATAGAGCTCCCCTATGACTCAGCAATTCTGCTTTTGGGCATTTACCCAAACAAGGCCATACTAAAGCTACCAGCACAACTATGTTTATTGCAGCATTATTTACCATAGATAAGATATGGAACCAATCCAGATGCCCATCAGTAGATGAATGGATCAAGAAAATGTGACAGATAGCTAGCTAGCTAGCTAGCTAGATAGATAGATATAAAATGGAATTCTATGCCTCCATCATCAGAAAGAATGACATTGCCCCATTTGTTAGGAAATGGAGAGACTTGGAAAAAATTAAGTGAACTAAGCCAGGTCCAAAGAAACATAGGTCCCATTGTTTCCTTTATTTGCAACAACTAGTACATTTGTAGGACAAGCAGAAATGCCCAAAAGCTATGTATATATGAGCATATAAGTTGATGCTAAGTGAATTGAATTCCAAGATACGGACACAAATATCTTTTTTCTTTCTTGCTATTGTTTCTAATGTATTTATAATGTACTGTGTAAATTTTTTGTTTCTTTATATTTTCTCCCCCACGTATAACTCCAGTTTTCACTGTATTTGTTGTCGGTGCCTTGCATCTTGTATATACTTTTCTCCTATTCAGGGAATAGAAGGGAAAAAATGCTTAAATCACCCCTCTGTAATGCTGTAATCCCTCTGTACAGCATTTTTACAATAAAAAACATACAAAAATCCCAATAATTATCTAAATAAACTCCAGGAAATGGAAACAAAAGATTTTTTTCCTGGTTGCTGTTCTTGAATTCTTTTTGTCTCATTTGTTTTCACGAATTTCTAGATTGCTGGTCTACCCTATAATTTTAGATTTTTTAATTTTTAAAATTTTTAAAATTTTTTTAATTCTTTTAAATTTAATTGTCAATATGAAGTTATATATTAAGTTACATATGTAAGGTAGTAAGTAAATTTCTTTTTTTGGGGGGTGGGTCCGGTTGTGGGTCCTGAACTCTGGGCCTGGGCACTGTCCCTCAGCTCTTCAGCTCAAGGCTAGTGCTCTACCACTTGAGCCGCAACGCCACTCCTGGCTTTTTTCTTTTTGTTTATGTGGTGCTGAGGAATCGACCCAGGGCCTCATGCATGCAAGGCAAGCGCTCTACCACTGAGCCACCTTCCCAGCCCCGTAAGTAAATTTCTTGTAGAACATTCTTACCCCTCCTTCATTTGATTCTCACTTTCTCTCCCATCCCCCCAAATTGTGAAGTTCATTTCAAGATATTTTCTTGTGAGTATCGCTGTTTCATAATTACCTAAGCCAATTCCTTTGGCATGTCACACCCACTTTCTCGTTTTTCAACTTTTTAAATTTTTTTTCTTAAGAATCATGAGTAATATAGATTTTACTACCAAAAATGATTTCAAAGGAAAAGACATATGAAGACGAGATTTGTGTTTAGATCTAGAATTTTTGAAAATAATTTTTTACTCAGATTAGAATTAAAGATACTTATAATCCAGTAGCAAAAAGGGAATGTATAGTTCCTTTCTTTGGCATGAAGTGGTTATGAAAATTCACCAAATACACCACCAGATAATTCTAAGAGGAACAGATCTAATAACTATAAGTGATAGTACATTTTTGTCATGCCAAATGTCTAATGAGCCATGTGCTGATGTCTCACACTTGCAATTCTTGCTACTCAGATTGTGGTTCAAAGCCAATCTGGAAAGGAAAGTGTATGAGACTCTTAACTCCAACTAACCACTAGAAAACTCCCAGTGTATCTGTGGTTCAAAGTGGTACAATGCGTCTTGAGCAAACAAGTTGAGGGACAGCACTCAGGCTCTGAGTTTCATTCCCCATACCAACAATGAAAACAACAAATTTCCAATGAGAAGTTCTACGGAAAGAAAATGATAGACTCAAGCACTTATACAAAACAAGAAAAATAATTGAAAATGGTAACTGGAGTCCCATACAGTGAGTGGTGGAGATTGATCAATCCACAGAACAGTACCCATAATAATATGTTTAGCAGAGACCTAGGGCATTGATGACTGACTGTGATATTTCTAAAAAGAAAATGGATACTAAATGAGTTCTTTTTTCAGTGTTTGTGTGTGTATATATTCTCAATCAAGTTAGCAAAAGTCCAACTTGTATATTATAAGTATATAAGTATGAGGTCATGGACTCTCAATCAATTCCTAGAATGGAATAATTTTACAGAGTTTGATCCACTTGAATGAAGAAAGCCAAAGTGCCCTTGAGAACTCTGCTATACTGTGAAAGGTACATATATATATATATATATATATATATATATATATATATATATATATATATATATATACCTTTTTATATATATGTATATATAATATATATGATTAACATGTGTCCTAGTATTTTCCCAATGCAATGATCTTTTATCATATTGACTCTATATTGGGAAAAGAAACATTCTGTGATTATTGGATACTGCCTAGGATACTAAATTGATTTTAGAGACTTAAACTATTACTCAGTTCAATGGTCAGAGTACAAGTTTATGAAGATTTAGTAGCTAGGGTAGTTTTGGATCAGAAGCGTCCAATAGTACAGCTGGTAAGTCTCTAAAACCTTCCATAGTTATTTCCTCAGTTTTGAAAAGCATAATCACAATAAATGTATGAATAAAACGGTGGGAAAACCAACATTGAATTTCTAATCTGGGGGCGGGGGATTGCTATGTTAAAAAAGGTCATATGGAAAGCACTACAGTTACCTTTACCTAGGGAAATACATGAGTAAAAACAAGTACATTTCAGGTGGCACTGTAGAGATGGTGCCACTAAGGAGAACTTAAATGGCTCAGGGGTGGTGATTGGTACATATCAATTTTACCTCTGCAGGCAGCAAGTATATCCTGGAAATGAGATTTTGTTATTAAAGTTTAGGTAGGAAATGCCTAATTGGAACTACGATACTAGATACAGTTGCATTTTGTAAGAAAATTTATCCATCCTAGAACTTGATATAAGCCATCTTATGCTTGTTCCCATGATGTTTTTTGTTTTTTCTTTTCTTTTTTTTTTGGGAAAGATTATCATATGAAGTTTGCCTTTTGGCTAGAAATACTAGAAATAAAACTCACTCTCCTAAATATTGAATATATCAACATTCTAATCCATGAAAAAATTTAGTCCAAATGACGTTAGTAATATTTCTCAACCACTAAGCATCACACTGGTCTTAATAAAATGCTGATTGGATCTAGTGAACATGAAATGACTAGATGTTTGCACTTCAAGATATGGGAAATAAACCAGGCAATGATTCAGGAGCCTTCAACCTTAGTGAAATCCCTGGTGTTTCAATGGCACAAGACACATTGGCCTAAGGAAAAGAAAAACAAAACAAAATATTTTTTTTATAGAGTACCTCTTACAACCGAAGGACCTTGCCTCCAAAGAACTATAAATAAACTGCCAATAGCAAGAAAATGGCAAAAGTAAATTATATTAATCTTTCTGTAACCCTTTGGACTTGGGCTCAGGTGTCAGTGACTGAGATCAAGAGGATGACAGTTTGAAGTCAGCTCAGGAAACAAAGCTCAAGCAGACTCCTTTCTTAACCAACAGCTTGGTGCGGTGGCACAGACCTGTTTTGGAGAGTTCTGGTGATAACTGGAAAAAAAAAAGAGGCATATGATTAATGGGGAAGTGAGACTATATGAAAAATAATCAGCACACTAAAAAGGAGTTGGAGACATGGTTTAATTATGGAACACTTGCCAAGAAAATGTAATTCTTTGCGTTCAAACACCCGTAATGCCAAAACAGAACTGGGGAATATGGCTCTCATTGTGTGAACTACTCTGACCAGTTTATTAAATGACATGAAAGACTGCTCATTTTTCATGAAGTCCACAAAAAGAAAAAAAATGCATGACAATTACTATTTGTTGGGAGAGGGGAGATGTCATTTATGATGAAGGATCTTTTTTTGGGGGAGTTCCGGTTGTGGGGCCTCAACTCTGGGCCTGGGCGCTGTCCCTCAGCTCTTCAGCTCAAGGCTAGCACTCTACCACTTGAGCCACAGCGGCACATCCGGCTTTTCTTTTTCTGCTTATGTGGTGCTGAGGAATCAAACCCAGAGCCTCATGCATACAAGGCAAGCACTCTACCACTGAACCACCTTTCCAGCCCTGATGAAGGATCTTGCATATTTAATGTTTGTTGCAGCTTCAGGAGTAAACATGGATCTGGCTGGCAGCCTTCACAGATTTTTGCTGGTGAAGAATACTAGGAATTTAGGGTGAAGGAGCAAGACCCCTGTTTGAAATAGCTTTTGGCTTATTTCTGGTCCTCTGTAGTTATGAAAGCCTTGTGATTCACTAAGTTAACCATCACAAAATGTTGTTTTCTCACCCACTTCTCCATAAAATAGAAGTAGTAAATGTGCAATTGAGTTCAATAGACTCTCAAACACACATAGATGCATGAATATACTGCATCTAAATACACTGCCTGTATACACTGACCTTAACTTCCTCTTCCATCACATATCTCTGATCCAGTATTTGTGACTTTATAGGGTATTCCTCACAATTACTTGAAAGAAGATAGAATATGGACCTAGTTAATGGGTGTGTTTATATGTGAGGCAGTTTGTATCCTAAAGTGGGCAGTTGAAGATTTTGGTGCAGCATTTCTGGTATAGTGCTGATAGATAGTGTGAAGAGAATTTTCTGCAATAGACAGAACTTCAGATAATACACACAATTGTTAATTTAGCTGTGAAGGAGAAATGGCCATAGAACATGTAGAAAACTGATGATAATGTGTCCTGTAACTGCTCATCAATTTAATACTTTAAAATTGAAAAGTTTGGAACAACCCATTTGTGGGTTGTCTCTTCCATCAGCCATTCATATTATTCCAAATGGGTTAAAAATAATATGAATTGGAATATCTAGGGTGGTTGCTAAGTGATTTATAGAGAAAAAGAAGTATTTAAATGGGAACATGATTATTGCAGTGGAAAGCATCTTCTACAAATGAATAAATAAATTCAAACAATTAAAATAAATTATGTAGCATGTACAAAATATACCAGAAGACAGATGTAACTCATTCCCAGTCAACAATTACTTTAAATGTAATGTGGATTAAACTCTTCAGTTAGGTCTAAAATGAATTAAATACTAGGAATCAGATGTAGTCTAAAGGGGATTCAATTTAAATAAAACACCAATTGGTAGAAAAGAATAAAAATATAATTTACACAGATATAATCAACATAGAAATCAACAACTATTACCATCTTAGGTAATGGAGTTAATACAAATACTTTATAAGAAACAAACACTAACACTATATAAGTCATGTTAATAGACATGGAAATAGAGATTTAGTTCAAATACCTAAGGCTACAAAAATGACAATGTACATAATTAAATTGGTAGGAGGAATAAAATTTGGAGGAGGAAGAAGAAAGAAGGAAGGGATTGAGGGGGAGGTGAGGGAGAGGGTAAAAGGGAGGAGGAGAAGGGAAGAGAGGGGAAGAGAAAGGATGAGAGACAAAAACAAAACTTCAGGAACAGAACAAAAAAATAAAAAAAAAAAGGAAAGGAAAGAGCACCAAACTACTGCACTTAAATCCAACCGACCAATGAGAATGAAACCAATAAGGAGAGATACCGAGTTTTAAAATGCAGGAATGCCTAGCTGAAAAGAGAAGAAGGACAATGGGTAAAAATATATTACTGGAAGTGTACTTGAAAACAGAAAAAAGAAATAGAACTGCGGACTGTTTCTTACTCTTTTAGAATTTTCCAATGTTTCTAACACAAACTAGGTGGGCGGGTACCGAGAGCAGTAACCTGCCATGCAGGTGCTATGCTTCCCAGTAGTTCGGTAGAGCCCAGCTTCTGTAATATCATCAACAGCATCATTCTGAGTGCTCTAAAAATAAAGCTCATGCCTTATCAAGTACACATTCTCAAGGGAAAGATTCCCCACTATAAATAAATTATATACCACTTCAAAAATACAAGGTAGCAGATACTGTAGCAGAGAGTGGAAAAAGCACTGGGTCTCTGTGAAAGGGAAAAAAAATAGAAGAAGTATAGAATTTGTTTGTGAATACAGAGTTGGCTACCTCAATGCAATTTACTCTGAATGGTGAATTGAGAAAATAAACTGCCACCTGACATAATTCACACTCAGCTTAGCACTGCAGTATCCAGAATAAATAACTCAAAAGTCTGCAAATGTAGACATTTTCAAGATCCAGATTTGAAAATACAGGTCAACTAGCAAAGATGTAGTATGCAATGATTCATTTCTAAAATTTTTAGAAATTGTAAACACCAAATAGCAAGAGATGGTCCTGGAGTAATTTTAAAGTAGTTGAACATGATCATGTGAACTCCCACACTTAAAATATAAATGACAGACTGCTCCAAAAAAGGTTAAGTTTCTCACACGAGGGTCTCTGATAAATTTCTATAGATTCATAAAGCTAAATGTAATGTTTTCTACATATTCGTAATTGCTTTGTCACTTTAGCCATTTCTCTGAGTCTTTGCCAAGGGACTATTGTTTTGAATTGCTCTCTGTGATTTTTCAAAATATTGCTTGTTAGAGACAAGTGGTCTACTAATTATTTCCTGAGTTTACCAAATATTAAGTTTTATGATTCTTTAGTCATTTTAATTGTTCTATATATTCTTACATCTGGGGTTTTTATTTTTGAACTTCGGTTCAAAAGCTGCCTCATTCTATTGATGATGCAGATTAGACGAATTGTCAAAACAAATCTGATTGAAGATTTAAATCTTTACAATTCATGTGAAATTTAAATTATTGTATAAGTAAGTGAAGATAGGATGTTCTCCCTCACATTACAAAAATGAGGATTATGCTCAATTCTACAATCTGCATCTATTTGGATTCTTGCCTGCATGCAGTAGAAATTATTGCTGCTAATCCTAAGAAAGGTTTAAGGTTTAGTTGGAGGTATCAGAGCTGTTAGAAATCATGATAGTGGGAATCTGGAATACGGCAAAATATGGACAGAAATTAAGAAAATAATAATTGGATAATTTTCAAAATATTTTTCTTTTACTTTTAGCAGTACTGGTAATTGAACTCAGAGACTCATGTTTGTGCCTTACCATCCCCCCACACACATACACATCCTTTGCTTTTTCATTCAGTTTCTCACATAAGGTTTTATGCTTTTACCTATGCAGGTTCTCACCATGATGCTTCTACTCCCATCTCCCAGGTAACTGAAATTACAGGCATGCACTCTCATATTGGACACAATTGTGTTTTAACAAAAAGTTTAGCAAGAGTGTCACAAATGGAAATGGCTAGTGTGACCTATAACTGCACTTGATTATACATTGTTAAATCACATAGATGCTTAATTTTTTATTTCTGTCACCTAGTTTAGACTTGATCTTACACTTTCCTGAAGTACTAAACTGTCTATACATAAACTCAGACTTTAGGTAATTAAGAGTGTCAAAAGCATTCTCATGGAAGTGGATAGGAACATGACATAAATGTATTAAAGAATTACGTTTAACATAATTATGTCTAAGCAGAGAATGTTGAAGAACATTTTCTGGTATGTAGGGAGCAATAACTTTGAATTAAACAACAAAGAATGATGGAACAGCTAGTTATAGGATTATACCAGTGCACTCAGAGCTCTTCAGCAAACATTTCCTATCAAATAAACAAGCACCAAGTTTGATAGAAGTGACTAGGCCTCTTGATAGTTTCTGGTAGCAAGCTGCCTACAGAGGAATGAGACTTTGTTTAAAAATGGATGAAAGCCTTGAAAACTCTAACAGCTAGAATCTCGTTGTACTATAATCTGATGAGATAGGCTATTTTCTCTCGAAAATGCTTCTAATTTCCTTCTTGCTCAATTTCACTAGTTGTGACAGAAAGATCATAAAGCTTCCATTATAATAATGTACTCTGCTATTTCTCATGGCCCTTCTATCGAATTCTCACATGTATGTGTTGTTATTATGTATTTTGACAAATACAATGATTTATATTGCCTCCTTGAAATATTGGCAGCTTTATCCTCACATTACTTTTTATATTTGTTTTATTTTAAGACATCCTTTTCCAGGTAAGTTTTGTGAGAACTCTATATTATTTTGTTCATTAAGTTTTTATTACTAAACTATATATATGCATATGTTTAAAATGCTAGAGTAAGATTCTGAATTTCACATACATTGCATATCTAAAGTGGAATAAGAATGTAAGTATGATCTTACACAATAAAGGGAACGGAAAATAACAATAACATAAATTTGTCTTTCAAATTCACAAAACTTGGACAAGGAATGTGGTTTAGTGGTAGAGTGCTTGTCTAGAATGCATGAGGTCCTGGGTTCAATTCCTTAGTACCACATAAATACACAAAAATATAAAGTTTAAAAAATTCATAAACTTTTACCATTATATTATGTCATTCTGTCCTCACAATGACCTTGGGAGGCTGGAGCATTTATTATCTTGATTTTATAGAGGTCCAGAATTTTGTCTCTCAACAATCACAGCAAGTTGCAGGCCAAGACAAACATTTCAATCAACAGATTCTACATCATGCTAGAAAAAGTCAATGTAAGTTAGGCAATATTTATTGCACATTTACACATGGTAATGATGAGCAGATAAAGTGTGAACTTTATAGACACTTTGAAAGTATCTAGGTCCTGACATTAGGTGAGGACATATGAGATGTTTGGTACACCACTATTCAAGATTTGTCACATTTTTAAAGATTTTTCAGTATGGTTTTGCCCACAAGATATATAATTTCCCTTGTTTACAGTTACCATATCTGTAAAGTCATGCTCTAATCCATATACATTGAAAAAAATCAATGACTACTTTATGACTTCCCTTTGGAATAGAATCATTTAACAGTAAAGCTGCATTTCAATAACCCAGAGAATACATTCACTATTCTTAAGGACAGAGTAATCAAAGATTCAGAATAAAATGTGAGGGTTGTCAAAATTCCTCACTGTTTCCATTCTATGCCAGAGATCTTGACATCCAGATATTAGACATATATATCCTCAGATATCAAAGATTTCACTAATATGGAAATATTTTTCAGTATATGATAGTACAAATCAGCATTGAGATTTGCATACAAGAGGCTAGAATTCAACCTATGTATTATGGAGTTTTAACTAGGCAGGTTTAATTAAGATCATCCGCTAAATTCCCAGTGATGCTAAAGAATATAATGTCAAGAATTCTAAAAGGCAGATATTTTCCTGCTGTCCTAAGAACTAATCTTTAAAAAAAAAAAGTGTGTAATAGGTCCATGAGACATACAAGTCATTATGTCGAAAACGAACTTTACAACTTTGGTGGGGGGGGGGGAGGAGTGTTGGGGGGGCGGGGGAAGAATGGGATGGGAAGGGGAAACAAAGGAGGAGGCTACAATGCTTGATAAGAAATGTACTCATTATCTTGCCCATGTAATTGTAACCCCTCTGTACAGTATTTTCACAATAAAAAAAAGTCTGCAAACCTTAAAACCGTCACATTCCCTAATTTATGATTCCAAAATATTTCGTGCTCACAGGTGATGTATTCGCTCTTGAGCCCATATGAGTTTGATTGTGCATATCACACTGACACTGTTGTCACAGTGATGGATGGTTTCTTCACTCTGTTAAAATGAAAATGTTATTTTAAATCCTACTGTTATTTGTTAGCTTAATATGTAAATTTACCCACTACTGTTACATATATTTAGTTTTTACAGTTTCTCAGCATTGCTGATTTCTCTCACATTGATGACTACTCCTTGTCATCCCAGATGCTTCTTATTCTCTGTTCCTCCTTTGCAATTTGATCTTCTCAAGTGTTCTTCCCTGGACCCTTGATACACACAGGAACACAAATAACAACACACATAGTAACAAAAGCACACAATGACCTTTTGCTCTATAGTGAGAAATACAATGCTCGAAATAGGAAAATCCATACATATGGAAAGGAAAAGGAAATTATAAGCATTTTTCTTTATGAAGAAATGGAAGTATTCAGAAGCTAAACACTAGTATTGATACACAACAATGACAAAAATTGCCCCATTTAGATTCTTTATCTCTTCTAAAACATTTTACCCAAAACGACATCATTTCCACATATTTTTATGTGTGTCTATCTGCAACAATGTGCAATTACAAATTCGATATAGCTGGCCTTGTGTAGAGATCTCAATTTAAGAAATTATAGATTTTGTTTCTTTACAACGAACTTACATGAACTTTGTTTGGTTGATGCTGCTCTCACTGGCATTTTTTTCTCAACTATTTTGAAGCCATGCTTTTATTTATGCTCTCTGTGTTCAAAAGTGTTTTGTCCAAATGAAATTGAATCCCTTTGGAGAATCCCAAAGGAGATATTTAAAAGCTTGCAGATAGTAATGAAAATGCCATTTTGATTACTAAGTAGTATGTAACACCTTTGTGATTGTTATCATGTCTAAAAGATTGCCTTTGAAATTCAGGCAGAACACTGAGCCTAGACAACACCAAAGCCCTAGTGCATTATTCCCAGTTGTGCTAAATGCCAAAGGAGATCAATGAATTTTGTGATCTGAACGACCTCTCTGTAGTTTCTATGTTCAAGCAATTTGTTGTGACATTCAGTATTATTTATTCTCAGTTTATGGTAGACACAGTCTGATGTATATTCACTAAGGTTTCAGAGCAATGTAATTATTTTAACTATAATTAAGAATATCATTGACAACCATTATTAGATTTTTAAAAGAATCACATTTTTGACGGGAGGGCAAGTATAGAAACACGGTTGGCTTTACTTTGCTTTCTATAACACAAGCTTTATTTTCTTATGCTTAAATCCTATTTTAATCATCGGTGATCATTTTGCTTTATTATTAACTCCTTTGTGAAATTTTAGAAGCATCCTGCCCCTTGGAACTGGAAAATGGAAATTTGATCATTCAACAGAAGCTTATTGAGCTTTTTTGATTTGCTAGGCAGAGAAGAGTTGTCTTGAAGAAGCTTATGGTCTAGTGAAGCATACAATTAGGTAACAGGTGCCTAACTGTAGAGTTAGTAGAGCATACAATTAGGTAATAGGTACATTGCTATACAGTGTAGTAAGTACTTGATAGTGATAAGCAAGGTGTCAGTGAGCAGTTATAAGAAGAGACAGTCAAATAAATCTTTAAAGGCTGATGCCTGGAGAGGAAATGTTCTCTAAGTGGATTTTCTTTTTTTTTATTGTAAAGGTGTACAAAGGAGTTTCAGTTACATAAGTCAAGTATTGAGTACATTTTTTGAACAGTCTGTTAATATTATTTGTATTTCTTAAAATAAGCATATATTAAATTGTACTTGAGAAGAAATGTCATTGTAATATGTCTGCATAAACAAGTAATGCATTTTGGTCATATTCACCCTTCTATTACTCTTTTATATCTCTGCTCACCAGTTTTCTTTCCCCTTATACCTTCCTTTTAAACTCATGGAATTTTCGGGGGTTGGATTCATTTCTCTCAAGCTTCTCTAAATAACAGAAATATTTTATGGGACTGGATTATTTTATGTAAAATGATGTTCTCTAGTTCTAAGTAAATATGGAAAAGAGTTATCGAATTTGAACTATGAGCTCAGGAGGTAACAATGTGGGAAGAAAGCATATTGTCATCAAAAGAATTATAAATGAGCAAAGCATCAGGATGTGCGTGATTACATGAACAAGCACTAAGTTTGTAGACAGTACTAAGGGACATGGAGGAGAAATGGGGACTAGATTATCACATGATTTCTAGAGGGCCTTCTCTGAAGCATAGAAACAAACAAAAATAAGTTAAAAATGTATTCTCTTGCCACCTGCTGTCTTAGATCGTTGCTCTCTCCTGTCAGATTATCCTTAAACACACATTCTTCATGCTGTAACACTCTTACTGCTGTTACTAAAACTTGAAAATAGTGTTATCCATTGCTCATACCAGAGAAAAATTGATGGTTCCTGAATCATGCCCCCTTTACATGCACAGATTAAAAACATCACATCCTTCTTAAACTTTTATTGTATATATTTTCTTCCCCAGAATGCAATGGGTAATGAAGGTGCCTGACAATTGTAAATAATGTTATATAAACTTAATGTGTGTACTGGGTACCATATGAAGGCATTTTCTCTACATATGGCTTCAATCAATTTGACCTCTCCAACTCCATTGTTATTACAAATGCAGCTTAAGAAACTTACACATGCATCTAATTGCCTATTGGATATTTAAAACTTAACATTCTCGATTCTATATACAATTTTCTTTTTAAAAGTACCTAAACATATTATTGTTACTATTTTTACTTTTACATAATATTAATTAATTCACTTGGCCATTAATTATCTCCTGTTATTTTCTAGACAATTATTCTCCAGGTGCTGGACAGTAACAGTGAAAGCATATATGAAAATCACTACTCTCAACATGAATTTCCATGATTGAGACAGATATTGAGCATCTGGAAATACAATGGAAATGCATTCTCCTTTTCCATCAGCAGTCCTCTATGTATTGCTGGGGGCTGCATCTGCGTGGAGAAAAGTTTTCTTTGGCATGTTGCTCACATATTCCTATATTCTATGAATCTTATTGGATACAAGTGGAAGTTCTTTACATAATGATATGTGTCTTGATATGTGTCCAATATTCATGAGCAGAGAAAGTAACACTTCTTCCTTCTTCCAGGGAAGAAGGGCTAATTTAACCGAGATACTTTTAAAATTCCCCACCCCCCAACAGTTCCATCTCTTCAGTGTCGTACAGAAGCTGGAGAAATTTGGATAACTACAATGTTCAATCAAATTTCTCAGGACTTCCTCAGTTTGTGTCAAAGATCTTAGCCATGTCAATTTGAAAAGTGACTGTGCTCTTCACACTGTAAAGAATAAGTTGTAGCTGAGAGGAAGTGTGTTGTCTTAGATCAGGGGTGCAAGTGCTATAAAAGGGCTTGTAAAGTTATTGCTATTCAAAAGCCTAACCATTGAGAAATAAGTAGTTAAGAAAACATTTCTGACATCTCCTTCTACCTTTCTCAAAATGCTTATCACTGTTAGTGGTAGAATGTGGCAAAAAAGATAAAAGGGAGAACAAATGCCAACCTATTTTTCTCACATGAAATAAAAATAGCAGGCAAAACCTTTAAATCCATGTAAATATTATACAGGGCCAGTCTTCAAACCCTAATTTACCCTCACATACAGTAATACAGCTAATGATTATGACTTTATTAATTTTTCACCTCATAAAAAAACAGAAAACACCATTCATTCCTCTTTTATATTTAAAGAAATGCCAAAAGAAAAATTTGAAGTTATATTTATTGTCAATATTATTTGCTGATTATGCAGTTGCCGCTGCGCTCTTGTATTTATTAAATTTGTAATTTGATTAAAACTAAAAGAAAAGTGTTCTCCCTTCACGATTTGAGGCATGAGCAGTTACATGTGACCTGTGAGTTCTGTAATGAAAAATGCTGTTATTTAATGCCTCTAGCACGGAAGAAAATTACCTTGTATGGCTAGGTTCACTGCTTCAATAGGTGTTACTTTAAGTGCCTAAACTTTGCCATTGCTCATGAGAGATAAATGAGATATCAAAAATGATTTTAATTATCTGCAGCATTTACTAAAACACAGATAGTATACTCTGCTAACTGTGTCTGTATTTCTAAAAGCTTTGCAAATACGAGTGTCTTTTATATATAATACTTGATATAAGCAAAGGTATTTACAATTATCTTCTATTATTTACTCAAAACAAAACATGCATGAACTTGCATACACATATATACCTATATGTGTGTTTAAATTATACATATACTGTTATGTATAATAAATATATTTACTTCTTTAAAGCAAGTTATCTTAAATATCATTACTAAATATAGAAAATATAATCTAAATATGAATTTAGATATGGCTTTTGTGCATAAATCCACATTTCTATAATTGCTTGTCTCTCTGCAGCTGTTGCTTTTCAAATGTATCAGGGTTCACACAGAAAAATAGAAGCAAACCAAATAGAAAATAGAGTTCTAAGATTTTTTGTTTTTCTTTTCTTTTTATAGTTCAGATCTCTCATTGCATTTAAAAACTATGTCACATGCAGACATTTTCAAGATCTAAATTGAGTATATAAGCAACTAATTATGAAGGAATTTAATGAGTTTGCATGAAATTGTTCAAACCAGTAGGTTACACATACTTTGCATTCTAAAAGTATCTAAATATAGTTTTCAATAATGGATAATACACTGCATTGGTCACTTAATCTCTTGTAAGAATAGATGATGTTCAGCTCTAAAAAACAGAGTCACATTATACCATAGAGGTATACAAATAAATAATCATGTTTAATATTTTCAAATATTGCCTTTATTTAGTAGAGGGATTGCCATTAGACTCCAACAATTATATAGAGTAGTTTATTTTCCCTCTTATTACTTTTTACTTTTGCCACATTATATTTATGATTGAGTTTTCTTAGATTAAGACTTACAAAAAATAAAATATCTATCCATTTATGTAGAAACATTTGGCTACTCTTCACCTCGGAGTTTTGTTACTAATTAATCTTTGGAATGTCTGTTCCTGATATAATCTGAGCCACTGTGCAGATTCTTTATTTCCCCCACTGGCCAAAATCAAACACACCCATGGGTCCACTTATTGTACAATCTGAGGATCTTCTAAATATCTCTAAAGAATGTCTCACATTCTGCCTTTAGGAAATATATTTTTCAAATTCACTTCAGGGCGGAAGAGTTTATGAACTCTCTCCAACAAAACTAGGTTGCTGCGAGCAAGTACAGTTTGAAGAGCAGACTAGAGGGATTATTCTAAAACATGGGATATTGCCTTAGGAGGACATGTCAGAAATGATCATAAAGCAGGCAGCCCTGAGCGGTAAGAGAATAAATTGTAAAGAAAGTAGAGGAAAAGAAAAGTAGGACAAAATAAAATATGAAATTCATGTTTCCTAATGAGTAGAATACCTAACTTTAGGTTTTATTCCTATTTTAAATCAAATTCTACTTTCATTATTTCAAATTGCACTTAAATACATTATATACAGGCAACAAATTCAGATTTCTCTCTTTGAGCTCATAACTTTTATAAACAAATATGTTAATTAAAGATATTAACTTAAATAATTCTTCATGAAATTTTACTTGTAATGGGATTCTTCTAGATTCAGAATTTCCTCATTCATCCAGTATCATTAATCTATTATTTGTTCACCTCTGTATAACTTTCTTTTTGGTCAGTCGTGGGGCTTGAACTCTGGGCCTGGGTGCTGTCCCTGAGCTCTTCAGCTCAAGGTAAGCACTCTACCACTTGAGCCACAGCACCACTTCTGGTTTTCTGGTAGTTAATTGGAGATAAGAGTCTCACTGATTTTCCTTCCCAGTCTGGCTTTGAGCTGAAATCCTCAGGTTTCAGCCTCTTGAGTAGCTAGGATTACAGTTGTGAGCCACCAGTGCTCAGCCACTTCTGAGTAGCATTTCTTTTCATATATATATTGAAAATACTATACAGAGGGGTTACAATTACATGAGCAAGATAGTGAGTATATTTCTTATCAAGCATTGTTGCCTCCTCCTTTGTTTCACCTACAATACCTTCCTGCCCCCTCCAAAGTTGTAAATGTATCATTTCTACAGACTTTTATTTCAACAACAGATATTCAGTAATGTGTTTCAGTAATATTGCTTTTGTTTCATCTTTTATTCTAAACTGTTCCTGTTCTAGATCTGTGTTCAAAATATGTAAGATATTTTTCAAAGTGCTTCCAAAAATAAAATTACTCTTTTATTTTTATTTATTGAATGACTCTTTAGCATGTGGAATACATTAATGTAAACAACTTTGCATAGTTTTTGACCTCTAATATCTCAAATTAAATTTGATTCATGTCAAATGAAAGATCCTAAATAATTTTGCTTTTGACTGACAATTGTGATTTCCTAGGAAGTAGTTTCCCTGTCTACAGAACAATATGATTAATTTCATATTTTCTGTTTAAAATGGTCACAGCCAGCTCATTGTCCAACTAGTCTACAGCCAATTGGAAAACCTAGCCATACTATATTTTTTCTTTATATTCATCTCTATGATTTTAGATGCAAATAATATGAACTTCTGTCAGCTTTAATTGAAAAATGAGGGGAGTAGTTTCTTGTACATAATAAGAAATACCAAGGTAGATGTTTTCAAACTTCTGAATTGAGTTTCAAAGCCTGAGTGTGTTTTTCTCCTCTGTCAGCAGCCTTGCTGTCACAATGACCTAAAACTGGCTACTGTGGTAAATATATTTTAGAAATAGAGAGAACAATCTTCTATACTGTCTGACTTCTAATCCACAAGGAAAAGGTCTTTGGTAGTTTTTCAGTAATGAATTGTGCTACTTCTCTAATCATAAACAGATATGTGAACAGAGAAATATCATTGTCATTACATCTAAAGAATTTCACCTATTGGACTAAACTCTGCTTTTTAGGAAGGTCATAGATACACGGATGAGGGTTGATTCTTTAGAAATTAAATGGAGCAGATCTGTGGTTTGGCTACAGTGGAGATTGAGCTAAAGGACCTATTTGGTGATGTTCTGGGCGTCACCAGGTCATACACACTCTGATCTGTTCCATCTCCTCCATCTGGCAGGTGTTAATAAACCATTTGCTTCATACTCACAATGTACGCAGAGAGTCTATTTGCTCTAGTTTGAAATTATAGGAAAAAAATCTGTTCATTCTGTCGAAATAAGCCTATTTTTTCACATAACAGACCTTTTTAAAAATAATTTCTAGTTTTAAAATATCTTCTCTGTCTTTCTCACAGCTGTAGAGAAAATAAAAAGATAGCCTTACTTAATTTGAAAAGATATAACTCAAACCACTGATAATTTCTTAGTCCACTTTGATTTTACAGAGCTAAAATCCTTAATACCTCCTCATTTGTGAGAAATTTGGGATTCAAGGAACACAGTAATGTATTCTTTATTTCCATATTAAAATAGATTCCTGTTTTGTTATCTGTACAAAAGAGTATCTGAGGAACAGATGTCCTTGCTAAACAATAAATGCTGATGCAATTCTTTTGATATAACTAGTAAAACTTATATCTGAAATTTGTTAACATTATAATTAGTACTTGTAAACATAAGATCCAAAACCTGGGTGCATATTTTTGTTACCAAATCCTATGATCCTTATAACATTATAAAAGAATCCACTCGCTGATAATATTTACAGATATTCTTTTCAGTCAAATTTAAAGAATACTGAAATAGTAAGCTCTAAACAGTCACTTGATTGAACACAAAATAATTTTTGTAGTATTAATCATATAGCTAGGGATGAAAAGCCTCAATGAACTAGGTGTAGGAGGTTAGCAGTGTCATGTAGAAACAAGTATGAGGGCTTCTCTTAGTTCTTAAGTTTGTATAATAGTAATAAAAATAAAAAATGTACTTTCTTGAATTTTCAGTACTTGCATGTGCTTATCACAGGATTCCAAATGTGGCAGTCAAAAAATGAGTTGCAACAACTTGGCTCTGTTTTCTTGGGTTTTCCTTAATTAACTGGGAAAAAATTGGGTTGGAAGTTGAGGTTCAGTGAAGATCTAAAAGATATCCTCATTGTAGTAGTTTATTTTCCCTAAGGGTGGCACTCTGAACTGAGGAAAGGAAACCTGAGAAAAGTCAATGTTAGTCCCTCTGGACTGGGAGCAGGTAAAACTGGAAAATTGGAGAGTGCAAAGGATAAGATCCTCCAATGCATTTTCAGGTAGCAAAGTATTCCTAAACCTAGAATTTGCAGTGTAGACTAGAACATGGAGAACATCATAGGCTTAACTCCTTCTCCATAGGATATCAGTTGCTGCTGAATTGGAAGTAGACAAAGTCATATGGTTTCCTAGCTTATGGATTAGTAGCAGCAGAGGAACAAATGGAAATGTTTTTGTTTGTTTTTAGAATTTAGGATTTTATAATTTGTTTTTATAATTTGTTTATTCATAGCTCTATCTAGTAAATGTATACACACACACACACACACACATATATATATATATATATTACTTTTTGAACAGTGTCACTCTGTCCCTCATTTTCTCCCAATATTTCCCTTCCCAACCACCAAACTCCAAGTTGCATAGAGCATTTCAACATAGTGTCTAGTGATATCACTGCTTGCTGAATTGGTTCACCCTTTGTCCCACTGTTTCTGTGATTACAGTCAATGCAAATCAATGGAAAACCTATTTGGGTAGAACTTTTTATGAGTGAATTCTTTAGGATCTTAGGTTTAGCTCAGTAGACCAGAAAAAATTATTTCTTAAATGCCTAGAGAAAATAAAAACATTTAAAATATTTCAATATTTAATTACTAAGAGAATCAATAGTGAAAAAGGACATGTTACCACTAGATAAAATAGTGTGAATGCAATAAACTCATTTTTCCTATTCTACCTTGTTTCTCATCTCTCTTTGTGGTTCCTTTTCTAGCAAGCCTCAATCTTAGCTATCAGATAAAAAGACATTGTATAACCATCTCTAATAATCATTTAAGATTAAATTTCTTTGAAGCACTTTTTTACATAGACATTAGAAATACAAATAGCTACTAAAATATACATTAATAAGGGAAATATACATTGAGGTATAAGTAATATATGCGCATTTTTGTGATATATCTACATATAAGTGAACATATAGATGTATTTCCCTGATGGAACTGTAATACAGGAAATGATAAAACAATTCACATCAACAATTAAATAACATAATATGGTTATAGGGAAAAGGTTGAAAAGTTTTCTGCTTAGAATTTTGGATACTTACAATATTTCTTGTTGCACTTCCTAAATTTTCTTTGTTATATTTTTACATATCGTGTGTGTGTGTGTGTGTGTGTGTATGTGCTATTCCTAGAGCTTGAATTCAGTACCTGGGCCTCATCACTGATCTTTTTTTGCTCAAGGTTAGTTCTGTACTACTTGAGCCACAGTTCCACTCCCAGCGTTTTTGGTATTTAATTTGAAATAAAGAGTATCACAAATCTTAGATCTATGGATTACGGTTCAAAATTATCCCAAAGATTTGTGATTGGCTAGGATTACAGGTGTGAGCTAGTAACAATGCCCTGTTTCATTTCAATGCCTAACATTTGCATGTACTAACAGAACAATGTAAGTTTTTTTTTTTCTTTTTGTCTTTTTTGTCGGTCGTGGGGCTTGAACTCTGGGCTTGGGCATTATCCCTGCGCTCTTCAGATCAATGGGAGCACACTACCACTTGAGCCACAGCGCCACTTCCGGTTTTCTAGTGGTTAATTGGAGATAAGAGTCCCCTGGACTTTTCTGCCCAGGTTGGCAGTCTCAGCCTCCTCAGTAGCTAGGATTACAGGCATGATCCCCCACCACCTGGTAACAATGTAAGTTTTAATGTTTATAGTTATTGTGGAATTCTGACATGAAGATAAATAACTTTTCATCATTTCATGTGTTTACTATTACTTTGTGTTGATAACATTTAAAGATTCCATTTTTGTAATTTTCAAATATATAATTCATTATAACTTTATTAATTTTGTAGTGCCATACACACAAAGGCCAAAAGATATAAAGGGAAAAATACTGAAATTGCTTGTTGTCAGTCCTGTTTTTAGTTTCTTGTTTCTTCAAATTGCAACAGAAATTTCCACTCCTAGAAAAAAATGACTTTAGGAGTTACAGGTAATCCTATTAAGTTGATTCTGTGGAAATTATAAATAAAAATTAAGAAGAACCAAAATAAAAGTTAATATAACAAGCACATGAAAGATGCAAAGCTTCCTTTATATGTGTTTTCATATTTTATTTGTACTTGTATGTGTACTTTACCAGGCTGCTTTTTCTATCATTCTGGACTATAAGTTGCAAACATTATTCAGTTTATTCAAAGTTAATTCTTATCTCATTAAAGAATTGAATTCTAAAATACTTAAGGAAGAAAAAATTGATAAAAGAACAAGAAGGAAACTAAATTTCTTAAAAGTAAAGAATTCCCCACTATTTTCTGAACTCAAGTGCAGGAAGTACAACCCAATTAAGCCTTCTGTGGGCTAAGAAACAGGACATGGAAATCTCTCCAAGATCAACACTTCCATATTGTTAGTTCTTCTCTCTCTTTTCCATGGAATCAGATGTTTTCTTCTCCCTGAACAACTGTGTACATGTTTTTCACTCTCCTTTCTGTAGAACTGGCTTCCTTCTCTTCTAGCCAGGCCAACACAGCTCTGAAATGTATATTCTCTTAATTCAAGAAACAAATGAAGATTTCCAAGAATCACTGACATCCAATTTTAAGTTCTTGAAACTGTACTATAATTGAGTTAATAAAGATGCAGCACTTCAAAAAAGCTAGATATGCAAGAAAATCTATGAATATTGGTCCAGAAAATAACAAATTTAATGAAAACACTGTAATCATTAGATCAATATAGTGGCTCCACATACATATAACATGTTGGTCATACAATTTTTAAGAAACTGTGGTAGAAAATCTTCAGACAGTAAAATACTTAACTTCATGTCTTGTGTTACCTATACCTTATATTGAAATTCTGAAAAACATAGAAATTAATACAATAAATCTAAAGAGTTTCAAAAACCCAAAGTTGTGTTTGACACATATAAATATATATAGATCTAGATTCAAGTTCTTATATTTATAAGGAAAGAAGTAGCATGGAACCAAGTTAGTAAGGTAATTGAAGGTGCTTGAGAAGAGTCCTTGGTCCTCTCCTCTCTGCCCAAGATTGAGTAAACAAAACATGGAAGTCAGTTTAGAGTTATTGAAATATCAAGTCAAGCAGTGCAATCTGATTTCTCCTCCTAGAGAAGTAAGCAAGCCTCCCCTAAATTCCCAAGTCAAGAGAAGAGCAAAATAGAATTTGGATGATAGTATTTAGTACACAAAGAACAAAATGAAAAACAAAAGAGCTTGAGAAGCACAAGAATGGTCATACAAATGATACAATTTGAAAAATCAAAATTCAGTAATTTCCCAGGAATACTTCTTTCAAAACAATAAGTAATTAGCAAATTTTAAAATGAACTCCTTCTGGAAAATTTTAAAACTGAAAGAGAAGGTATTGTCTCTTTAAACGTTATTAAAGTATTTCTCCTAAAACCAGGAATGAGACAAAGATATCCACCCTTTCCAGTCTTCTTCAACATAGTATTGGAATTCCTAGCAAGAGTAATAAGGTAAGAGAAAATATACAGGGGATTCAAACTGGGAATTATTTCTTTTGGCAGAAAACAGGATTCTGTAATTAAAGAATCCCAAAATCCTCTCCATTACTAGCTAACATCAGTTACCAGCAATGATTCAGAACTTTGGCAAAGAAGCTTAATATAGGGGAGATGGGAAAGGATGGGAAGGGGAAACAAAGGAGGAGGCCACAATGCTTGATAAGAAATGTACTCATTACCTTGCCCATGTAATTGTAACCCCTCCGTATGGTATTTTCACAATAAAAATAAAAGAAGAAGAAGAAAAAGAAAAAAGTCAACCCACAAAGATAAATAGTTTTTCTGTATGCCAACTACGAGAAGATTGAGGCTGAAATAATAATAAAAAATCAACTTGATTTTCAATTTTCCCCCAAACATAATAAAATACCTAGCAATTAACTGAACCAAAGAGGCAAAGGACCTCATTAGTTAAAACTTTAAAGTTGGGCACTGGTGGCTCATGCCTGTAATCCTAGCTACTCAGGAGGCTGAGATCTGAGGATAGCAGTTCAAAGCCAGACCAGAGAGGAAAGTCCATGAGACTCTTATCTCCAATTAACCACTATAAAACCAGAAGGGGCACTGTGGTTCAGGTGGTAGAGCACTGGCTTTCAGCTGAAAAGTTCAGGGGCACTGACCAGGCCCAGAGTTCAAGACCCACAACCAAAAAATTAAATTAAAATAAAATAAAATAAAAATTTGAAAAGGGAAGTTGAAGAAGACTTAAGGAAACGTAAGGACCTTCTGTGTTCCATTGTGAAAATGGAAATTTACAAATTTAATGAAATAACCCTCAAAATGTCAACAGTATTCTTTAGAAATAAATATTTGCAAAGTTTGGCATAATAACAACAAAAATTAGCAAAAGCAATCCTTAGCAGGTAAAACAGTGTTGGGAGAGTCCTAATACTAACCTTCAAACTCTGTCATAGAGCTATAGTAATGACAAAAGCTTGGAAGCGCACAAATAGGCCCAAGTACCAATGGAACAGAATAGATTACCCAGATATGAACCTACAGAGCTATTGCCATCTAATATTTGATAAAGGAACAAAAAATATAGGCTGGGAGGAAGATAGCCTCTTCAACAGTTAGTGCTGGCAAAATTAGACATCCATGTGCAGAAAACTAAAGCTCATACATCACTTTGCACTAGCATCAATTCAAAATGGATCAAAAACCTCCATTTAAGGCCAGAAACTATGGAAGTTTTACAGGAAAAGGTAGAAGAAACACAAGGGTTTCTGGGCACAGGTCAGACATTCGACATGAAAATCCAGAAACACAACAAATCAAAGAAACAATTGATAAATGGGATAACATCAAACTTAAAAGTTTCTGCACAATGAAGAAAATAGCCAACAAGATAAATGGAAAGAACACAGAATGAGAGAAGATTTGTACCAGCTATCCATCAGATTAGGGCCTAATATCTAAAATACACTTAGAACTCAAAAATCTGAAACCTCAAAAAAAAACCCTCAAAGAAACAACAACTCAACAAGATCAACTAATAATAATAGATGTTGACAGAGATATGACCAAAAGGAATGTGACTACACTGTTGGTGGGAATGTGAACTTGTTTAGCCGCTCTGGAAAGCAGTATGGAGGGTTCCCAATAAACTAAAGCTAAAACTATCCTATGATACAGCACCTCCACTTCTGGATATTTATCTGATAGAGCACAAATAAGGATATATTAAAGCCACCACCACAATCATGTTTATTTGCAGCTTTAATTACCGTAGCCAAGATATAGAATCAGCCCAAATGCCCCTCAATGAATGAATGGATCAAAATGTGATATCTATCTATCTATCTATCTATCTATCTATCTATCTATCTATCTATCTATCTTACATAATGGGATTCTATTGATCCATCAGAAAGAATGACATGGAACGTAAGGAAATAGAAAGTCTTGGAGAAGATTATATTAAGTGAAATAAGCCAAACTCTGAGAAACACAGTTTGGATGGTTTCCCTGAGTGGGAACTGGAATGTGCCTACAAATCCAGAATTAAACACACTGAGTGGCACCCAAGCAGTTATAAATGAATCAACGATCACATAATAAAATCATAGAGAACACAATTGTATAATTCCTTAGAAAGACTAAGTCAAAGCCTAATAAAATGAGTACTAGGAAATGGGTACTTGCAAGAGGGGTAGGCAAAAGAAGAGGAGTAGAATGAATGGGGTAAATTAGTAGAATGCAGGCAAGAATCTATTGTATATGCCATGTAACTGAGAAAAATAAGAAAAAGAGTAGGTGGAAGGGCAGTAAAGATATTGAAGGGATCACACAAATCAATATGCATCATATACATAAATTACATAGTAATATGGCAACAGAATCTAAGGATTGGGGTGGAAGATTGTTAAGAAACTTGGCTTTTCATAAATGGCTCTGTTGAACAGCAACTCCTTTGTATGATTACTTAAAGAAAATAAAGTACACATTTAAGAAAAATCTTTGCTTCTTTAAAATTAGGAAGTAGGGGACTTTAAAGGATTTTAGGAAATGAAACAAGACCTGCAAGCTCATGCTGCTTTTATGGGCTCTCAAGTTCTATTTCTTTCCCTTTTTAAGCTGTATGCCTTTATTCCAGTTCATTTGATACTCCCTTCCTTCATTTTCTGTCCTTTTGGGCTTTAATAACAGATGATAAAGAACTGGATAGCTTTTTGAATAACAGGAATTCATTCCTCAAGTCTGGACACAGGAAAGTTCTAGACCAAGGCCCTGAAAGACTGTGTGTGTGGTGAGATTCATTTCCTTAAGAACATGTAATCTTTCCCCATGGTACAGGGGGCAAGGCAGCTCTCCGAGAATAATGACACTGTCCTCATCATTACAGATTTATCTCATGGCCCTAAACTTTCCCAAAGGCCTACTTTTTTTCTGGTAAATAGGGTTCAACATACAACTATTGAAGCAGTTGTTGGGGTTGGGGAATTATGGAGAGGGAAGCATTGAGATCACTAAAGCCTTCAAAACCATCTTGTAACATCTTCTGATCTGCTGCTGAAGCTTCACTGTGACTTCTTCCTCAGAAAAACATTTGCCATAAAATAGGAGCACAATTGAAGATGTCTTGACATTTTATGATCTTGAATTTTTCCCATCTGCAATACCCCCTTTCACAAGTAACCAGAAAGAAACATCAGGATTTAAAGCCATCATGATGAATTCTGATAAATTTGAAAATCTTATTCTGTAAACATCAATTAAGATAAGTATACTACCATAAAGTTTCATATACCGAAGCAGAGTAGAAAAATCACTTTTGACACTGATAGCAAATATCTACTGTTAGCACTGATAGCAAAACTCTACTGTTCATAAAAAAGTTACTCAAGCAGTAAAAAATTAAAAATAATTTTATAGAAACATAATCAAAGATAAACCCGTTTTAACAATTCCTAAAGAAGACATTGTTTTTGGCAGACTGTTCCTTTCAGTCAGCATTTCACAAGGAATATTAAACATGTCTTTAAGGAAACTAAAGATATAATTTAATATTTTCCCTAACACAATGAATTTGATTTTATTTTTTATTATATATGGCAAGTATTTGACTTCATACTTTGTGAATATCATACATACTAAAGTTCAGAAGTGAATTGATATTTTCACAAGGAAGTTATAATGTTTCTATTATTTCATATATTCTTATTTTATATATTATTGATCAAGTGTATTTCATTCTTGAGCAATTATAAACCTACAAATATTTATTTTTTGATATTCTGACGTTAGTGGTATAATTTAATTTTCAGGTGCATTTTTAATATAAATTTATGCCAAATCATCATGAATTTAAATTATGTTTTATGACTTCCTCATGTATTGATGGCATTTAAAGTTAGAAGGTATGGGGCTGGGAAGGTGGCTCAGTGCTAGAGAGCTTGCTTTGCATGCATGAGGCCCTGGGTTCAATTCCTCAGCACCACATTAGCAAAAAGAAAAAAGCCAGAAGTGGCACTGTGGCTCAAGTTGTAGAGCGCTAGCCTTATGCTGAAGAGCTGAGGGACAGCGCCCAGGCCCAGAGTTCAGGCCCCATGACCGGACCCCCACCCCCACAAAATAATAAAGTTAAAAGGTATATAATTTGTAATATGGATATATGTGTATAGATGTGTACATATATACTGAATATTTTGAATAAAAATAAGACTGGATAACAATTTACTAATTTAACCTTTCTTCCAAACATAATAAAGAAAGTAGCAGGAGCTTAAGGTAGAAATAATTATGTAAATGAAATCCCTTTTAATATTTAAAATCTGTTTTTATTTCCAAAAGAATGCATTGGGTTCTAGGTGAAGTGCTATGCTGGGCATCAAGACTTCACTGTTTCTGGAGTTGCATCTTGTAGTTTAACTATCTAATGGCAACAGCATGTTTGAGCAAATAGAGGACAGAGGAATGCTGTTGTGGATGATTCAAGATTGTTTGACTTTCAGAATAGGAAAATATTAGCGCTGACTTCTATGATATTTGATCTGAACCTTAGCAAATCTGTAAGAAATAATTACATTAGTTAAGATGGAGGCTTAGTCAATTAAGAAGTAACACACCATCGGGGAACTCTATACAGAGTTCAGGAGTATGTGAAATATAATATAGTTCTTCAGACACTAAAGAAATATAACATATTGGTTCTACGGGAAAGATTTAATTGTTACATCTTCACACATGTTCTCCACTGTGTTCCTGTCAATTGCTCACCTCCATCACACTCGCTGGCATGCTCCAAGGCATCCCAACAACTTTCCTTGTTTCATTTTCATAACTGTGAAATGCTTATGCTGACAGTATTTAATCTTTTCTGTTTCTCTCACTATTCCATTCTTGCTAGCCCCCATCCAGCCACCCACCAACAGCCTATTTCTCTTTCCCCAATTCCTGGATTCACCAACAGCTTCATTGAACTTCTCTAAACATGTTTTGTTCCCCCACATCATCTAGAAAATACTATGTAACTATTAAATTTTGTTTTTCTTTGTTGTTGGGTTTAGGGTTATTTGTGTGTGTGTGTGTGTGTGTGTGCATGTATGTGTGCATGTGTGCATGTGTGTGTGCATGTGTGCTAGTTCAGGGCTTGAACTCAGGGCCTGAGCATTGTCTTTGTGCTTTTCTTTTGGTTCAGCTAGCCTTCTATTACTTGAGCCAAATCTCTGCTTTCTGCTTTCTATGGTTAATTTGACAGAAGATCTCTCAGGCTGGCCTGAGGTTGATGGTAATCCTCATATCTCAGCCTCCTGAGTAGCTAAGATTATAGTCGTTTGCTACCAGCACTTGACTTCTTTTGTCTTCTGTATATTGACATCTAGCACTGTATTGCACAAATGATGGTGCTTATATTTTTACTTTTTCAATGTTGTATTGATGTATGTTAATTGTACAAATGGATTTCATTGTGACCTTCACAAGCATGAACATAATGTACATTATTCAAACCTTACTTCTTATTTACTTAAAAAATAATTATATCACATTTTAAAAATGCATCCAATGGAATATAAATATATTTTTTGTTAGCTGATAGTTGTCTTTTACCTCTGAAACATAAAATTCTTCTTCTGGAATTGTTACATGAAGTTATTTGTTGCTTGAGCCAATAATTTTATGCTTTTCTTGCCATAGGTTTTTGTTCTCAAATAATACGCATTTATACTTTATAGTCTGTTCTTGAAAATCTTACTAAAATGATTTTCAAAACCTTAAACACCAAGTGAATATTTCTTTTTTATGATCACAAGTATGTTTAAAAATGTCTCTGTAATTAGCATTAAAATTAGCAGTAATAGGATTTATAATCTGAAGTAGTATAACTGTGTGAAAATTTCTGGAGAATATTTGCTATTGCAATTTTACATTTTCTCAAATAATTCTGATAATGTGATTGATAGGATTTTATAGCATGTCTGTTGGTGATTATTTAATAAAACTACAATGAGACAATATCCAGTACAGTATTTATTCATAATTTTCTTTTTCTCATTTTTTTCTTACCTATGTGCTGTGAAAATTGGGTCATACAAACATAAGGCAATGGGAAGTATTTCATTACAACAAGGTTTCTCAGTTCTTCGATCTTAATAGTTATATTCCTAGATTACATGGCTATCAGTCTTCAAAATTAATTTTCGTAATCTATCATCTGACAACTCTATGAGGTTTTCATTCCATTTTGTTGAAAGTAAATAATGGGAAACCTAACCAAGAGGATTTATTACTTAGTCATTAGTGCCATTCAATTTTGTAACACAACTCTTACTTCTATTTATATCTAAGGAGGGCTTAGATTTATTTGTCTTCTGGGTCAAAGATCAATCGAAGTGATCATATCATCTGTCATCCAAATTGAGAATTAATGTGGACAATATAAATATATACATAAGAAAAACAAGCATATTTTGAGCTGATACTTGAAATTTAGGACATAACTCTCAACCTGATAATTAAAAATATTAAAAATGTATCAGAAACAAACCAAGCCATTTTTAGTAAAGTTAGAGAAGGATATTTGAGAAGGATTGAAAATTGCAAATGTGTTTTTAATCTAAAGTATCATAAACACATATAGATTTCTACAATGTGTTTAATTCCTAAAATAGCATATTTAAGTTAAGGATCTTAATAATGCCAGACAGGTAGAGCACTGCCCATAGAAATTCGACAGTGTTTTCAGTGTATATGACTGTAGCAGTACATGCATGTCTCTAATACAAAGTATCATTGAAATGTTACTACTCTACTTGAAATTTAATCTTGCAGTAATGGGAATCTTTGTTCTATGATACCTAGGACCACAGACTCCAAAACTATATACCTAGAGCTGGGTATGATGCATAATTAATATGTCTGTTTGGATTGCACAGATCAGAGGACACATCGCCATCCAGTGGAACAGGTAATGCTCCCATCTGCCCTTGTCCCTGGCAGAGAACTGGAACTTAGAGAGTTTACCTAAGTTATGTTATTCACACACAGCATATCTGTACTACTAATTTTCATGTGCCATGGCTCCAGAGTGTGTCTACAGGAGAAATAGATGTAGAAAGGGAAGCATATAAAGAGTAGAAGCACTGGGCTGCTAAATTTTCTTTTTAATTCTGGAAGTTCTTTGTATCTTGTTTGGAGAACTTGTCTCATCACCTGATGATGCTTCAATAAGTTATAAAAGATATTGCTTATTATACCATAAATATATCCACACCTTCATGTGAATATTTACATTATAAACCTTTTATAATTGTATATATACAGTATATAAAATAATTACTTATGTATAGAAACATCTATATTGAAACAAATATATTTATATATAAATATATAGATACACATATATATTTAACATATATATTAAACACACACATATATATCAATATATATATATATATCTTTCTATGAAGTACATGTTGGCTTTTTGTGCACAGTCCACATCATACTTATATCTATTGAAGCTGTTATAAATCACGTTCATGATTCTGTGATCTGACTAGCTAAACTTTATCAGATTTTTAGCATCTATCTACTACATGTCAAGTTCTGGTACAGAGCTGGATATGAAAATGACAACAGGTCAGTATTCATGCTCAAGGCTCTTTAGTTCAATAAGAAAGAAAGTTACACCAAGAAAAATGATCAGAAGTCTCATACAAGGACCTGTGGTATATTTCTATCCCACACTGGAATATTTCCCTGTCTTGGGAATATGCAAAGAGGACAGATGAAAATTATCTGTGATACAGGTGATGCTTAAAGTATAAATACAAATAGGTTATTTACAGACAATAAATAGAAGGAAAACATGCAGATGTTTCCTCAAACATCATTGAAGGTACAACAGAAATCAAACAAACAGCAGAAAAGTTGTAGGTAACGTTGAGATGTAAGAGAGCAGGAAGTAAGCACAGCTGCACTTCAGTTTTGATTCCTACTTTTTCCTTAATGTATATACATATAGAGAACAAGAGAGCTGCCAGTTTATACTACCACATTATTTAAATAATTTTTCAAAGCAAAATAATAAAATCACATGGTCTAATCACTTTGGATTATCAATTATTCTGTCACAACATTTTGCTATGCTGTCTATTATATAAGTCTATTTTTTATTAAAATATTTCACTAAACTAGACAACATAGTTTCATATGTACTTATTTGCACTCTCATAGTTGAGTTTCTAACTTGGAGAAAATCATAGTTTCACATAGGAAAAGCAACTTATCTGATAATTAAGAAATTTTGAACCCAATGAAGCAGTATTTGAAATCAGAATTTATTTCAACAATAAGTATTTTTTCTCCATTGTTTGATGCTGTTCCTAATACTTAGGATAAATCATGATTTAGGATCCTTGTGCCAAGTTTATGATAATAATTATAAGGTTATTTAAGGTATACATGTATCTATGAAGTAGTCACACAAAAAATAAATATGCTTTATTTTTTTTTTTGCACAGAAACCTATGATTCAATCAAAGATGTAGCAGACATTGAAAAACATTAAAAAAACATGTTCACATATTTTCATTTAGAGGGTTTACCTAAATTTATCTTCCTAATTATTCATACACAGCAGTCCTTAATACTAATATTCATGTAGCATGTGGCATGGCTGTAGAGAGAGTCTACGGAGAAATAGATGCAGAAAAGGAAGCATATGAAAAGAAGAAGCATTGTGTGGCTATTTTTTCCTTTGTCATTTGGAAAGTAAAAAGTCTTTTTATATGTTAGATAAATTTTCAGGTGTATCACTTTTATTTTTAAGGTTATAAATGATTTATATTTAAGAAACATCATTAACTTTTACAACAGAAAATTTTGATTATCAACTGAAAGCTGACCCTGTAGTTAAAAACATCATTTGCTCTGGGCAATCATGTTTAAAGCTTGTAATCCTACCTGCTTTGGAAGAAGAGATCATACATCTTAAGAAATACAGCCAGCTCAGGTTAACTACTCCAAAGATCCCACTTCTACCAATAGTTGGATGTGGTAATTTACACTTATCACTTCAGCTACAGTGGGGTGTGTAAATAGTAAGGTAATGGTCCATGCCAACTTGGAACAAAAGCAAGACCCAATCTCAAAAATAAATAAATAATAAATGTCCGGAGGAATGGCTCAAACAGCAATGAATCTTCCTATGAGATTTTAAGCCCTGAGTTTGATACACAGTACTATCAAAAAAAGAGAAATCTCAAAAATCATAATTCCTTCTAACTTTAAATGCATAAAATCTGGATAATGTAGCAGTTTAACCCCATGTGAAGACTGTTGAGTCAGAACTTTTTCATTTATTTTGGGAGAAAAGAAAATGACAAACTGTTGACTGGAGTTAGTAAATGATGAAATTACCACTTCCTACAATTTTGTCTATAAAAGTTCCACCCTCTATTGCATATTTCCACATATTTCTCCCAGATCTGTGATTTATACAGAGTATTGGATGCAATTAGAGCTCCAGGTTATATGGAAGCATAAGAACAATTCTTTACGGGTAAGATACTGAGAATGAAGTGAAGAGGAATCCAATGAGCAGGAGTGATTTATGATTTGTTACAAGTGCACAGCTCCCTTTTCCATCTCCTCCTAAGACCACAAAAATCATCCTTAACAGCTATGCAACAATAACTAAAGAGTATTTCATCATGCCTCAAATATTTTCTTCTTCATTCAGACCCTCTTCTCTAAGGATATCTTCCAAGAGGAACACTCAAAATACTCCCTGAAACAGAACTTCAAAAAAAAAAAAAAAGTCCAGGGTACCATTTTGAAGAGTAAAGTTCTCTGACTCAAGGTTTCTAATCAATACTTTTAGATAGAAAGATATAAAAAATTCTCTTTATGACTGAAATACAAATACTACAGTGCCAAATTTCATCTGAAGAAGATTTTTACCCCTTACCCATAAAACCTATGAAAACAAAAGCATGACTTAAAATTCCTTGTAAACTTCTCTGGTGTTTTGAGTCCAAAGTATTTTTGCTAATTCGATTGAAATTAGAAAAATTTTTACCTGATACTTCTGGATTATAAAGCATTTTCTTCCTGTCAAGAAATGTTCAAGAAATATATACTTTTTTTTCCATTTTGAGAGAAGAAAAAGAGAGAAATGAATAACTTGAATTTATTGTCCTGTTCATTCAGAGAAAAAATACTTAAAATTATAAACTGTTTATTAGATCAATGTGATTTAAAGAATTTCATTTTAATATTAACTATAATTTAAGTATTTTGTTTTGAGAAACATATCTCAATTTGTCATAGATTGTTAATGAATTAGATGCTCCTGTTTAATGTGATTAGCAGTTGTTCTTAAGAAATACAGTTGTAGCTGGGCACTGGTGGCTCACACCTGTAATCCTCACTACTCAGGAAGCTGAGGTCTGAGGATCATGATTCAAAGCCACCTTGGGCAGGGAAAGTCCATGCAACTCTTATCTCCAATAAACCGCCAGAAAACCGGAAGTGATGCTGTAGCAAGTGGTAGAGCGCTCACCTTGAGCTGAAGATCTAAGGGACAGCACCCAGGCCCAGAGTTTAAGCCCCAAGACCGATAAAAAAAAGGTTAAAAAAACCAAATATAGTTGTAAAATGTTAGACTAATGACACTGCTAAAATTACTTTTTCCATGAAGATATATTGTATTCTTAAATGACTTGTTGAATGGTACCTCCAATACCCAGCTACTTAAAGAAATTAAACATATAATTACAATTCACTTTCTCTGTTTTTTTTCTATTGGTACTAAGTTTGAATTCAGTCTCACACTCTGCTGTGCAAGCCATAGCATCAATCATTTTCCTTTAGCTATTTTTATAAGATAGAGTTTCATTCTTTTTGCTCAGATCAGCCTTAGACTTTAATCCTCCTATGCTTGCCTCCCCAGTGACTGGCATTCCAGGTGTGCATGACTATGGGTAGCTCTATTCTGTATTCCCAACTAATATATTCTCTTTAACTTCTGACAGGGAGAAAAGATATCTACAAATTTACTGAACATTTTCTTTTGCAGGTGTTTTTTAGCTGATAATAAAACTAACATTTATTTTGAGTGAAAAATGACATAAGTACTCACAGATCTTTTCTTCAATCAGGAAAGACATGACATTGTGAAAATATTTTACAAGTAAAAAAATGTCATTCTAAATCATTACTTGGAGGGATTCGGAATAAAGAAGGAGAAAATTAGTTGGCCTTTGTTCTAGTTAATGCTATTGAATAATAATCCACCCAAAGTGTATATTATAAAACAGATTACATGGTGCTCACCATTTGGGAGGCTTAAAAATGGAAGAATGGGCACTTATGTCTGGCTCTATTTATTGAGATTTTTGGCTTCAAAAGAAAGACTGTGAATCTGGTGTAATTTCACAGGTATGTGTTGGAGGATTCTGAAAGGAGGTTAATTTGTATATTTAGCAAATGGTATTGTCAGGCAGTGGAAAATATATGGCTGTATCCAGTGACATGTGGCCTTAATATTCTTCTCCCAGGTGTTTTTTTTAGATTCATCACAAGATGGCTTCAGCTCAATTAGGAGAGCAAGCACAGGGTATGCTATTTTGATGATTAGACTTTGATATTTGGTTTTATTGCTCCTTCCGTTTTCTTACTTAAGACATTAATACAATCCACGTGGGTCAAGGGAAAGGAAGGTTACTTAGAAAAACATCCTGGTTGATTATTCAAAAGTATGAAAATGGGAGCTAATTTTGTAGCCAATTGTTATAGAACTTTAATATATTCTAATATTTAAGGATGCAAAAATACCAAATATAAAACCAAAATAGCATCATCAGCTGCTGTGACAAGATGCAATCATTTGCCAACATCTGCAAATGTCATAGATAAAGAGTTCTACTTTAAAAATAGTAGCTTGTGTGTGGTCCTAGTAAGTTTACAATAAGAATACAATGTAATTTTTTTGCACAGACTGTTATTCAGCTGCAATGAAGTTAGCATTCCCTATAAAAATATATAGTATATCTGAACTAAGGGGACGTCAACACTGTTGGCATTGACTATCAGTAAACTTATGATACAAGTAGCTAAGTTGATTACTGCATTACCTCTCTGTTCACATAAAGGTTTATATGATTGCCCTAAAATTTGGGATTCATTACACCACTTTAAGGAACAAAATTCCTCCTAATTTTTGCACCACATCCTCTAGGCGATATTATAATAAGCTAGTCTGCGTGCAACATCTTACCTTTTTTCTCCGCTTTGGGAACTAGGAAAAACATGTTATTGCTATGTGCATGCTAGTCTCTCTGTGGTGGCACACTATAGACTTGAAGGAGACTCAGAGGTTTTAACAGTGGGAGGGCCAGCACTCAATATTTATCCTGAAGTTTCCAAGGCTACGAATGCATACAAAATTTGCTGAACAACTTTAAGTTGGAAGTAGCCAGAAAAGCACAAGGGGTCTCATTAATGTTTGAATGATTTACTGCCGTGAGAATTAGTGTCTGAATGTGCTGTCTTGATATTCTTTTCTGTTGATCTCACTAAAGACAAGTGCGATTGTTTAGAAAACAGAAGTTTTATATACATATGTTTTTTAAAAATACCATTTGTTTTGTTAACAAAAAGGCAAATAGAAAATTACTCCAGTTAATCCATCATCACCTGAAAACCTGGGTGTAAATAACAACTGCTTATGAAACTTCAATTGAATTGCCAACAAATCTTTGTTGTTTGCTAAATAATTGTATTAAATTTATTTAACTATGCTAAATACTACCAAGGAAAAACACACTTAATAAACATTTTATATAAATATAGGTATGAGTTTCTTTGAGTAGATGTTTATTTCCATATTCTATGTTTCATTCAGGTAAAAAAGAAGACTGCTAATTTCTGGAATAATTTACTGGCTTATGTGTTACTACTTAAAAATTGCACTTGTTTATATCATACATGCTAAATTATCAGAACTCATTTTTTTCAAGAGTTAAAACGTTTCTGTAAAATAAAGATTTTGGTTATAAAAGTCATTTAATTTTCACTCTTATTCAAAACTACTAAATGGTTTAGTAATAGATTTTGATTTTATCTTATTTTTTATTACATATATTTTTATTATAAAATACTGTACAGAAGGGTTACAATTACATGAGTAAGATAATGAGAACATTTTCTATTAATCATTGATACCCCCTCCTTTGCTTTCACCAACCATCTCTTCTCTCTCCACCTCCTCAACTCCTCCTCCCCAGCTCTCTCCCCCTCCTTCCCTGAGATTGTAAATTCATTTTCAAAATATATTGCTACAATTGGCATAACTATATCCGTATTTTAGCATTTTGTTATTTCCCTTCCCCTCCCCAAATTAGAAAATAGTATATAAAAGATGCAGGTCACTGGAATCAAATACAGTGAAAACAGTATTACATCATGGGGAAAGAACATATAAAAAAAAACAAAAAAAATCACATAGTACATTTAAGTACACTAAAAATGACATCAACAACAAAAATAAAACCTCTTGTGCCCCTATCTTGGGGTTCATTTCACAGAACATCGTCTTATATAGTCATATGTACATACCTTTTGAACTATTCTGCTTGTGCCAGACATATACTAGTTATTACAAAAAAGGAAAACCATGGGACCTATGTTTCTTTGGGCCTGACTTACTTCACTTAATAAATTTTTTCCAAGTCTATCCATTTCCTAACAAATGGGGTAATGCCATTCTTTCTGATGGAGGCATAGACTTCCATTGTGTATATATACCACATTTTCTTGATCCATTCATCTACTGAGGGGCATCTGGGTTGGTTCCATATCTTAGCTATGGTGAATAATGCTGTGATAAACATAGTTGTGCTGGTAACTTTAGTATGGCCATCTATTTCACTGAAGAATGAGGTTGGAATATTGATAGGTACCACATTGAATTTGTAGATAGCCTTTGGAACTATTGCCATTTTCACTATGTTGATCCTTCCATTCCAGGAGCATGAGAGGTTTTTCCACTTCCTAAGTTCTGCTCTGATTACCTTTTTCAGGTTTTTAAAGTTTTCATCATGGAGGTCCTTCACTTTTTTAGTTAAGTTAACGCCTAGATATTTTATTTTTTATGGAGCTATTACAAAAAGAGTTGCTTTCCTGATTTCAGCCATGCTAGTCTCACTGTTGTCATACAGAAAAGCCATTGATTTCTGAGTGTTAATTTTATACCCTGCTACTTTGCCAAAGTTTTGAATCATCTTGAGTAATTTGGGAGTGGAGTCCATGGGATTCTTTAAATAAAAGGTCATGTCATCTGCAAAGAGGGAGAGTTTTACTTCATCTTTCCCTATTTGGATCCCTTTTATGTTTGCATCTTTTCTTATTGCTGTAGCTAGGCATTCTAATACTAAATTGAAGAGAAGTGGAGAGAGTGGACATCCTTGTCTCATTCCTGAGTTTAGAGGAAATGGCTTTAGTTTTTCATCATTAAGTATAATGCTGGCTGTAGGTTTGCCATATACAGCCTTTATTGTATTGAGGAATGTTCAATGGATTTCTAGTTTTTCCAGAGCCTTCATTATAAAGAGGTTTTGGATTTTGTGAAATGCTTTTTCTGCATCTATTGAGATAATCATGTGGTTCTTATCCTTGCTCTTGTTGATGTGATGAATTGTATCAATTGATTTGCATATATTGAACCTGCTTTGCATTCTTGAAATGAATCCTGTTTGATCGTGGTTTGATCCTGTTTGATTTTGGATGAATTGTTGAATGGCGATTGACCAAAAATTTGTTGAGAAATTTTGCATCGAAGTTCATCAAAGAATGGATATATAGTTCTCTTTCTTTGATGAGTCCCTGCCTGGTATTGGGATGAGGGTTATGGTGGCTTCATAGAAGAGTTTGGTAGTGAACTTTCTCTTTCAATTTCATTGAAGAGTTGAAGGAATATTGGTGTGAGTTCTGCTTTGAATTCCTCTTGTAGAATTCCTCTGTAAATCCATCCCATCTTTTCTAAGATAGGATGTCTCCTCTTGCTGTTTCTATTTTGATACTTGATATGGGTCTGTTAAGTTGGTTTAACTCATTTTGGTTTAGTTTTGGATGTTCTCAAAGTTATTAGCATAAAAGTTTGAAAGGTATTCCTTTATAATGTTCTGAATATTGGTTGTTTCTGTGGTGATGTTTCCATTCTCATCTCTGAGTTTATTTGGTTGTATTCTCTTCTTTTTCTGATAAGATTTGCTAAGGGTCTGTCAAATTTATTAATTTTTTCGAAGAACCAGATCTTTGTTTTGTTGATTCTTTCTATGGTGTTCTTGGATTCTGATGGTGTTCATGTAATTCTGATTTAATTTTAATATGTTTTTTCCATATACTGGATTAGGGTGTAGCTTGTTGCACTTTTTCAAATACGTTCAGATGTCTCATTAAATTGTTGGTTTCAGATTTCTCCAATTTGTTGATGTAGGAACTCAGAGCTATACACTTGTCTCTGAGTAGTAACTTTGCTGTATCCCAGAGGAACTGAATGAACTTTCTAATCTCTTCCATTTCCCACTGGTGGTTCTACAGTGTGTTGTTCAGCCTCCATGTGTTACAAAATTTTCTTTGGTGGCTTTTGTTCTAGAATTCTAATTTTAATCCTTTGTGTTTTGAGAGAGTGCAGGGCATAATTTCAATGTTTCTAAATTTGGACGTTTGCTTTGTGACTTAACTGTGGTCTATTTTGGAGAATGTTTTCTGATACTGCTGGGTGAAATATTTGGTAGATGTCTGTTACATCTAGTTGATCTATGCAGTTGTTTAGATCTGAGGTTTCTCTGTTGAGTTTTTGTCAGGTTGATCTATCCAGCTGGGCTAGTAGTGTGTTAAAGATCCACAATTAATGACTTTGGATCTATGTGAGATTTCAGGGAAAGTAGTGCTTCTTGGATAAATTTGGCTGCTCTGGTTTTTGGTAAACACATATTTAGAATTGTAATATCCTCTTGAAGGAGAGATCCCTTAGTTAATATATAATGACCTTCTTTATCTCCTTTTGCTAATTTTAATTTTAATTCTATTTTATCTGATATTAGGATTGCAACTCTTGCCTGCTGATTGCGGGTATTTGCTTTGTAGAGTTTTATTCCAGCCTTTGATTTTCAGAATATGTCTGGTTTCATGGGCAAGGTGTGTCTCTTGAAGGCAGAAGATAGAAGAATCTTGAGTTTTGATCCAACTAGACAATCTGTCACTTATTTTAAGAGTTAAGTCCGTTAATTTTGAGAGTTAGGACTGAGAGGTGTTTGGTAGTAACTCCCATGTTATCCCCCTTCTTGGGGGCTGTGTTCATTGGGTTCTTCCTATGCTTATTAGGGGCTGTTTCTTGGCCTTTATTGTGCTGTTTTTGTTTTTTTATGTGTAGGACATTTGTAAGTATATTTGTAAGTATATTTTGTAGGGCTGGTTTGGAGGAGATCTACTGTTTCAAAGTTTACTTTGCTGTGGAAGATTTTTATTTGACCTTCTCTTATGAAGGAGAGTTTAGCTGGGTACAGTATTCTTGGTTGATAGTTGTTTGTCTTTAGGGTGTGGCATACATCATCCCATGCTCTTCTTGCTTTAATTGTCTCTGCTGAGAAATCTGAAGTTATTATGATTGTTTTCCTTTTATCGGTGATTGGTTATTTTTTTCTCCCTGACAGCTTTAAGGATCCTTTCTGTAGTCTCAATTGATCCTGTGTAGATTACAATGTGATGTTGGGATGTCCTGTTCTTGTCTGGTCTTTTTGGGGTTCTAAAGTCTTCTTGTATCTGAATGGGCCTATCTTTTTGCATATTTGGGAAGTTCTCTGCTAGGATCCTGTTAAATAAATTCCATAGACTTTTCACTTCTGTCCCTGTCACCTCCTCTACACCCATTAGCTTTAAATTAGGTCTTCTGATGGTGTCGTCTTCATGTTGAATAGATCTTATTTCTTGAATTTGTCTTTAATATTTGTCTGTTCTTTCTCTATGATGTCTTGGCTGTTTTCAATATGAGAGATTCGATCTTCTGCATGGTGTAACCTACTGTCAAGACTTTCTACTTTGTTTTTTATTTCCTTTCCTTCAGGTTTGTTGACTTCAAATTCTTTGTTTGGAGCTTTGTTTTAGGTCTTGAATGGACTTCTTTACCTCCTTAATTTGGTTTTCAGTGTTCATTCTCAAATCTTTTAGTTGAGGGGCTTTAGTTTCATTGGACTCCCTTTCCTTCTGTTAGGCTTTATTTAGCATTCCCTTTGTGGCCTCCATTGATTCCCCCAGCTTTCTGTTTGTGGATTCCATGAATGGCTTTAATAATCTTGTTTATTCTCATCCCACTCACTGAATTTCTCAATTAATCTTTGATTATTGTCCTTAGGCTTGCTAAATTCCTGTATTAATCTTTGGTTAGCCTCATCACATTCACACATTTCCTTATCGCACTCACACTGAGTCTTTTGCGTGTTTTCAATCTTTTCATTCAGTATGTTTACCAGTAGTGTTTGTAGAGCATTTTGGAAACTCTCCTCTGCATTTTCCATTAACTGCTCTGTTCCCTGATTGTCTTGAGCGAGATTTGAGCTACCTGGACTTGCCATTTTTCTTGTGTTTCTCCTGTTTGTTCTGCCCATTTATGTATGAAAGTAAAATCAATTCCATGCTAGAACACTATTTTAAGTCAAGCATCAACCAGAGCCCTGTAGTCACACAGATTGTTTTACACATTCAAAATGAGTACAGATGCAATCTAGTTCAAAATATACAATCTTGTTCAACAGCAAACAACTAGTGATCAATGTACTAAGAAAATCAAAGGAGTCAGCAGACCAGAAATTAATAGGTTCAAGGAGAATTGTGAGGAGAAAATAAGATTGGAACAATGTGGTGAGGGAAATGTAGAGAGGAAATATAACTAAGACCTAAATGCAGAGAGAGGAAAAGGATAGAAAGAAAGGTGAAGAGATAACACAGAAAAAGGAAAACTGAAAAATCAAATGATAATGCTACAATTAAGGAGTTAAGTCTGAGAGTTTGTGAATTGAGTAATGGATATCTAAATAAAATATGCACACAATGAAGGGCAAGGTCTAATAATCGAAGATGGGTATATATCTGGGCATGAAAAGTATAGCAATCAAGTAAAGCAAAAAAAAAATGTTCAAAAGGGAAAAGAGTAAAAAGAGCATTAAGAAAACAAACCTAAAATAGTAATGGTGAACAAAATAGAAAACATTTTAGCTTTTTTTTTAATTAGGTAGAAAAAAGGAGGTCTTCTATATTTCTTTCCCTTGCAGGGAGAGGAATATTTTGTATCCTCTGTGTCTGTAACCAGTCTGTTGTTGGAGTTTCTGGTTTGCTTGTGGTGTATGATTTTCCTGTGGCTTGATTGGTTTCTTTAATCAGTTTGTTTGAGTATACAGAACAAATCTCTGCTTTACCAAGGACTTTATGACTCTCCTCCCAGGCTATTTCAGTGGGAGGGAGATCTGCTTTGAGTATCACAAAAGAGTGATATGGCTGTTTCCTCTAGTTTGGAGTTTCTGTGATGGGGCTAGGTTGTGGGTATATTTGAGGCTTGTCAGCTTTTTCTTGAGCAGCTAGCTCCTGAGACACTCACACAGCCCAAGATAGAGCCATTCTCAGGATTTATGTTTACTGAGTTTCCAGTAATTTTTCTTGTACCTTTCTACCAGCTGGGTCAGCTGCGTGTGCTGTAGTGGGGTGGGGCAGCCTCCAGCTCTGTTCACTCAGTAAAAGTAAGTCACTCCTCCACGTGCAGAACTCCCTCTGCCTGTGAAGGGAAACTTTCCCCTGGGTTCCTTTGACCTTTTGAATGGTTTCTATTGTTTTCTTCCAAGGGTGATTTATGTGCCTGCTGCTCTGGCCGTGTCTTTGTCAGTATCAAAGGTGGAGTTCTTTGGTGGTAGAAGGGGGCTAACTTCCCACCGCTACTCAGTGAGAAGGAGTGAGGATGCCTTGGTTTCTGGGCTATCCAAGGTCTGCTACTGTCTGTGGTTAACTGTGAAGATTTCTACTCCTTCTCAGTTCTTGCTGGCAGTGAGTAGGATCTCCTGGATCCTTTCTCTCGGGCTGTCTATATTGATATAGTGGTAGTGGCCACGGGTGCCGGTGATACTACAGACAACAGTAAGTGTTTGAATCTGTCTCCTTAACCAAGCTGCCTGAATATTTTCATCTCTAACCAAACTCTCTGTATGGAATACTTGGTGTGACTCTCTAGCCTTGGTCTTTTCACCAGAACACTCAGAAATACTTTTAATAGAAGCTGGTCATGTACTATAAACTGAAATTTGTTGTTGAACAGAATATCAAATGCTTTTATACTTTGGTAGGGCTGAGGGTTTAAATGAAGGCCTTGTCCTTGGCTGTTCTACTATTTGTGAGCTCTTTCAGAAGTCCATTTTCCTCATTTGGGGAAAATAGTGAATCTCCAGTTAGTTCAAATTCATCAAATTAGGTAATGTACTTTTGAAACCTAATTTGCCTAATCCAACAGCACTTATATTTTTAACTTGGCAATGCTTCTGTAGAGAGATGTCATCATAACAAGGCCAGTACTCTAAATGTTGCCTCTGACATCAGAAGCATTAATTGTGAGATGTCTACATTTTCTGGAACAAAGAAATGACACATTTAAAAAAATTCTATTTCGTCTTGTCTCAAACATGTAAATCTTGTGTATAGCACATTGCACAATTTTTCATGGATTATTTGTTACTATAGAAAACTAGCTACACCATGATGTGACTGCAGATTTTATTTTCTCCATTTATTGGGTGAAATAATTTGTACATAATTTTCTTCACTTTTCTGTGTTCGTATTTTCTTGTGTATAAAATGCCTTGGTGGCAACAGGAGTCACTGGGCTAGATAATGTGAATACAAATATAAATCTATCCAAGTGAACAGTTCCCACTGGGGAATAATTACAAATCTTCCTAGTCAAAAGAGCTCTGTAATAGCATTATAACTCCATTCTTTTTTTTAACTTTTATTTATTTTATTTTTTTCTTGAAAAAGTGATGAGCTGCGGGGTTACAGTTACATAGGATCAAGCAATAAGTACATTTGTTTTTAAACATCGTTTAAAACATCTTTATCTCCCACTTTTCACTCTCTATCACCCCCTTCCTGTTGTAATGTTCATATCCAACATATTGTTGTCATCCATTGTTCTGCTATTTCTGTGATCTGTGAAACAACCATCATCCACCAACATGAATGAGAGACAGCAAGATATTTAAGTGAGGTTTAGTTCATATAGTTGAGTAAAAATTATATTTGAAAACCATATACAGCAGGCTCTCCAAATAGCACCACTGGCCTGGGACTGAGGTGCTTCCCAAGACGTAAAATGTCAGGCCTGTAATAAAATACAATCTAATTGGAATGAGTCTTTACTATGAATATGTAAATTAAGGAGGAAATAAAACATAAGAACTATCTTTGTAACAAAATTTAAGTATGCAACCAACATTGTTAGATGTAAAATTTTCAATAAAATTTTCATATGTCCCCATGCACTCCTGTTTAATATTATTCTACTCTATACTTATGTGAGTTTGACTTTATTCAAAAAAAATGAAACAAGGAAATGTTTTTTGTAAATGATAGATAAGCATGGGATACACTCTTTAAGATAAATATCATTCATTCTTAATACATGTAGTTTGTATACACTAAATACAGAAAGATTTCTATGTGCCACATGCTACAGTAACTGTTTTTTGCGTTTTTTTTTTTTTTTCCAGTCCTGGGGCTTGAATTCTGGTCCTAAGCACTGTCCCTCAGCTCTTCAGCTCAAGGCAAGTGCTCTACCACTTGACCTACAGCGCCACTTCTGGTTTTCTGGTGGTTTATTGAGTTTCACAGACTTTCCTGCTCAGGCTGGCTTTGAACCACGAACCTCAGATCTCAGCCTCCTGAGTATCTAGGATTACAGGCATGAGCCACCGGTGACAGGCAGTAACAGGTTTTTGAGACGTGGAATGAGTATTATCAATATGCTTAGTTACCTTTGGTATTGATCATTTTCTTGTTTGTTCACAAGTGTGAGTTGTTTGACAGCATTTTTTAATATAGGTAACTATGACAAGAATGTCATTGTCCCTGTCTTTCTGCATTGAGAAGCTAGTAGAATCAGTAAGCAATGAATTCATGTCACTATGTCCAATATACCCATATCCAGAAGAGCATGAAACTGGTGAATCCATAATGGACCTGGCCATTTAATAAAATAAAAAATATTGTGGCTTTCTCTAATTTATTCCTTTGTAATGTTTTCAGGCACATCTATCATTCTGAATGGATTGAGATGAAGACTTTATTAGAGTACTCAGTGTTTCTTGAGGCAAATAGAGTCCTTCTCAATTAAGCAAGAAGTGATATGAAATCATTTTTGGATGTTATTCAACATATGGGTAGATAATTTATGTTATGCCCTAACTTAGCTTTCAAAAGCATTTATATTCATTGTGCTGGCCATATTTTTGGATAAGCTCACTAAGCCAAAAGTATTTAATTGTTATGGATATTATAATATGGTTTTTTTAATTTGAGATATTAAAATGAATCTCAAGATTGATAATGGTTTTAACCAATAAAATCAGTATGGTTTTCAAATTTTTAAATTTTCTTTAAAACTATTCATGAAAATCGTTACAATTCTTATTAAATATTTTAAGTACTCAGGTTTTAAGCAATATAATTCATCTGAGAATAAATTGTATATAGACTTTTTTCATTGAAATTTGAATATAATATCATGTTACTCCCCACAGTGAAAAAACTAACATTATTATGGTCAATATATTAATACAATAGGCATTGCAATATTATATAGCTATATACAAACAAATATCTAAGTAAAAAATAGGACTGTGTTGTTAATGATAAAGTTTTCATGGTTTCCAAGTCTCATTTTTAATTAAAAAAATATATATATCCCAATGTCTCTAGGAAAGTCAACCACTTTGTAATTTTCTAATCTAATCTACTTTGTAGTTGTTCTAATCAAAACCTATTCAGTAAAATAATAGCTGAGAACGTCTGCATTCTTAAAAGAAAAAATATCTTACCTGCTTAACAGAAGCATATAAAACATCCATTAGACTGGTTCAAGAAGAAATACTTCTACACACATCATAGTATAAACATCAGATATGAATAGCAAAGAACTGATTTTAAATGCCACAAAATATTAAAATGGAAAAAAAAGCTCAGAATCACTGCAAATCTCTCCACAAACTCAAGGAAAGCCTGGAATAGTATAATTCAAGCACTGAAGATCAACTGCCAACCCAAAGTGATCTACCTGGCAAAACTATCATTTATATTAGATGGTGAAATCAAAACCTTCCATGATAAACAAACATTAAAGGAATCCATGATTACTAAGCTAGCATTACAAAGAATCCTAAGGACAGGAACAGCATCTAAAGAAAACAACCAAAATCAAGGAAACACATCAGAGTAAAATAATAAGAAGATCAATTTAGTAAACACAGGAAGAGGAAACAAACAAAATAAAGGAAATCAAGAAAATGACAGGAAACATGGCACATCTTTCTACAATATTTTGCTGAAGAAGAATAGCAGATTGGATGAAAAATAAGACCCATCCATTGTTTGCATTCTGTTTTAGGTTATTTTTTTATTGATTAAAGCTTCCATTCATTATGATGTGTATTGTTTTATATGGTACTTGTATGTCATGTTTTTTGAATAAATAAAATACATTAATTTCTCATCTTAGAAGAATTCAGATACAGACATTTGCACAAAATTACATACCTTTAGATATAAAGAACCATCAAGAGCATCATAAAAGCTGCCAAACTAACTTACAATAGAAAATAGCTCTATTGCAAAAAAAAGGAAAACCGATTTAATATAAATAAAAATTTGTAAGGTTTTGTATTTCCTACTTAACAACAATTTTTATTTAAATTAACTGACAAAATGATGGGAAACTGAGTAAAATGTAATATACTAAGATGGCACTTGATTACACACTGACCAAAGAAACAAATGTGTAATGATATTTTTCACTTAAAGTTTGAAAATTTATTAGTTAGAAAGCAAAATGCACATCAGGGGGAAATTTTGTGGAGAAAATTTTACAGGGGAACTTTTGAGGGAACAATACTTTCTAAAATTTTTTGAATCATTGAAAAGTCTATATATTTATGATAATCATATGTCTATAAGTCCATCAGTAAGAAGTTAATGTTAATGTATAGCAGTGAAGTATTTCAATATGTTTTGAAATGTCCATAATTTAACTAAACAATACAATTTTATGTTAAAAATTTTAGCATAATATTTAAGATAAAATGCTTATTGCACAATCTATTCTAATTAAGCACGGATATAAAGTAATAATTTTCTTTCAGCATCACAATTTGTATAAAATATAATTAGAGGAAGTTTTTCAAATTAGTCAATTAAAGAAGTTATTAATCTGTGAACTTAGTCTTTCTTTTTTATATCCAGTTTTTAATAAAATATTTCATTGGAGCATCAGGAAGATACATGAAGAAAACACTAATGTTTGGTAAGTAACAGAAATATAGGGATTGTTCTCCAATCTTACAGGAAATGTTGTAATTTGTGTCTGATACAGAAGTACACTCTTTATTGGGATTTTGATTAAGTGGAATGAAGAGTAAACAGTGTGCTTTGCATTTTATATGATTATGCACAGTAACAACTTAATGATTCACTTTTGAATTGTCTGCTTGGAAGACTGATTTTACCTAAGTGAAAAGAGTGAAAAACTCAGGGACAGCTACAAATAAAGACAAATCAATAGATGAATCATTTCTTTACCAAAAAGAAAATGTCTTACTTCCATGAAAACAGAGCAAGTTCATCTGGGTTTATTTCACATACAATGGGGTATATTCTCCAACACAAACACTTTAGAATGAACTTCAAAACATCATAAACAAAGCTACAAAATTAACAAAAAGTAAAATTTAAAAGCATTATTTGAGCATGTTGCATTGAAGAATTAATTACATTTTAAATCTTTTTACTATGTTCATTTCATTAAGTCTTCATTGTCATTTAATTCAAATTTTAGTATAGTAGGTTTATTGTTTATCTTTAAATAGTTGCATAAAGATATCTCAATTTCATATGCCATTGAATTTGTTTTCACTGAACTACATGGGATTAAATCATATGGGCAGTTGTCTATGAATCAGTATCAATAAAATTTTCTTCCCCCAGTTATGTTGTTATAACCATGAAACCAAGAAATTGGTAATTCATGAATATATGGAAATTTATTTCTAACAGGTCTGGAAGTGGACATGTTCAAGATGGAGGGATCTTTTAGGTCTATCTACTGAGGGCTATCTTCTGCATCCTCACACAACAGAAATGGAAGTACAAGGCAGAAGCAAAATATATTAAAACTTTTGTATAAGAAACCCTATCTTTTAACATTATCCTACATGTATACTAATTATTGCAAATAAGGGAAACCATGGGACCTATGTTTCTTTGGGTCTGGCTTACTTCACTTAATATGATTTTTCCCCAAGTCATTCCATTTCCTTACAAATGGGGCAATGCCATTCTTTCTGATGATGCTATACACATAAATATATATCATTTTCTCCGTCCATTCATTTACTGAGGGGCATCTAGGTTGGTTTATATCTTAGTTATGGTAAATAATGTGGTGAAAACAAGAAAAATGAACTCCAAGAAAGGGACACACGAAGTTTATCTTTGCTGTTGCTGTTTTTAATGTACTATATGATTTTTTTGTTTCTTTTTATGTTCTTCCCCCTATATTATATCCCCTGTTATCATTCTATTTGATTTTGATACCTTGCTATTGTATATACATTTATTTGAATTAAGGAAGAGAAGGGGAACACAGAATAGTGAGACAAAGGACAAGATGGGAACCAATGCAATAGCGATATACACAAGACAATATATTGGAAATGATCTGTACAACTTGGGGGTGGAGGGATGCAGAAGGAAAAGTAGGAGAAAAATGAGGAAGGGGTAGCAAGTTTGACAAGAAATGTACTTATTACCTTACTGTAACCCCTTTGTACACTACCTTGATGAAAGAAAGAAGAAAAAAAGAAATCCATTATTGTTGAAAAAGAAATGCACTCATTATCTGACTTAGATAACTGTAATCCCTTTGTATATCATCATTACACTAACAATTACACACAAAAGGAACCCCTACCTCATTCCTGATGGAGCAATCATCACGGATTTGTCACTTCCAAAAGATACCTCTTCTATTATATTGAGACCATCTCAACTTTGGAAGGTACACACTAAAACCACAGAAAAATATTCCATATAGATCAAGATGCTCCATAATTTCCTATGCCTTTATATTTCTAGTCTTGTTTCTTCCCCTGTTTTTGAACAAATTTTGGTGCTTGTTTTATCTCATTAGTAGTGGTTTCAGTTATATACAAGGATGGCTAATTTTCCTTTCAAAAGTAATTTTTTTATACATGAAGCAATTAAAATTTGACAAATATGTATCTTTTCACTCTATGATGTGTAAGGAGAAATAATTTCGTGGTTTGTTTATTGTTCATAGATTTGCCAGAATAAGAAATAATAAATTGATTTCTCTGCAGTGGAAAAAAAATAGTGAAGGCTGAAATTGGACCACACTCTGAGAGAAGTCTAATTAGATAAAGTTAATGTTCCAAGCAGGATCTATATGTTCTGTTTCTCATTTCCAATCTTCACGGAGCTTCTAAATCTTTTCTGACTCTTGGCATAGATTTAATCATCACTCTTTCTGAAAGTGATTTAAAATGAATTCATTATGCAACTTATTTATATAATAGTTGATAGTTGAGGAAAGAAAGCCTTCAGGAGTTCTAATAGCTCTTGAAACCAAGAGATCATAAAGTATACATAGACAATGACCACAACATAGTATGTGTGGTTACAAGTTTATTATATATTTCTGTTGATCATGAACATTGAACTAATGATTTTAAATAAAAATGTTGTTGTTGTTAAGAATTTTTATGCTTTTCTGACATTTCATGCTTTCCCCCCTTCGATTAAAAAAAGTGAATATAGGAGATGGGCTTATTTTTCCTCTTCTATAACTTATTTCACACTAAACTTTTCAATAGCTATTACCTAAAGAGAAAAGTGAGTGTTGGTGTGGTCAAAATGAGTACACTATTGCTATCCTAGAGTATTTGCTTCCAATAGAGAAAGATCTGCAGATACTCAGGATATACACTGGAGTTCTGTAGTATGGATACTCTATTAATCTGCCTCGGAATTACACCCATTTTTGGCTAAAGACATCCTGTCTTTTAACAAACCTAGAATTTTCACATTATCACTTCCATTAAGAATATTAACTCCTACTTAGATTTTTTTTTATTCCTGCTATTTGTGAAATTTTCACTAAAGGAGGAAAGGGAAATGCACATCGCATAATAACTTAAATATATGCAATACAGTGTAGGGCTGACACCATTTCTCCACATTCATTGAACTGTGTATTGGGAGGGGGGCAGGAATTTATAAATTATACATTTGAAGTTTTGTCCATCTTTATTTATTACTTGAAATAGTTTTGCAAAGACTTCCTGTAATAAATCAATGAGTAAGGTGGGCTTACTGTAAAACTGACAATTGTTTGAGGGTGGGTATAAAACACAAGATTACTTTACTCTGGGAAGAAGGAAAGTTATTTTCTTCCCTTAATGTTATGATCTAGTGTTCTCTTCTTTCCTCAAATTCTGCTGAGAAAGGTTATATATATAGTATCATCATAAAAGTGTATTTTTCATGGAATCAGCAGTTTGTTATAAACAAGAAAGGACTGGTAAAGCTTTGTTAATTAAGTTGGCATACAATGAATTCTAATTAAGATAAAAGGTACTGTCATATCTTTTAAGAGTTGATTACACTACATTGTAGCACACAGTCTTCAGCTCAGGATTTGAGTTCTGCTACCACAGATAAGGCTGAAGGGCTTTAGCATCTTGAAGACACTCAGGCTGTGGAGTCTTGATATGCACTTGGGAAGGAAATCTGGAATCTGCTCCAGTTGAAGATTTATATTTCTTGCTGGAGAAATGATATGTAGGAAAAAATAAATTGACAATAATATTCATGTGCCAGGAACAACCCAGTGAAGTAAAACAATGAGATCTCTCCGAATCTGGATGTCTTGATCTATTAAAACACAGGGAATATTTTGAATTGCAAAGAGTATGTTCAGGTTAGGTGTGGAGGCCAGGTCTAGAAGTGTACATCTATAATCCCAGCTACATGAAAGACAGAGGTTGATCATAGTCTGAGGTAAACCTGGCATAATCACGAAGTCCTATCTGAAAAATAAACAAGTGGAAAAGACAGGAATGTGATTCAACTGGCAGAGAGCTTGGGTCAAGAGCCTGAGTTCAAACTACAGTACTGAAAAAAAGAAGAAAGAAATATTCTGAAGATTAAATGTCAATGCATAACTTGCCAAACTCTTGCATGCTCCTGAAACATTGAAGATATTCATCGTTCTTTTTTTAAACTTTATGCACGATATTTTTCCTTAACATCACTAAAACAATCTGTCCAGAAGTATATTTAGTGGCTTCACCTTCCTCTTACTATTTAGCAATGACTATCTCATTATGGCCTTGCTGACAATTTTCTTTGAATGAAATATTTTTAATAAATTTATGTTGTTCTTAAAACCTCATTTTTCTTATATGATATTGAACTATTTATCTAAGGAGACAACACATATAACATTGGTAGGAATCCATTTCTTTGCTTCTACTATGTGTTTGTAAGAATCTTCTATTCCTCTTCATCAATGATGTGATTATTATGGTCATTTACAAAACCTTAGATTTTATGACCTTAGGAATTTCTCTAGATGACACCAATCCATTTTGTCAAAGTCCTGAGTGGTTTACTTAGGTATTATTTTTATAAAGTGTTTTGTTGACTCAAATGCCATAGCAGTATTTCTTATATTTAAATTACATTTTAATGGTGTAACTTTTCATGATGGTTGTAAAATTTTTCAGGGTTAGTAGGAAACATTTATTTATACTTGAAAATAAGTTATTAGTGCAATAAATCTGTGTTGAATTGAAAAGACTTTGTATTTTGAGCAGCCAATAGTAGTACTCAACTCTTATTATTTAGAGATAGTAGAAAAAAGATGCATAATAAAATTACTTTCAAACTCATCCATATACTCACATTCCTCATTTATTTCTACAATTTGAACAAAAATTAAGGAAATAATCCTAAAATAACATCTCTTTATAGGATTTGTTAACATTATCATTGTTTGATACTAATAGTTTTCAAGTTTATTGATTGATTCAACGGACAATTTAGTTCAATGTTAATTTGTAGAAAATGTAAAAATGTATTTATAAAGGAAGGCTCTGGAGAACATTGGAATTATATCCATTGATTTCAGTCAATGTTTTGTAAATGCTGTTTGTTATATGTATATTATGTGTGTTCTGAAACACATTATCATTAAAACATATTTATGTTGAGAAAATTGTGATTAAAATTAATGATTAATAAGGTTTATTTTAATGAAAAAACTCTGTTGTGATTTTTTGTATATATGTAGCTAATACACTTAAATAATTTGTTAATGACTTCTGTTCTTTTTAGAATTATTGAGATTTGAACTCAGAACATCTGACTTGAAAGTCTGTGCTCTACTAATTAAGCCATAGCTCTAGAACTTTTTTGTTCTAATTATTTTCCAGATAGAATCTCATGAATTTGTGTATCAACAAGTAGTTAGGATCACAGACATGAGCCAAAAGCACCCAGCATAGTGAAAAAAAGTAATTTTACTTGTTTATTTAAAATTTAATTTAAGTGGGTATTATTGTATGTTGGTTAATTTCTCAATTTTTGAAAAAGCATATGATAACAGAGTGACTTTGTGATTTATTTCATATGATTGTGCAAAAGGTTTTTTTTGGCTCTGTGATGTTTCATAATTTTTTTTTAAATTTTATTTTATTTTATTTGTGAACATACTGTACAGAGGGGTTACAATTGCATGGGCAGGATAATGCGTATATTTCTTACCAAGCATTGCAGCCCCCTCCTTTGTTTACCCTTCCCATCCCTTCCCAGCCTCCGCCCTACCCCCCATCCCAATCCTTCTCCTTCCCCCC